>NW_022196903.1:99650694-99690040 GCF_008632895.1 Mastomys coucha
GTTGAGCCAGCACCATCTGTTGAAAATGCTGTCTTTTTTCCACTGGATGGTTTTAGCTCCTTTGTCAGGAAACTAACTTCTAATGTTATTCTCGTATTCTCTAGAAACCTGACAATACCTTACTGTACATCAAGTCTAAGCAAATTTCATTGTAAAGAAGTTCCTGTGGCAAGACCTGTGAAGACCATTATGTTATTAACTTAGTTGTCTTCACTTACAATATAGCTTTTCTAAGATCATTTATTCTTCTTGTTGGGATACAGGTGGTTATTTAAGACAATCAATTTACATAGAACAATTTATTCTTTTTTCATGCTGTTAAAGCAAATTGGTATGTAATTAGATTTATATACTGAATAATCTCATTTGCATATCCAATTAATTCTTCCTGTTTTAATTTGCTAGGGTTGAATTCACATTAGTAGTAAAAATAACACTTAAATTATCAAGGCCTCAGATTTTCCTTTGCTGTAATTTGTTCAAGATGTTCCATTTAAAATTTGGTCCCCAGCATTCTTTACAAAACCAACTGGGAATTGGTAAAATACTTCACTCAAAAATGCCCTTAACCAAAACACACAGAGTTGAAATTTATTCTTTGTTCCTGATACTTGAGATAGCAATTTTAAAAAACCACTTCTTGCCTAATTGTGTGTGTGTGTGTGTGTGTGTGTGTGTGTGTAGATACGTTATTTCTTCCCAAACTTTTTTTCTTTATTCTAAGATTGTATCCATGAAGAAATGGTAGTTTATCACTATAGAAATGTAAAGAGAATAAGAAAATTGATGACATTGTAGTGCAACATATGATGGTTTACTATTTACTTATCTGGTGGAATTTGACATGAAGCAAGAGTTTAAGGAAAATATAATGTACCATTGGGAGTTAGTACAATTTCACATGTGAGATTCTACTTAATCGGGTTTATTCATGTGTCCCATATGTGTATATTTAACCCAAGTGACTCAACAATGTATTGAATATATGTTATATAAATTCATATGTATATATTTAATTTTGCCTGTATTTGATATGTGCAGTGTTTTGTGATTCTTACCTAAACAAGAGTAACATTTACATAGCATATTTATCCTTGAGTTATTATATGACCATCCTCAGCACTTAGATCTGCTCTTGAGCATTTTGAAAATTAATATTCACTTTATAAGGCTCAATAATATTATATTAAGGTTAGTGAATATTTATTAATGAATATTTACATTTTTATTGCTGATTCAGGATTCAGAAATTAGCTAGGCTATATGTACAGGTTAATTAGCCACTCTGTCTCAGTTTCTTTACTGGCTAATTAGTAATAATCCTGTACTTTACTTCATAGAACTGGGCTCAGAGGAGGAATGGTTACTACATGTTAGATATTTGGACTATTTCCATAGCATGTAATTCATGTTATCCAACACTATCAATTTTTTTGGTTAATTCATTTGTTGTTGTTGTTCTTGTGTTGAGACCTGGTAATGTATAGCTTAGGCTGACCTCAAAGTCACTCTATAGCTAAAAGTGACCCTCAGCTTCGCATATTCCTACATTCACTTTTAGAGTGCTGCAAGTACAGATTTGTACCACTATACTTAGCTTACAGTGTGTTGAAGATTGAACTTGGGGTTTTGTACATGCCTGAAAATTATACCCCCACTAAAGTGCTTCTTTAGTTATTGTTATCTTCAAAACGTCTTAGAGCGATTTATCAAGATCTAATTCTGGGTTTGTTGTTTGCTAAAGCTGTTACAACAAAGTAGCATGGTTTTAGAGATTTAAATGGTAGATATTTGCTTTCTCATAGTTCAACAGGTTATAGGTCCCAAGTTCAAGTTGTCAACAACCTGAATGACTTAAGAGCTTTCTCTTAGTAGTTTATACTCTATAGTAGTAGTTCACTGGCTTACTGTGTCCTTGCAGGGTCTTTACTATGGGAATGTCTAAATTCCTACTTCTCATAAGGCCACCACTGGGAATGGATTGGGAAGTACCCTGAGAGCGTCATTTATGTTAATTACCTCCTCAAAGGCTGTATCTTCAGATACAAATTCTAAAAATGTGGGAGTTGGGAGTGTAATATTTGTATTTGGAGTTGGGAAACATGACCTAATACATAACCTAAGACTGAAATTTCTGTGTATAAAAAAGATATTCAGAATCTCAGAGTTAAGAATTGATGACCAGGATGGAAAGCATACATATTTCCCAATAGTACTCAGAAGACATATGTTACCCATGTGCTTTCTTTCTTTTTTGTTTCTGTCCTAGAATTCACACTGTAGACCAGGCTGGCCTCGAACTCAGAAATCTGCCTGCCTCTGCCTCCCAAGTACTGAGATTAAAGGTGTGCACTACCACTGCCCGGCACTTTCTTTTTCTAAAAAAGAAAAAAGTCACCCATTTTTCTGTATCTAAATCCAGTCTCTTGAAGTCATAAACTGATTTCATTTCTTATCAGAATTTTAGCCTATCTTTTAGTTTCTCAAGTATAATAAAAATACCATGCCTTCATGCAAAGATTCTTAGCCACGCATATTACTTATGAAAATAAACAAGTATTTTGGGACTGTGAAGTTGACTCAACAGTTAAGCAATCCAATCTCTTGCAGAAGAATTGGGTTCCATTCCCAGCACCCATTTGGTGACATACTCTGTAAGTCACATACCAGAAGAATAAATACCTTCTTCCTATCTCTGATGGCATCAGGCATGCTCAAGGTACACTTATATACTTGTAGGTAAAGCACTCACACACATAAGTTAAATAAATTTTTAAGAATGTACACATATGCATTGTGTTATTCTGGCAAGTCATTTTTCTTCAATCATATTTATCTGTGAAAGGGAACACAGTCTCAGGAACAGAAGTACGTTAGCTAAGCCAGCAGAGAAGAAGTAATTTAGCAAACTCTAAATTGCTATAAGGATACCATCTGTCTCTGATACTGAAATGGCAATTTTGACTCTTTTTCTATTTTATGATTATTGTTAGTTTATAGTTATTAATACTAAATGGCTTCAGTTGGTCACTTTAAGAAAGACATTAACTTTGTTGTTAAAGCAATGAACTCACAATTAGATAATGGGGTGTCTTATCCTATATTTTAAAGAAACTTTAATTTTCAGTTGACACACAAATTATTATGCCCCCACACAGCCTCCCTGGACATCAGTTGAATGTGCTGTGACAACTACAGACCAAATGCCTTGGAGAGTTTCCTTTGTCAAATGCCACTATGCCTTGGGAACCAGCATTTAAACATTGTGCTAATGTCATTTGCTTTATTTGGGATGTTCGTATCCTATGTGTAACTTTCAACAGAACTACATATATTTGCCAACCTTTACCAGTTCATTGGCATTTTCACTTGAGGAAGGAGCAGAGCAACCCAGCAGGGGATTTAGGATGAAAATAACATCTCATTCATTTGTCCTGCCTGTGATAAATTGTGGCTTCAATCTTAGGTCCTCTTCAATGACTTTAGGACTTCCACTTCCGTAAATATAATTTCTTCACCAAAGCCACCTTTACACATTGTAAGTCACACAGTTCTATTATATTCCCATTGAAACACACTAGATGAGCACCTTTCCCACTTATAATATTAGCCTCTCTTAGCCAACATCCTGGATAGCATACCGAACAAAAGCCTACCCCTTTTCGGCTTCAGTAGCCTGATCCATACCACTAAAAGTTGAGGGCAGGAGAGAGAAATGTAATCTCATTGCATATTCATTTACAATAAGTGTCTCTACTATATGACTTAACAAGAAGGTGTCCCAACAAGATGTCCGCTTTCACACAGAAGGAGTGGTTCGGTCTAAATAGGCACTCCTCATCTTGCTAACTTAATCTTGAACAGTGAGATGAACATAGGTTACTACAGAGCTCAGATAAGATGTAGTACACAACTATCTCCCACACAGTGTAGGTCTATGAGACAGAGGAGATGAGAGAAAAGACTTTCTGGGGAATGACCTACTATGTCTAGATTTAAAAATAATTTTTTAAAAAAAAGGCATCAAGAGAAATTGAGCAGATTCCCTGAGAGTGGAAAAATCTATCTCGTGGTACAAATCAAAGTATTTTGAGTCTTGGTAGAATTTTTGTCTCAGGAGTCTCCAGTGTAGACTGTGATGCTCATGGGCAAGTCTATGCTCCGTTCAAACACGTTTCCAAATTGCACACTTACTGTCTTATCTATCTCGCCCATTGGCTAAGTCTTTTGTGGATCCTCTGCTTTGCTCTTTCCTTCCTGACATACAGTTTACCCCTCTGACTGTTTCTACTACACCCTTGTCCTTTGAAGCTTAATTTCATTTTTGGCAACTCTAAAGCTTACTATTTTTAGAAACTAGTTCTCAGCCAAGTCACAGTAGAGGGTGGTGCTCATGCTGGGCAAAACTGTTTTTTTTTTTTTTTTTCAGTTGAAAATGAATTGTGGTTATAAATTAATGAAGCTAGTTTTCTTATGTGGGTTGTAAATCAGCTTTCTGTAGTATTTTAAAGAGGAGTTTAACACTTCAGTGGAGTAATACATAGGAAAGCTTTTTTCTAAGCTATAAATCACCCTTTAAGAGTAAAGACTTTTTAATTGTTAGTAATTATTGAATTGTATTCAACAACTGCTTTAAGGCTCAATAAATATATTCTCAATTTTTATGGATAAGATTAATTTCATTAATAGTTATGCATTTGCTGCTGTCTATTAATTAAACTTCAGTTAAGTTCTTTTCTAAAGTAGATCATAGGGCCACAGGAAAGTGAGGAAACTGCCAAATGTGGAAAATGAAGTTCAGAAAGGAAAAGCAAACTAATTATCTGAATTGTCAAGGATAATAATTGATGCATCAGAGAATAGCTTTCCAGCGTCCTGACCATTAGTTCACTAAACCTGCTGTATTTCACTCATGTGCATCTGATGGCTTTAGCCTGATACATTCTTTATTTTCCTTTCTCTATGCCTTTAACACCTCCTAGTTTATTTCTCCTTTACTGCTTCTGTGTTTCAAAATTTGAAC
The DNA here is from genome assembly GCF_008632895.1 of Mastomys coucha. Taxonomy (NCBI): domain Eukaryota; kingdom Metazoa; phylum Chordata; class Mammalia; order Rodentia; family Muridae; genus Mastomys; species Mastomys coucha. The sequence continues at coordinate 99,655,718 of NW_022196903.1, forward strand.
CAAGGAAGTTTCTACTCCTTTCTTTCTTCTATTTTCCCTTAGTGACTACTTGAAAGTGATGTGCATGTAACGGACATGGGGTGAGAAAACTTATAATTGTTTAAGAGTTTTGTTTTCATAGGGGCCAAGTGGCCAAATTCTTTGCATCAAAGCAAGGGTGGGGTTTTGACTTATGTGTTTCTGAGTTATAAGTGGTTCCAAAGGGCCAGGTAGAAGCTGGAAAACAAGAAGTTGGGGAATAGAGTCCATAATAGGAAATAGAAGTTTGAGGTGGTTGTTTGCTGTTGTTAGCTTTGTTTTTGTTTCGTTGCCCAGGGTAGATGAAATGAACCTGATGATAGGATTTGTGTTTTCTAATTTACCCAGTTCCTCCTTTCCTTCCAGAGCTATTGGTCTGTGTCCTTTAGGGAATGGATAGACTTTCTCCCCTTCCTCTGCTGCAAAGCAGAACTACAGGAATCCAAATGAGATTTAGGATAGTACTGCAAACACAGATCTTTACCACTTTCACTCCAGTGTTTCTTGCCATGGCCAGGATGTTTGTAAACTGATGAAAACATTTCCTAAGAAAACACATCAAAACCAGATGACTTTTATACCAAACAGATTATTAGTCTCCAGAAAGGAAATGTCTCATTTTGATTAATATGCTCTTTTCAAAATCATAGTGTTTGTGATTGTGAGTGTTGGAATGTGTATTATATGGTATATTCCATTTCCGTGCAAGCCTTGTTGCAAACTGTATGCCTTTTACCTAAATGTCCTAATGATATTAGGCCAAGATTAATAACTGAGAATTATTGTGTGTTAGCCTTTCTCAAAATTTGGCTTATTGGAAATATTGAGACCTTGTCCCCATGCCATATATATATATATATATATATATATATATATATATATACTCCCAATAACATAGGTTATAAGACTATCTGCTTCTCATTATCTAGACAGCTGAGTCTTATAACCTATCTTATTGGGAGCATGCATATATATATATGCCATATATATATATATATATATATATATACACATACATATATATAGTATGTAACTTAGTTTTAAAAAGAAAAAGTATTTGGAAAGAAGATATGATTAAGCTCTTACTCTTACTCCTGCTTCCCTCTTGCTTCTCTCTTGCCCTCTTGCTTTCCCTCCCTCTGCCTTCCCCTCTCTGTCCACCCTCTGTCCACTTGGCCATAGCCAGCCTCTACTTCTCTACTCTCCCCTTCTCTCTGCTTTTCTACAATAAACTTCTTAAAATAAAAAAAAAAAAGATATGATTAAGTATAGGATTGTGTATGTAATTAATTTGTACCAAACCACCAAACCCCTTCCTACCAGTTTTATAACACTAAGAAACCATGACAAAACCTATCAATTAACTTAGAAAGGACAGAAATCTAAAGGTTTAAATAAGGTCTGAGTCATAAAACTATCTGCTTCTCATTATCTAGACAGCTGAGTCTTATAACCTATGTTATTGGGAGCACTAAGGTCTTTGAGCCCACAGTTCACCAGGGAAACTAGAAATGATAAACATCTAGAATTGTCTTTTCAAAGGAAAGGATGTAAAACCTGTTTTTTACACAGAAATCTGGGAAGTAGAGGTGATTAATAATAGCCTGGTGATCTGTGTTGTCTGTTGGCCCAGGCCACATCACGCACACACTCAGGGCTGGTGGTGCTAACAGTCTAAATGACCCTAACATTTTCTATATGGCTAGAAGCTCCCTCAAGCTTCCTCAACCAGGACCAAAGGTCCCTAATAACCCAAATGACTTCAGTGATTTCTCTATGACCAAGACCATGCCAGATCCTTCCCTAGACCCATAAACTAATGAATGTACCTATCTATGGAACTTACCCTCTTGCAAGAAATGTCATGTACTTTGAGTTGAGTTTCAAAGTAGTTATTCCTCATTATGCACCAGTGAAAGTATTACACAGGGAAACTATTTTCCAAGTTATATTGCATTTAAATATGCTGGCAACAAACCACTGGGCATTAGACGCTCTAAAAGTTTGATCTAGACCAACTAAGTTAGACTGAACTGAGCTTTCTTTGACACCTCTTTGTGGTTCATTTCCCTGCCTCCTTCAATATTTGCAGGGACACCCACACTACTTATAAAAGAATTTGACCTGGGAACATTTGACATGGAGACAAGCATTCCAGAACATATAGAAATTTATAGTGTCTCAGAAACTAAGTAACTTATAAGATGTCCATTCCCTACATACTTCCTATACTCCATGGGTTTTTTTGTTTTATTTTGTTTTGTAAGAAATTCTTTGTCCATCTAAGATAAAAAGTCATCCATGATCATTTTCTCTTGAAAAAAAAAAGTCATACTATATGAGTGACATAAATCTTGGCATGCCAAATAACCTAGAAAATATTTTGCATGCTTCCTCCTCTTCCCTTAATGAGGAACTTGTACTGCTTCTTGAATCATAGCTCTAAAGAGAGTTCAGGGATGTGACACTAGGGAGAGTCACAGCTGTAACTACAAAGCAAACTCCTGTCTATTAAAGGATTTTTCATGCACTGTTGCATCACTCAGTGTGTGTGCTAGTTCTTCTATTTTTAACACTAATACTGACAAGCTGTCTCCTTCGTGCTTTGGGTCCTGCACCTTTGTCAGAATGAGACTAATAGTGAGAAATTCTGTGCTGTTCTCATGAAAGTTGAATTGAGGCCATTGACACTGGTTTAATGGCTTATCTGTGCTCTCCCATATTCATCTAATGGCTTCCTCTCTGCTTCTGTTCTATGTTCCACTTAGAAAGTAGCTTCCAAGGATTATCCATGCAAAGTAGACACTGTTGTCAGAGTAAGAACTGGTTCTAGTACAAGAAAAAGAACATGCTTGAATAATGGAAATCACTATAATACAGAAAAAGTCACAAGTTTCTCTAAGATCTTAGTAGGTTTTAACATATGTATTCTAGCATTAAGTATTCTAATATTTCTTTTTGACTGAAATTGTTCATGAAATACCTATGTAGTTCATTGCATTATAACCAAGGTTCTTTTGACTTTGGCTTTCAATGTATTTCTTTGATTTAGTTTTCAAATGTTTGAAATTCATCAAATGGGGAAAGTGACTTATTTGTACTAGTAACATGCTACATAACTAGTGAAAATAGAAAGCTCATTGTAGGCCAAATTTAGGGTTTACTGTCTAAGAAATCTCACAAATAGAATAGAATTCTAGGAATAAACAATAAATTGTTGTTTTATTATCACAAGAATGTAAGAACCAGGAGCATATGTAACAACAATTGCATTAGGACATAGATTACATGGAATTTTAGCAGCACCCAGACTGGAAATTAATGAAGTCAGATGTATTCGTTTTTGTCAATTTTTCTTTTATCGAAATGGATTCATTTCTAGTACAATATATTATGATTATATTTTCTTCTCCTTCTACTTTTCCAAGTTCCTCTCCACCTCACCTCCCTCCAGATCCACTCTCTTTCTGACCCTTATTACAAAAGAACAGGTTTTGAAGAGATAACCAAATATTACAAAATTCTTATTTTGCTGCATGAAAGTTGATACAAATGTACATGAAGTTTTAAGAGAGGGCAATTATTTCAAGAAAATAAAGATCAACATTAATAGAAATACCTTTGGGGCATAACTATGTTATTATGTGGAAAGCATTTTGGTCAAAGACCAGATTAATGTTTTTGGGAGATGTTGTCAAATCCCCTGACTGGATCTTTCTGTGTAGCCTGTTTGTACTGCTGTAATCAAGGACTCCTTTATATGACTTGATGTTCTCCAAGTGTAAATCAGTTATGAAGTCTCGTCTCAATCTGAATCTCCAAGTCTGATAAGGTGCCTGGAACATAGGATGGGCTAAGTGCTTGTTATATAAATTAATGAGTGAATGTATGATTCTTGGTAACAGTATTACAGATTACTAAAGGGTCATGTCTCAGAAGGGAAATCTTGGGTATTTAATGTTTTAAATTTGCAAGTAATGGCATTTAATTTACAAAATACATATATAGATGTGGATAGCTAAGGGGCAAATGAAGTTCACCTTGATATGTAACCATGAATCTATACTCATTCAAGTACACTGTTTACAATGTACTAGCCATGTTATTTTTCCTCCAGTAGAAACATTGCCAGATTTTCACCTCAGTGGTTGGTTTCAGTGTTCAGGAGTATGGTTCATTGGGAGTTGTGGTCAGATACTTCTAAATACAAAGGAGCAAGCTCTCAGACAAACCTAGACATGAAGTAAAATACTTTAAGGGTGCAGTAGTTGGATGTGATCTGGCATATTTCACTGGCAGCAATTGTTTCATTTGACAATGAAAACAAATTATATAACAGGATGGCAGACTGGAGCAGTATGGAATATTGTTAACAACTAAAAATAAACATATAGGTTAATGTCTCAAACGACTTCACCAGACAAGCATGTGGTAGAGTCTAGGGGAAAAGGAATAGCTGTAAACATTCTTATATGTCAGAAAACTGAGTGAAAATAACCTCTACTTTTGAGATACTTATCAAAAACTTATTTTAAGCTGAATACATAATCCAAGATAATGTAGGCTATTTGATAAGAAACACTAGAGAAATCTATAACATGCTCTTTTATAGGTTTATTACATCAGTCTCTCCAGTGAGCTATGGAACCTATAAACACACTCTTATGTGGGAGTCTCCTTATGGACTTTTTATTCATGCTGAAGTAAGCATGACAAACTTATTTGCTGTCAGGGTACATTGAATTTAAGATTAGTGTTTATTTTGGTTCTAAGGAGGTTTTGCTTCTGTGAATTGAAATTTGGATCAGCTTTGTGAAAACAAGATGGGACTATAGAAAGCACAGGAAGTAAATTAGTTTTTTCCCCTAAATATGCACTCTGTAAACCTACATATTTGGTTAGCACATGGTGTATATGTGCAGTTTGTCAGGTGGGTGATTCATGCATTGGATATGCATAAGTATGGCTCTATGGCTTAGGCAAGAGAGATATTCAAAATGGCATGGTGTGGCGGCTGGTTTCCAATGCAGAGAATTCTAGAAAGACAAAAACAGGGAGGAGGTTGGGATGAAATATCATAAATTTTTGACCAGTGACTTATGGAATTTAAAAGAGCAAATGAAATAAAACTGCCACAGTTCAGTTACACAAACATTCTGTAGGCAGAAAATAACATTGTTGCCTTACTGTATTTTATTCTAACACTTAAAACGTATAAGAATATGTTACCTAGAGAAAGAGCCACAGTAGTAATAGTGGTAACTTGTTATGACATGTTAATTGGTACATAGAAGCTGTGCTCAGTGATGAACAGGAGTTACCTGTGATAAGTCTATGGTTACAGAGCCTGAATATGAAAGTACATGCTATTCACCTTCATTTTTTTTGAGGGGAGGGAATGCAGAGGTAAGAAGAATGGGGTAGCTTACTGAGGGTTGGGCTCTTATATTCAGAGCCTATTTTATGTACAGTATGTTATAATTATATGACCTCACTTCCTGTGTACATCACCCATATTTTTCTACTGAATTCTAAAATGATGAACCATTGGTATTTTTCTTTATTTCTTAAAGAAGTTTACAATAGATAATGGGCCTTCTTAGACTGAGTTTATGTTTTATGTGTAGTACCCTTTTACCTGCACGTACTATATGAATGTGCAGCACCTTCATACAAGGCTACTGAAGGCTAGAAGAGGGCAATGGAACCCTAGGTACTACACGAGCAGCTGCCATCTATGTGCTGGGAACCAAACCCTGGTCCTCTGCAAGAGCCATATGTGCTTTAAAGTACTGAACTGTGTCCTTAGACCAATAGATATCATGCTGATCCTTAACTCCTCATCTTGGTAGTAGTACTCTAATTTAACTTGAGAGAAATAAAGCTTGTAGAAGAAGAAAATTTTCCCCCAGTTACTTCACTTCTTTTTAGCACTAGACCTCTTTAATAACAAAGTCTCCTACTCTTTCCATGGGATCAGGGCCAATAGGCTCAGAATTGAATAATTAACTACATGTCATGAATTCATCAAAATATTTGTCCAAAAATTATTTGTATAACATAGATACAAAGCAGAGCTAATACCTCAGATAACAAGGCTTATATTGGGTTTCAAAGTAAAATAATATCAGTGAATTTGCTGCTAAAAGCAGTCACATTCTTTATGTTATTTGAGTCTCTTTTCTAGAAAATATAATTCTATGAGAGCTGTCTTAGAAATAGAGGTGAGGAAATGTCTGTAGCATATTCCAGCCATGATCAAAGCCCACATTGAGGTTGCTCTGCTCAACCTTCATAATAATTAATGAGCCAAGGCATCTTTCTAATTCATGCTCAAAGCCACAGATACATTATTTTTCTTTTTCTTCCCTGTAGTTTCTTTTAATATCGAGTATGGGTTTAGCATAAACAAGTACTTGGTAGTTTTGTTTAGATTTGCTGGCATGTAAACTCATCCTCAGTGTGCATAACCTTTTGAGGAAACATTATTCATAGAAATATGTGAATTTCACAAAACACTGACCTTGGTCATTGGAGACAATTCATTCTGGTCAGGGATGGTCTGAACAACTCCATTTTCTCATCCACTGCTTATTCATGGAATCTTATTTCTATTTGCTAGATTCTAAAAAATAGAATTTATCCAATTTATACTGGTCATTTATTGGCTTTTGAAATCTAACATGACAGTTTGACAGAATCAGTGAGCTTTGGCAAATCTCTTTTTCTTCAGAGCCAGAGACATTTGCATTTCTTACTTGGCTTCTCTGTCTGTGAACAGTCTGTCCAATGAGTGACCCCAGTTCAGTTAAAAGCATTAGGCATCTTGAAAACTATAACGCCAGAGTACCTTCAGACTTTTTGTGGTCTAACAGATAGTATATAAATGATAACAAAACTGCAGTTGCACACTCAAAACATTTTTTAAAAGAAATACCATTATAAGCCTATGAGGACTTATGCAGGAAAGATGTGCTAATACAGGGGGTGGTGAATTCAGTTGTACAGTGACATCAAACAAGTATTTCATGTATGCAGAGATAAAGCTGCAGACTATACAAAATAAGCAGCATGTGTTCACCTTAGATAGTAGGGATATTTTATTCTGGATAAACGTGCTCTGCTTTTAAGAATCTAGGCCACTGTTGTCTGGTAGACATGTACTGCTGAAGGCCTGTCTTAGTCCTGCCATTAATTGGCATCTATCCAGGCAATTAAAACTATGGAATCCACCAAATTAACAAGGTACATGAAAAAAAAAAAAGCTCTGAGGTGGTCTGAACTTCTAAGGTTAAATTGAGATAATATTAAATGACCTTATTTGGGGAATCATTTCCATCTCTGTGTTGTCACCAATGCTGATAAACTATGCACTTTGAGAAACTTCAGAATGACAAATATGAATTGAAGTTAGACGAGACTGAAGCACCGTATGTCTAAGAGAAACTATTAGTAAGAGACAACTTAATCCCGTTGTACATGAGGAATAAAGAAGCCTTTGCTGAAGTGTAAGTGTCTTAAGGTAGTATTCTCCCTACTAATGATTTGAGTACATAATTCTTTGAACATTGCCTATGCGACATACTGTCTGATAGGTTCATATGTTTTAATTGTATAACTGAGAACACTAGGGTACAAGGAAAATTAAATGTTTCACCTCTGTTACACTGAGGACCACAACACTTTTCTTTAGCTAAATTGAAAGAGCTCTAGCCTCTCCGGTTCGTTCTTTGCATCAAATGACAAAGGAATATACCAAGTATGACTTCATCCTCCTCAGTCTCCTGCTGAATATCTGCTTAGAGCAGAGAAGTATCCCAAAGCTAAGCAGCCCTGAGGAAAGAGCCTCTAGCATAAATATTCCAGGAACTCATCAACCCTTGAATATTGTAATGGACTCTGTGATTTATGCACTGAAAGCTGAAATAAAACATTTTTCAAAGTTTCTTTGGAAGATGTTTGCAATATTTATAATAGTGAAGGTCAGCCTTTTCCAAAATATGTTCAATGGGGCATCGGCATTCAAGAAGCCCAATACAGGACAGTACTGGACTCTAATAATTGGGGGGGTCCTCATTATCTTGTTATTGCTTATTACTCTGTAGAATTTGATCATATGTACAATAGACAAACACAACATTCAACCTAATTTTTTTCAAATTTTGATAAAATACATCTCATCTCTACCTCCACCCTTTGTTTAAAAATCGGTGTAAATATCCCTTTAGAATAGATACAGAAAAACGTGTCTAAAGAGATTTTCAATTCATACAGCACCTGCGGTTGTGCAGTGCTGACTGCTGTCACAGGTTACTTCTAGATTCTGAGGTATAATATACTTAAGTCTCATTGGTCCAGTATCTAGTGGTGGGGAAGGAACGATGCCAGGGCCACAATTCATAGTTGAAGGTTAATTTTCAGTATGTATTTTTCAAGATGTTTTGGATATTGGCATCCAGTCACTTAAAGGAAGAAGAAAAGGGAAAAGGAAAAAAAAGAAAAACCAAGAAGGAACATTGTAGAGGGGCTTTTAGGCTGATTCTTCAGCATCATGTCTGATTTAAAGCTTAGATACACATGTGACTCTGGACTCTTTAAGGGAAAGATTGAGTAGGCACCTACCTAGTCTCTCTCCCAGTGTATAGAGTGAGTATAGGCAGAAGAAAATAAAGCATTCCAGAGAGAGGAAATAGACTGTTCAGATATATATATATGGAAAGTAGACGTGACCCTATCAAAAGCCATAGCAAGGTGGGTATGGCTGGAACCGAGACCTCTGTGCACAAGAGAAGGGGTGGATTAGAAAAATAAAAAAGCAAGGTCCTTTGGGCTCTCTGTGCTATTATGAGCTCTGTGGTGGATTATTGAAGAATCAAAATATGTGTTAAAGAAGAATATAAAGAATGAGTTAGGTGAGCAATAGCATAGAATAGGTATAACTAAACTAAAGAATAATTAATTTGATGGGGTAGGATCTAGGGATAGACTATTTTAAATGCCAATAGGTAAGCAGCTTCTTGCTTGGGAGAGAAGGAAACAGCAGAATGCCTGATAGGCATATGAGCAGGTAGACACTGGTCTGAGGAAGGTGAGGCCTAGAAGGTTCTATGCAGACTGGAAAGTTCAAGAAGAAATTCCCAGAATTTGGGCTCTGAGGCCTGTCAGCATGTAAGTTCATTGAATCTTATGCAGTAAACTCAGATTTAGGGACAAGATGTAGAAAAGCTGGAACATACCACAAGCCAGATTCCAAAAGCTTGCAAAACAGGGTGAATTTTTTTGTTTTTGTTTTATGAAGAACCTCACTTGTTAAGGAGAACCAAGGAAAGAAAGACTTTTAAGACCAAAGCCAGAGGATAGCCAAACTGTCCATGAACTGAGGAATCTATAAATCAATAAAACAATGCTGACAAGCAATAAAAAGGAATGAAAGAAATCATGATGTGTGCTGTAAAGCATGCTAAATAAGGAGATCCTGTTGTGAAACACCATGTATCATATGCTCCCAATTCTTTGAACTGTCCAGAATGAAGCAATCAACTCAAATAGTCAGTGGGTTAGGGAAGGCAGAGGGATGGACTAAGAAAGAGACCATGACTACTTTCAGACATAAGGGTTTTAGAAGATACAGATATTCTTAAAATGATGTAGTGATCATTAAATAGTTGTTAGTTAGGAGGACACTCAAATCCATTAATATTTAAAATGTGAGTTGTATTTTGATGAAGTTGTCATTCAATAAAAAAATGGATAAAAGATATCTTATATTTTAAAAAAAATCGATGACAATGTTGTTTAGTTCTATAAAAACAAACCAAAAACAAAACACCAAAACACCAAAAACAAAACCAAACAAAAAACAAACAAACAAACAAACAAAACAATGGGCATGCGGTAAGCCTCAGCAGCTGCCAGGAGCTGCCAGCAGGAAGGAAGAAGAAGAAAAGAAAGCCATGCCATTTAAGTAGGTACACAGGTCATGGGCATGTAAGGAACGCCAAAATCTTGGCGGAGCCCAGAGTGTTAGAGAAATAGGTTTTACAAAGAAGACTGACGAAAAGGAGAACTTAGTTTCCAAACCTCATGGCTGTGGCATGACTACCACACTGAAACCTGGGATTCTGGGAAACACACAGTACCTCATTAAAGGATGAATGATTCTGCCCATAGCTTTAGCCTGGCTTAAGTCAAGCCTGCCTTTACCAGAAAGGACCCTTTCCCAGGGCAAGTGAAAGGTTAGATCTCCACCCAGGCCAAAATTTTCTTAACCACCAGAAGTCCTTGTTCTTTCTTTCATGTTTTTTTCTTTTTTAAGGTTTTATTGCATTATGAGGAGAAAAGTTACATGATTTCAATTTATCTGAATTTTCTAACATTTAAAAACATATTTTAAGTAAATAGAATTAAATCACATTCTTGTTTCCCATTTTGAACCCCAACTCCTCCCAGAGACTCCCCCTTCAATAACTACAATATCTTTTTTGTCATATTCTTTAAAATTTATAAAATATTATAACAATAAAAATGAGTATTATAAAAGTTGTTTGATATAAAACAACAATCAATTTAAGTCTTATGTAGATGCTTGTCTACAGTAATACTGAAAATACATGTTTTTCTCAATATAAATTTTAAATAACTCCAAACATATTAAAAGTATATTTCAAAATAATACATCACTACTGGTATTTTCTTAAATGAACATAAATATATAAAGCCTTTTTGTTTGTTTGTTTTGTATTTAGTAGAGCTTAAAATCTTGGCTCTTACTGTGGTACAAGGCCAAAATAAGAACAATTTTTAGACATTGGATTTCATTGAGGCTGTACTTCAATGACCCTCACATCATTAAAGGATTTTACCTCCATTGTTGCTATGTTGACAGTTCTGCTGCACCAAGGAATGAATTGTAGGCACGATTCTTGGATACAGAATTCCATGTTTTTACACTATACTATGGTTTTCAGAACAGCTTATATATTTCAAAAGTATTTATATACCCAAAAGAGACATAGACAATTAAATTGGGAGGGGGCTTGTAAGAGAACAACAAAGAGTAAGACTGAATGCTTTGCTTGACGTTTGTAACTCTAGTATCAAGTTTGAAGAAGACTTTATAAGTTACTCTTTCTCTGAAATGAATGCTTTTCCAAATTATCACAGCTAATGAACCAGATTCTTACCCTCACCCAATGTCTGTGCCACCCTTCAAGCAGAACCATTGTTCATTGAAACAGTTGGTGAAAGACTTTATGGATAGATCATCATAATACACACACCATTTCTTAAATGAATGTAACCTGTTCTCTGTGGGCTGAGAATAAAGACACTCACTCAAGTCAAATAGCTTTGACCATAGCAGGAAGTCTGTATCCAAAATTCATGCCTACAATTCATTCCTTGGTCCTTTTTCTTAATGACTCTCTTTTGACATGCTTTCACCCTCTCTGAAAATGTAACCCTAATCTTTTAGGAACCAGATCAGGGATTAGAGTCCCTAAACTTGTAGGGCATCTTTAGTCACTGGCAAAAACAAGGATTTGAAGACTCCCAAGGACATTTATTTTTAAACACAAAAGAAACTGATCACTTTCCTTTGTGGTCTTTTTATCCTAAGCCTTCTCAAAAGAACATTCTGATTTGTAAATGCTTTAGGTCCAGAGTTAAAATTGTATTTGCATTGCAATTATTTGCATTATACTTAAAATCTATTTTATTTGTAATTTGCCATATTCTATGGCATTGTGGTTATTTACATCTCTTCCTTCTTTAAAAATTTTATGTTTTTTTTCTATAAATTAGCATTGAGTTTTATAATAAGTCTGTTACAGATGTTCTGTTTTATAATAAAATATGTTTAATATCAAAGGGTTGGACATATTTACCTTGCATGTTATTTCCATTGGCTGAAAACCCCTAACTTCCTATTATCTAAGACTGTACATTAACTGTACAGCTTGTCCTTAAATGAATCCATGCACGGGACCCCAAGTGAACCCAGAAAAAAACTTATCAGAGGAAAACATTTGTCACTTTCCATTTAAATTCTCATCCAAGATTTTCTCTGGGTTTCTTGGAACTTCAGAAATATCACAGTTATACATTATTTAGGAACCAGCTTGCTTTGCAAAGGTCAGGTTCATGTTATTCAAAACGTGATGCTTAGTATGCACAAACAGATTTGTTTTTTTAGAGGAGAACGTGAGGAGTGAAACTAACTTTCTCTGGAAGAAAAATGTTTCCTTCCTCAGTGTTTGATTTGTAAGTGGGTTTGGCTTCATTAATATTTAACTGTCTTTCTAATCTGTATGTCAGATTTTATTGCAGCCCGCTCCTAGAGAGATTTCCTTTTGAAATATCAGTAACACCCATTCTTCACTCCTACATCAAAACAAGGACTGTCTCAAGGGGGCAACTAATTGCATTTCATCTCTAAGGATATAATTATTTTGTGTTTATTCCAGTTCCTCAAGGGGCCAATAGTATAGGACATCCTTCTTACAAGCCTTTGTACTTCCTAAAGAGAATCTAGTTGGTGATTCCAACATTAATTCAGATAGTCCTGCATCACACTTGTGCATTGCTTGTTCCTAATCATGCTGTGAACCAATTCTACTTTGACATGCGTTGTGTAGCTGTGTCTTTGAAGCTCTATTAGTTGATCATTTCAAGATGCTTTTCATAAGCTTCTGTAGTTTAGAGGAGAGACTGTCTTTTCTTGTTGATGTGTTTTTAACATTTTCATTGATTTTCAGGCTCAGGGTACATCAGTGTAGAGACTAGAATTATCCACAACCCACTTTGAACTTTCAGCATGATCACACAGAGCAATAAAACTACAAATTAGGAACTCAGAATCACTTTCTGTGGAGACAGACATTGAAGAATTGAGGGTGGCATCTCTTCAGATGCTTCAGCAGCTTCCATTCAAATTAGTAATTTGTACGTTGGATTGGTTGGGAGAACCTAAATACTAGGAAAAATGTAAATTGCCAGGGTTTTGTTTCTGATAAGAAATCCCTATAGTAAAAGCCATAACTTGATTAGATGATATTTCTTGGCCCTTTCAGGAAAGAATTTGAGATGAGATAAGATATGGGATAGAGAATGAAGCTACCTACTTAATCACAGTGGGATCAGAAAGTATGACTTTACATATTTTTTTCTTGCTGAGTACTTAAGAGGAACTGTTAAAACTGCAATCCTATTTGTTTTGTTTATTGTTTGTTTGTTTGATTTTTTTTTTTTTCGAGACAGGGTTTCTCTGTGTAGCCCTGGCTGTCCTGGAACTCACTCTGTAGACCAAGCTGGCCTCAAACTCAGAAATCTATCTACCTCTGTCTCCCAAGTGTTGGGATTAAAGGCATGAGCCACCACTGTCTGGCAATCCTTTGCCTATACACATCCTAAAACTGGAACCCTGCACTGTGCTGACAAGAGAAGCTAGGGCATCAGGAAAGCATACGTTTTTGTCTGTCTTTGTAAGAAGATAAGCACTAACACTGTCTTGAGTCTTCAGAGATTTTATCTACTGATAAGAAATGGATGGAAATGCTTTGAAGGTAGAGATTAAGCCTGTATTTGCCAAGTTCAAATCTGTTAGGGATCTGTACTCTATACAAGCAGGTCTACTACAGACACTCACCAAAGTTAACAAGATGAATTTTCATGACTATGTTTCATGATTTTTTTTCCCTAGAAGAGGAGTAATGGCAAGACAACCATTATTCATGACCTGTAATGTCTATCTTCCTAAGGTTTATCAATTGTATTTATCAGCAATTTTGGGAAAATATATCAATGGACGTCATACCTTAGAATTTCACCTTCTATGTTGAGAATTGTTTACATAGAGCAACTTACCTTTTGCAGCTTGGATCCATGATTGTGTATACGTCACCAAAAGTTACCAATCTGCTATTAAAATCTAGGGAACTAGCTCAGGAGGTGAAGAATTCACTGTGAAAAGATTAAGACCTACCTGAGTTTGGATTCCTAGGGCACATGATGTGATGAAATGATTTTTGCACTTCCAAAAGTCCTAAGGCAAGATGGGAGGCAGAGATAAGAGACTTCCCAAAAGTTCACATCCAGCTATCCTATAATATTCACTGTTAAGAAACGAGAGACGTTGTCTGAAACATGATGGATGGTGAGAATAAAAACTTGCACATATGCACCCAAACTAATACACATGATAGCATGTGTTCACACTCACACACACACACACACACACACACACGCACAAACACAAGAGGTAGAGAGAAGGGAAGAGGAAGGAGAGAGGAAAAGAATACGGACATCAATATCTGATTTCGAAGTATTGTTAAAGACAGGGATACTAAAAATAAAATGATTGTTTTAGAAAGCCATCATTTTTTCCCCAAATCATTGTGTAATAGCTATTTTTTATGATCACTACCAATTTTTCCAAATAAAACAATCCTCATTTGTTTTATCTATGTTAGCTTTTTCTTAAAAGTAAGTTCCTGGAGAAAATTTTCTCACACGAAATAAAATTTTAAAATTAGGAAACTTTCCAGTGCTCAAGGCAGAAAACACCCTTAATTAGTTTCGTAACATTTGAGTTCATTAATTCAGTAATAGTTGTCTGAAGTTTTCTCTGAACCAACCACCCACTGTTGTAGGCCCTGGGGATGCACAGATGGCTACATCTAGTCCTTACTCCATAAAAGCTTTCTTTCCAGTGGACTAGGGGATCACCTAAACAATAACTGAGAACAGCTTCATTACTGCAACAATAGCTACTCAAACCCATGAGAATGTATACTGGCTTCGAAGGATTTTTTGGACTATTATGTCAAGTGTACTACACCACAAAGATCTGTTTCATTTGCTTTCTTGCCAATATAGCGAGAATTGGTATACTGTATTGATTAAAACTGTGCAACCTGATGGGACGTCTGTATGACATCTCTTTCAGAGGCTCAGATATCACTGTGGGTAAGAAAACAGTATCTTTCAGACTCTATAAGGGCACTGCACGTATGAACTCACAGGAACTATGACAGCAAAACCCTTGTGTACTCTAGCCAGACCAAATTCCAGCATGATGAAAAGAGGTAAACGAGAATTCCCACCCTTAGGTGAGCACTTATTTACACTGTTGTCCTCTTGAAATATTGCTTTGAGACCACCATTTCAGGGAGCTAATTTAGTATATAAAAAAAAGGGAAAGCCATGTGGTATGAATCAAAATCAAACCCATAGAATTATCAATTGATGGTAGACCACCAATTGCTAAACCACCTCAGATCTTTAGGCTGCCCAACTCATCCTGCAAGAAAATGTAGCCACACAAAGGGATGTGCCTAGAGAAATGAGTCCTCCGTTTTTAATCACTCAGTTTGGGAGCAGTGTGTTCTATAACAGTAAATCACTGAATCATACCATAGAACCCACATAACAAAAACTATAGGGATTCACAGCAAAAACTGGTTTCATCAGTTAGAATTAATTATTTCACATCGTGTGTGTTTTGTTTGTAAATTTATTCATATGTTTGTGTCTGTATATACACATATGTACCTAGAAAGGCCAGAGACCAATCTTATCTATCATTCCTCAGGAGCTATCCATCTTACTTCCCACTCATATTTTAAGCAGAGCCCCCCCTCCTAACCCTGACCCTGCCTGCCTCACCCTACCTTAGGGTCTTTCTTTCATCTTCTCTCAAGATAACTATTCTATTCACATTTCCCAAATACACACACGCGCGCGCGCACACACACACACACACACACACACACAGAATCCTTCTCAGGCTTCAGGACTTTCATTCTTTCTCTTTTCTCTTAGAAATCACACATCAGTCTTTTGAGTACTAACCCCATCTCACACAGCAAAATTCACATAAATAGCACTTTCTCAGCAAGGTCTTGAACTTCCTAAAATGTCCTTAGCCTTAAAGCAATCCAAAACCATTTAGCCCTTGCCTTTGCATCCCTTGCCTTTCCATCATGGAAGCCATCATTATTTAAAGTTCACTCTAATGTATTGTTTCTATTCTTTTCTGAAAGGAAAGCTTCATAAGATAAGGAAACAGATGTCTGGATCACTCATGTTCCTAGGATGATATCTGGTGTAGTACACAGGCCTAGTATTTACTGATACCTGAAGGATGGTCCAGCAGCATGTGAATAGCAGAGGATGGCCAAGTTGGTCATCAACGGGAGGAGAGGACCTTGGCTCTGTGAAGGTTCTATGCCCCAGTGTAGGGGAATGCCAGGGCCAGGAAGCAGGGGAGGGTGGGGTGGTGAGCATGGGGAGGGGGAAAGGAACAGGGGATTGTTTTAGTTTAGTTTTGTTTTTTTGTTTGTTTGTTTGTTTTATTTTTTCTTATTTTATTTTCTTTTTCTTTTTTCTTTTGGAGGGAAACCTGGGAAAGGAGATATTGTAAATAAAGAAAACATCTAATAAGAAAAAAGAAGAAGAAGAAGAATGGCTCAGAGCCACCTATGGCAACACCTAGCAGAGAGTCTAGATCTTATGATAGGCCAGTAACAAAAATACTAATATTGACCATTAAATTTTTCTTTTCACCAAGCAATCTACTCAGCTTATTGATAATCACTTCTGTTCCTCATATTCCTCATAATTTTCGAGATTCCAGAGTTTCCCATCTCTTTACCAAGACAAGTTAGTCTTACAAAATTCTTTAAGACTGAAACTTATAAAATTTAGCTCACAGCACCCTTCAAAAATTACATGGGATTATTATGGTTCAATTGTTATGTATATTAGTCCTATATATTTACCCTTCCCTCTGGCATGATCATGTTTTACTTCATGTTGGATCATGCATACTAAGTACCTTGTGAACAAATTCAAGATGTAATCCATAATGGGATTCCTTCAACCTGTACTATCTGATGATGAGTAGTTTATGTGAGGTATTGCTATATGAGAAAATTTACTGACATTGACGTATTATTGAAGTTGAGTGAGAGCATGCATCCTATCAGTGCCTACCTAACAAAAAAGGTTCAACCTCCCCATCCACTGTAGGCCAATTAGACAAGCAAGTAAGTAATACTGAAAAACAGAAAAAAAAGAACCTTTATTCAATGTGGCCATGTTGAACAAAGAGGTCCAGTGAACCCCTACTGCTAAGTCCATCTTCAGAGTCCAAACATGGCATATGAGCTTAAAAATAAGGTAATATATACTTAGAGCATAGCAGATCAGGTCAAGATGTGGAGCCATCAGCAGCAGCATCTCATATCTGATCCTGTCAACGGTTTAACAAGTTTCTGACAATGTGAAACCTCAGATCTCCTTTTAGCTGACAGAGGGAAATCTGAGCCTTTTCACTATTCCAGCATGGTGTTCTGGAAAGTTCCAATGTATTGGGCACCATTATTTCAGCAGTCAGATATCTGAATGGAGAAACCCACAGGTCTCTTTAGACTACCTTCATTCTTGCCAAGCTTGTAACAGACCTCGAAGAATGGGGTGGTTGGGATTCACCAAGCAGAAATATGAAACACAGAGAAAGGAAAATTATATATATGGGGGTAATTATAATATATAAATTATAATTCAATATTCTAAATAATACGTAGTTCTCTAAGAGCATTTTGATGGGAAAATCCTTCTTGGTAGACAATATTGCTAGAGACTTTTGAGAAATATAAAAATGACATACTAAAAAGAAGGAGCAGGATTAGAGAGCTGGCTATCTACAGTCCCACACAAAACAATTTATTAAGTGGCCTTGGTATTTGTCCTCAATCAAAAGATATTTGTATGGATGACAGACATCTATCTAAACGTGTTTCAGTCCATTGCAAATGAGCCCTCCAGAGATAGCAGCATTGTAGATGTTTTCAAATTTGTCTGAGGAATGCCCTGCACATCAAATAACCAAAATCTAGAAATTGGTAATAATAGTTGAGAGATTAGCAATGGATTCTAGTAAGAGGTCTAAATACCACCTTGCTTGAAAGAAAAATAAGTTATAAAATTACAAATATGCACCACATGCACACACATCAGTGTATGAGTAGTTTGTCTTCACAAACGCTTGAGGGTGTCTGGGAAGCAATGTCGTCTTTGTGGATATAGGTCGAACATCATCAAATGGCGTGATTCACAGGGAATTTTTGTTTCAAGTTTTTTAACCAGTTGTCTTCACATTCCCAGCAGATGGTAGAGGCAGCAGGCAGACACTGGAGTCAATGAGAAATCAAAGTGAAATTTCAAATTAGCTGATTCTTAAATTTGGAGCCAAAAAGAAAAGGAGTGAATGTTAGGAAAAATTAGCAAGTTTCCCACAATGCATCTTTTTAAGAGTAAATAACAAAATATAAAACTGTAGAATTTATAGTAAGGACAGGAAAAGTTATTTTGTATTGTGGAAATATAAAGCACTTAATCATTCAGTGAGCAAAGATCTGGAATATTAACTATCACCAAATGTCTTCTGTGTATAATAACCCCCGAAATACAGAACCACGTGTTTTCCTCTAACAAATCTTACTAGGGTAGTTTTCTAAGCATATTTTTATGCTTCTATTAGTGAATCAGATGTAGAAACATGAGTATTGTTTTAATACTCATTGTATCATATTCTGGTTGTCATCTTACTATGCCTAATAATGTTTTGTGTACCAGAGTATTTATTTTAATACTGTATTGAAGAGAGAATTGATTTTGTTTTTGTATTATGGTACATTAAATACTTTGTTTTTTCTCTTAATATATGAAGGTTTAGCAATCTCTGATTCTGTAAAGAACATATTAATCTACCCTGGTGACAAAAACCTAACAACATGATTTTACAGCTCATTGCATTTACACACATGATGTTCTTAAAAATAATATGTGTACATTCTTTTTCCAATCGAAAATTTTCCATCATTTCATTAATAGTTATCATTATGTTACTGGACACTGATAATCAAAATACAAAGTAAAATTATGTCCTTGGTTTTGTTTTATTTTTCCAACTTCAATGTCTATTTTTTTTTCTGTACCAGAACTCTTTTCTCTGATGATAGGTGAGATACTTACAAGGTGAAGAAGAACTCTCGAGTTGCATGAAATTAAGTCACCAGGGCCAGAGAAGGAGGCATTGCTAGCACAGAAAGATCAGGTTTGCAGTTAGTCTGTCTACTTTCTTCTTGTCTTGTATCTTCGTCTGTATAAGATTCTCCCAGGCCATGTTTATACAAGTCGGGTTATCAGTATAAAGTGAAACAGCCTGAGATATTAGGCACATGCCATATCTAAGAAACTTCATCAAATGCAAATATGGAAGAGTTATATGTTCCTTGGGGCGAGCCCATGTTAAATCTTTAGAGCTTTAAAGATTTTCTTTTGCCTTAAGAAATCAACAGACTTGATAACTACCCCAGTCAACTGGCTTACTTTCCCCTTAGTTGAGTAACCAAGGTGGGAAAATGTAGTTGTCATTTTAACTACAAATAATATGCTTTACATCTGGCTGCAAAAGAGCACGTTTGTTTTATTAAAATGCCCTCAATATGTGTTGAATTTTAGCTCACTGAATGCATTGAAAACATGGTAAACATAACAGGGCTTATGAATGTCTTCAGTAAGTGCTTAATTCCCCTTGTTAATCAGCCATTTTCCATTGTGTTCCTCTTTCCTGCCTATCTGTCAAATGTTTCTTAATTAAGAATTATTCTTAATTACAAAGTTTATGTGTCATTTTATTTTAGAGGTAATTAATTAAGTTTAACACTAATCATTGTGGATATTGCCTTTTCTGCACTCACATTGTTGCTTAATTATTGGAAGACCTGAATCCTTTGACTGAAGGGGGTAGAGCATATTGATTTGCTTCAAGTCTGGTATGTGGCAGCTCATATTGAATAATAGTTTAGAGACTCAGCCCATCAGCCAAACAAAGAGGTAGGAAGCATTTTTTTTTTCCTCCGTTGATAAAGGACACTGAACAAATGCACTCTGGCCATTCACTGTATTATGTGAAGTCTCAGAGGGGAAGAAGGGGTGATGATTATGGATGAAATTCGATCTTGAAAAGAATAGCCAAAGTAAAGCCATTCAGCAAGAGTCCTTGGATGCTTTTTCAGGATGAATTTACCAATTTCTGGTTTAGGGGATTATACTAAGGTCACCCTTGGCTGGTCAAGTGATTGAGGAAGAAGAGACATCCAGTGGCCAGATCAGCAAAGAAATGAATGTATTACTACTTCCTGCCCTCTAAGTGTATGAACTGTTGCACATGTTTTTGACCTTATATCCTGCATTTCTTCTTTAAGAAGCCTTCCAGCTAAATGAAAGGCTTTCCTAAACATAATGGGTACCTGTTATAACCTGTGTTTATCTGGTTGATTATTCACCTATTCGACCCAATGACTGGCATGTACTAGAGGTCTGAGATGATGTATTATTTTCTTTATCATTGGATTGTTGTTTGCTTAGCTAGTATCTGACTCAAGGAAGTAGTTAATTAAATGTTTGAAAGAGTAGTTATTTTGAAGAAACTTGAAGTTTGTTGGAGTATGTACAATATTGTGTTTGTTATGTTTCATGCCACTGAATGCTAGCTTCTGTAAAAAAGGTATAGCTGAGTGAATGCTAATCTATGCATTAAAAAACATATGACATTCTAGAGAGGAAACTTGTTCATAAACATCATAGAAAGACAATACATGCTATCATAGGAACATTACAGACCTTTATCAGAATATATAGAAAGCAAATTGGAAACATTTTGAAGATTAGAGGCTGACCTGAAGTCTGCCTCAAGGACAAATGGAGAGAGATGCATGAGTGAGCAAAAGTCAGTTATACAAACAAATATGAAACCATCAAACATTAGAAAACAGATAATATTTGGGCCTGACAAAGACCCAAAGAAACAGGACAAAGCAATGTGCACAACAATGTCATAGCTGCACATGGATGAATTAGAAAGCAATTTGGCAGGACTGAGGTACCCCCATTCTTAGAATCTATACAATCAGGCATTACAATTCATTATGTTCAAAATTATAAAATCATATTTAGCAAATATTAACAGAATATGCAAATACTATAGGTTAATGACTAAATGAGTTATAGAATTTCTATAAAGTAAAGCATTAAACATCTTCTTTAAAATGCATTGTTTTGTAACTTGCAATGTACCATTAAATCTTTTATTTTGTTCAGTAATCACTATATGCTGGAGGGATTGTTCAGTGTCCTTACAGAAAACCCAGATTCAGTTCCCATCACCAAGATGATGGTTCATAATCACTGATAACAGCAATTCTTGGGGATTTTATATCTTCTTTTGGCTTCTGTGAGATATCAGAGACAAACAGTATATGTAGACAAAGCACAGATACATACAAAATACAGTTTTAAATTGACTGTAGGCCATTTAAAAACATTTGGTAATCATTATATTGGAACATTTTAATCTACACACCAACATTCAATATTCACTCATTATTGCCCAGGTCCCCTGAACTCAAGAAAATAGAACCATACATTCCAAACCTGTAGCTCTACTGATTTGTTTCATCGGGAGGTATCATATGATGCAGCCTTTTATGACTGGCTTCTTTAATTTAGCATCCTATTTCAAGGCTGATCCATAGAGTAGCCTGTACAGTTCTTTGAACTTTATTCATTATTGAAAACTACTTCCTGGCATGGCTGCTGAATCTTTTTAATGTATTCTTTTATAATTTTATGCATTTAGATAATATACTTGAATCACATTTGCTGCCACTTACCCTTTCACCCTCCCACTCGGCTAGCCACTTCTACCCAGCAAGTCCCTCTTGTATTTTGATATCTGCCTGACATTGTTGCTGTTTTGTTTTTATGACCTTGCATTTAACTACCGTTGTCTAGATAAGCCTGGATAAGAGTTGGGGTTATTACTATATGCAAGGACAACTTACCAGTGACTAAAGTACTGAGGAGTATAACTACTCCTCCCCCAAACAGTGTGTTTTCAAATAATATTTAATGGTTGGAGAAATACCTTGTGGTGACTTGACTCATGGAAAGTTCCACTATTGAAAAGTGTGGCCTTCGTGGAGAAAGTGCATGACTGTGGAGAGTGGGCTTTGAGGTTTGGTGCTTAGGCTCCACCCAGTGCACAGGAGAGCCTCCTCCGGATTGCCTGTGGAAGCCAGTCTCATCCTGGCTATATTCTGATCAAGATGTAGAACTCTCAGCTCCTCTACACCATGTCTGTCTGCACACTGCCATGCTTCACTCTATGATGATAATGGACTGAACCTCTGAAATAGTAAGGCATCCCCAATTAAATGTTCACTTTTATGTGGGAGGTGCCTTGGTCATGGTGTCCCTTCACAGCAATGAAACCCAAACTAAAACATATCTAAAATGCAATATCTATAAATGTAAACAAATTCAATTATAGAACAGAATGCTAGGGTGTTGTTTTGTGTCACTGAAAAGCAAACCCAGGGCTTCTAATATGATAGGCAAGCTCTCTACCCTTCATGCCTCCCTCTAGCTTCAGAAAGCCAGGTTTATTAGGGTAAAAATGCACTAATTGGTGAAAATTAGATAATAGCAATGCACTGATTTTCGAACATTATTTACTTTTGCATAGTGAACTTACAATGAATATTCATATTCTTCTTTATATATTTTGATTTTATATTATTTTATAGTAGATGTATCACTTTTATAACATAAGAAAGTAATAGGCTCTATCTGAAATGGATGAAATAGAAATACACAAAAGAATGTTGTAATTTTAAAATACTTCCAAGTGCTATAACAGAAATACAGTCTACATAGTCAACTGTACAGGATAAAACACCTACCCATCAACATAAGGATTTTTAATATAGCTAAGGAGATAAGAAATAAATGTATTGCTACAATGTCCTACAACAGCTCTGCTTATTAATGAGGCAGGGCATTACAAATCATGGTTGCCCCCTAGCCATGCTTTCTTGAATGGTGTCTAGACATAACATCTCTGCATGTGCTTATGGTATCTACAATTATTTGCCATAGAAAGGAAATCATAAGGTGTCTGAGAAAGTGGTGGAACATGTAAGGATAGGATCCTTGAACCAGAAACAGTTAAAAAATAACTGAAGCAACGAGATGATAAACGTGCTGATTTTTGTCACTACGGAAATTCTAGCTGTGACGTTTTACATTTGGACCAGAAATCTGAAGGGTATTCTTGCAACTTGCAAGCTTTGAACTGTGTGAATACCTGAACAATGATGAATGTGGCCCAAGACAATTGTACAGCATATTTTGCAATATTAGAAATTAGAAATTAGCTTCTAACTATGAAGTTCTTATTTTCTTTTCTATTGCTGCAAAGAGACATTATGATCAAGAGAATGTATAAATAAATACTCATTTAATTGGTGTCTAGCTAACAGTTTCATAAAGTGAGTCCAGGACCATCATGGTAAAGATCAAGGCATCAAGCAGAGAAGCATGACACTCGAGCAAGAGCTGGGAGCTTACATCTTAGCAACAAGCATGAGATAGGAGAGAAAGCATAGGCCTGCCACTGGATTTTAAAACATTAAAGCTCACCCCCAGTGACACACTTTTTCTAACAAGGCCATACTTCTTAATCCTTCCCAAAACAATTCCATTAACTAGTGACCAGACATTCAAATATATAAGCCTTTGAAGACCAATCTCATCCAACAGCCACAGTAGGTTTAAGTTGCTCTTAACATTTCAGTGAGAAAGGAATAGACAACTTTAATCAGGTGATGAGATAGAAATGCTTCCATAACCTACAAGACCAGACTACCACAATTAAAAATTTTAAGGAGTGTGGATTTTCTCTAAGCCAATCCATGTACATGTACCTTTGAAATTCTTACTTCAATGAGTAGTTAGAATGTAGATTATGCTGGGCTAGAAGCAGGCAAAGACAGTTTCAAATGAGCAAAACCAGTGACAAGACGTGTAAGCATTTATAGATGTTGAACAGGCCCCTATGAGTGTTTGGCATTGAGCATGGGAAACAGATTGCAAGGCGAGGGGATCAAATTCCTAATTGCTAAAAATTACGGCATGTATCATATTCTTATCATGGGCCCATTCACAAGGGTCTGTCTCTTGGCCATTTTTAGTCTACCCTTAATTTGACAAAAGTGCCCAAATCTCCTCCATTTAGTTTCAAAGATTGGCCTTTAGCAGTAAGAGATTTTGCTCTTAACCTTCACAAGGTGGATTTCCTTCTGCTACCAGCCTGCTGGTGACTCAAGTGGCACCTTGTGAAACCAAAGGAGAAATGGGAACAATCCTCACCAATCACCAACCCCATCATTCAGAACGATTGAGGTCTGTCTTGTCAGTTTCCTGTGTAAGGACATTTTCTCTCCTTAGATTCCCTATAAGTCAAAACAATCCACCACTATTATTTTTATAGCATGTCCATCTCGCCAAGTGTCAAACTCTTTACAACAAGAAATGGAATAGAAAGGCAGTGCCTTGCAGACTGGGGTACAGTTATTTTCAAACAGAAAGGGAAAATGACAAGAAGAGATTGAGCTGAGCAAAGTAAAAGTAAAGATAAGAGCCTCGCTTCGAAAAAAAAAAATAAGCAAGGCAAGATTGAGAGATTGCGTACAAATCAATCTCACGCTTTCTATATCTCCCAGCCCCTGCAATGTACAGGGTATGACATCCTCAGCATCATTTATCCAACATTTTGATGGTGAGGGTTGATATTAATTTTTAATGACAACAATATAATTATATGCTTATTCTCAAGTATCGTTCAGTTGGCCTTTCCAAATATATGTCTACACACTGAAGATTAAATCATTTAATGAATGAATGAATGCAAATACCTAGACCAGTGTGTGACATGTATGGACACACATCAAGAGTTTTAGCATTATTAATTGATGTTGATGAGGGTGATGATAACAGTAGTCTGTCATTAATCTGTTTCTTACAAGCTCTCCATGATTAATGTCTTTAAACCTTTTAATATTTGAGTGATCCTAAATAGAGAGTTGATCTCTAATAAGAGAGTTGATCTACAATAAGGTAGTTAACCTGGAGACATTTTAACCCTTGACAGTATATTCCAGGATTATTTGGGGTGGTGGGTATTTTAGAAGCCCTTAAGGTTTCACTTTTGTTAAACTCACCTGAGTTGCTTTACTTGAGATATGGAGCCCTGGTCCCTACATAAAAATCTCTAAAACAGCATCTTTGGGTACCACCCTCATTCTGCTTTTGTAAGGATTCCCTGAGATGATTCCACAGTACCCACAGAGTTGAGAACCTTTATTTTGAAGTAACCCACATTTACCTATCTTTTGTAGGATCTCCCTAAAGTTTTAATTGGAAGAGATTTCTGTGGAGGAAAAATGTAGTGTGTGAAATGTCTTCCACGGTTTTTCTGTAGTCTCCAGATTAAACATTTATTCCTTTGAATTCCAGTGTACCTAAAAGAGTCTCCATTTAAAATTTAAATACTTAGGGAAGCCATTAACATCCATTAGCACTCACAGTGAATGAGGTTTTTCAAAGTCAATCATTCAGCAAAGCTTCAAGGGGACAGGAAGATGAATGAATCCCATTGAGGAACTGAAAGGCCAGCCTAACTGAAGCACTGCAGCTGAGAAACCTGTGCAGTCTGGGGAATAGGAGACAAAGAGCTCTGTCCCACCTGCCAAAAATCAAAATGGAAAACCCAAGTGGTACAAATGTTTGTGGTAAAGAGCATCGCCAGGGATACATTTTACTTGTTTCTTTTCCCATGTGATGGACAATAGACCCCAAAGCTTCATACCTGCATTATAAGATAGCGTGAAGGACTGAAAAGATAACTGATTGGTAAAGGGTCTGCATACAAGCATAAAGGCCTACCTGTAATCTCAGTGGTGTGATAGAGTGGAGATGCTTAGATCAATGGATCTTACCTGTCAGCCATTCTAGCCAATCT
This sequence comes from Mastomys coucha, assembly GCF_008632895.1. Classification (NCBI taxonomy): domain Eukaryota; kingdom Metazoa; phylum Chordata; class Mammalia; order Rodentia; family Muridae; genus Mastomys; species Mastomys coucha. Next base: position 99,681,663 of record NW_022196903.1, read on the forward strand.
CATTAGTAACTATCAGTAAATCCTAGTGAGAGACACTGTCTCAACAGATAAGGACAAGGTATTGATGAAGCTACTGTATGATCCTGCCCTCTTGCCTCTACTGTTGTATCATCTATCTATCTATCTATCTATCTATCTATCTATCTATCCATCCATCCTTCTATCCTATCTCCCTTCCCCTCCCCCACCCTCTCTCTCCCATAGTATGCAGCATGATACACACTTGTAAACCCTGTACCTGGGAAGCTGAAGCAAACAGAGTGTTCATTCAAGGCCAGTCATAGTTAGACCCTGTGTCCTTATAAAACCCAACACCATGTATAATGAGTAGACATCAATGCAAATCAATTTAAAATAAAAATACCACTGGGGAAAGGATTTCCTCTGTATTTCCTGCCCATCCTTTGCCCCCTAGTATCTCAAACCCTGGTCTGTGGCTGTCTATGTAAAAGACTGTTTATTAAATAAGTAATTTTTATAAGTTTGAAAACAAAACTAAATAAATAACAAAAATCTTAAAGCACACATTGGCCAAATCATTCCCAAAGGAAATAATCTTGATATCAAATCAATTTTATAAGATACTTACAATGTCAAACATAAAGAAATAAATAATAAATGGACAAAAAGCTCTCCTGCAATGATCTATACTGCTGCTCTGTACAACTTTAGGATTAAATCTGAACAAAAGGAACAAACACAATACCTTGATTTAACAAAATATCAGTAATCAGATTATTGTTTTTCTTAAATATTTTCAATTGTTTATATTCTATTTTACTTTTGAACAGTACAAGTAATATAAGTTAGCTGAAGAAATTATTTCTCTCATCACTGTCTTTTATCTTTATAAACATGTCATCTTTTTCTTCTGCTTTTTGTCTTATGTTATTACAGGCTAAATGTACCTGACTGTCCTGAAGTGGTACTACTGCTTAAGATGAATTGTTTAAATGGTCCAATAATGTTTAATGATGAAAGATGAGAGTGTTCATACACGATGAATCGGGAGGGCCAAAGAATAGTATTTACTTCAAGTATAATTAGCCGGCCCTTGCTCAGGAATGAGTGTGATCATCTGTTCTTGTCTGGATTTGGAGAACAGAAGGGTCAGCCTTGCATTATTATGACTCGAGAACAACACACATGGGATAGTTAGTTCTTTCTTCCCATGGTATTTACACGAACCATTGAGAGATGCACAAATGCCAATGGTTTTAACCTTTCAACTTTATATGTATATTATCTAATATGATATATTTTGCTTTAATTTTTTAAATAAATTATCTGTATTAGGGTCAGGTCATGTGGATTTAAAAAGAAAATTTAAAAAAACAGCAACTTTTATTGTTGAAATTACGAGTATAATAGAAGTCTCTTCATCCCAAAACAACAAGGGAGGAAAGACACACCGCAGAGTCCTAATCTGCTTCCTCATCCCTTCCATTTGTGTTGAAAATGACAAAGACTTAAAACTTGTACAATGATTCGCATTTGTGATTCCAGTGTGCAGGAGGCAGAGGCAAGAGGATTGCTGTGATAAATTTAAAACCAGCTTGGGCTATATACACCCAGTATCAGAAGAGAAAAACAAAAACAAAACAACAAACAAGGATAAAAGCAAACAAACAAACAAAAACAAAAAAGAATACTTCTAATGTTCAATGATGCTAATAAAAACTGTATTTTCCCACTACACTAGTAGAGCATTTAAATGTTCATCTTTTAAGCAGTAGCACCATTTCAGTTCAATCGGTTACATTTATTTTGGTGTAACAAAAGATAGAAATGGATATTTCTAAAATATGTGATTGTATTAACAAATACACAAACACCTTAAGGCTTAAAAACTAAGGAAGATTCATAGATTATGGATATTCTGCTATAAATAAGAAAAATTAACTATTTTTGGCTGTAATTTTGTGGTTATTCTTTCTTGTTGCAGTTACAATATGAAATAATCATTCTTTGCTTTACATCCTTGGTGGGCTTAAACTTTGCTTTCTTCTGTTTCAATACTCTGTTACTGAAATCACATTATAAAATACTGTAAGTCCTAAAGTATGTGCTAGTTGTTTGGGCTTACATCATGAACTTTTCACAATTATGGTTCTATTGTATTTACCATCCTCAGTTAGCAATATGACCTTGTGATTTTAGACAGTAGGGACAAATCCATTTCAAAATGAACTTGATTTTTAATGGAAGAAAATATACTAGACAAATACTAATTATATAAACTGTATTTTTAATACCAAAGAAAGTAGAAAAAAAAGTTTACAAATATAAACACTCCTCCATGTTGGCTAGAAGAAGAGATTCATGTTTTGAGTAGTATGCGGTTCCTATTAGTCAGCAAAGCCTTCCACTTGAAAGTTCATTTATTTGGGGGGAGGCAAATGTGGAGCAGATAAGCCAGCGATATGTATGATGCATGCTGCCTACTAATGAGACATATTTCCAGCAGAGTTTAACCCTTCCATCAATCAGAACCTACCTTCTTTTATGTCTTTACTCTTTGTTGTGTCCCCTAGAATTAAATGTGTTCAGTCAAATGCATCTAAGCGTACAAGAAGGAGAACAATGTCAAAGGCATTGACCATGCTAGCCTACACCCAAAGCCCTCATCACATAGAGGTTATGCAGCCTTGCTTTCTCCTTTCAAGTCACAGGTGCAAATCCCTTTACCTGACTCCTGATGAATTTTGCTTTAAAGGTTCTGTAAAGCCTACTGCTCAATGTCTACATCCTATCTTCCATCTGTATAATGCATAAAACCTCTGGAATTCTCTATGCTATAATATTCTGTTCTGTGAACTTCCCCCTTATTTCTCTCTGTCAGTTTTCATTTACACGAACACCTGTTTAGTTTTACTTTGCTCACAAATGACTTCCTGGAAGCTAAGGGTGAAATCCCACAACATACAAACTTGTGCCACTAAAACTTTACAGTGTCCAAGGAGAGATGCCCAGGAGGCTGTGAAACATGTAACTTGAGGCTAGTCCATGAGAGCCAAGCTAGAGGGTGGGATTTGATTTTTCTCAGACTAAAAGTATCAATGAAGAAAGCCACTGTTAGGAATGACTTTATAAGGTGCAGGAATATTTTTCTGTTCTCATATTTGCTCATACAGGGTTTCAGTTAATTAAATACCGGAAGATCCAACAGAAAAGTCTTATCTATTTTGGGTAGTGTGCCAATGACAGATTTACATCGCTACTGCAGTAGCTTCAGTCTGAGAAGAGGTCAACTTCAATAGATAGGACACCTACCCCTCACTTCACTGAAGTTCCTAACAAAAATTTCTAGTGTTTACACATCAAGATGTCTCATATTACATTTTGACATATCTGCTAGATATGGTGAATCTATCTATATCATTGAGTCCTTTTTAAATTGGTAGTGTTTTGCAATTGGACAGTTATTTACATTGGTAATCTTGTTTTCTTACCTCCTACTCTTCCTTCCTCTATTCCTTCCTTCTTTCCTTTCTCCTTCCTTCTTTTTCTCTTCCTTTTTCATTCTTTCAGACAGAATTTCCTTGTATAACCCCACTTCTTCTCATTTATATGATCTTCCTGCCTCTGCCCACTAAGTGATTGGTGGATTAACCAGCTTTACCTGGCTCAAAATGATTTTGTTGCTGTTCTGTTGGCATTATTTCTGAGATTTAACAATTCATTAGAGACCTTCAAGCTGTCATATTTTAAAGTAGAAAGAAAACCTGTGCAATGCTTCCTAGAAAACCTAAAATGGCAGGCATGTTAACTTGCAAAGAATTAGTAATAAGTTAATAGTATGGCTTGCGGGTAAAAATCAAGGTGTATGGTATTCCCATACTTTGGCATTTTCAGTTGCTGACATTCAACTGAACATATTTCTCACACATCTAAGAAGAAATGGTTGTGGATTCTATGTAGATGTGGATTAGAAACAACAAAACCAAAATGAAAAAGGTAATTATTTTGATAGTTTATTAAAATAAGAAAGTACAATATATATGATATTTTAGGCATTGCTCATTTATGTATACAGTTGTGGCTTGAATAAGTGCCTTTAAAATAATATGCTTATTTCTACCTATTGAGAGAAATAGTTATTTCTCAGTATTTTTCTTTGGGCCACATTGCTTTTGTTTTTTTTGTTTTTTTTTTTTTCCCCAGCAGTTTGCCATGCAATCAAATTAAAGGGTCCATGGGCACCACCCTTCATCCCAGAATCAAAAGAATCATTTTTTCGGAAAGGTATAGCCATGCCAGGCTCAGCACTAGTCAATTACTGGTTACTCAAGCTGTATTTTCTTGTGACAAATATGTAGAATTAAAATAATTGCAAATGTGTATATGCACATGAAAAGAAAATATCATATGCATACATACCACTGGTGATAGTGGGAGTTAGGGTGTATTTGCCTCAGAGCAATATGCAATTCCTATTTTGAACAGGGTCCATTACCTTGAGCTCATGTTTATTAGAACAGCAGATGAGAAGTGAGAGCTTTGTATAGGGGAACTATCCAGCAGGGTTAACCCTTCAGCTGCTCTATAGGCATGGATAGCTCATGTAGTAAGTGGCTGGAAGATTGACAGATAATATACAATGACCTACTTAAGTATTTATAAGCTCTTGTTACCTCTGTGGAATCTTGTGTTTCCATTAGAAATATACTTAGTCATTTGCTGATCCCAGACTAAAAAGCTAACCATTACTGTGGCCTACACACTAGTGAGTTAAGTGCCAAACATTGAAAAGGCTGAAAATTTAGGAATCAATCAGTAAGCTTGGAGCAGAGGCAAGGTCAGGTACAGTCCTCCTGAGGACTCTACAGAGAACCATTCAGATAGGCAATGGAAATCCAACCCAACAGATAGCTCTGAAGCCTTTACACATAAGAAAGGAAGAACAATGTAAATAACCTAATTTCCTTTAAAACATCTTATTTCTGACTCTCACACTCTATGCAATTCTTAGCAAGCTAATGACAAAGTTGGTTCTCTGTTTCTTGTAAACAGACCAACTATTAAAAATTGTATATAGAAAACCAGGAAAGATATCTAAATCTTACTCTTTTTAAGATTACCACAGACAAACTCTGTGGCTTTTCATTGTCAAATCCCAAGTAGTCCATTGAAAGGTAGTGGTTATATATTGCGTTCATGCTGTTGCTAGAGTCATTACTGAAGTTACAGCATCAGTATGTCAGGTAGCAGCCCCTACAGGCCAGGGAACAAACCTAGATATGATTTGATTCTATAGAAGTGTACCCTCTTTCTATCCTGGGAATCTTATTGTATTGTTATGCTTCTCATCCAACTTTACATCTGTGTATTGCTAGAAACCATTTTACTTTCACTGCCTGGGCCTTTGCACTTTCTCACAGGAGGGAGGATATTAGAAAGACATGAATCTGAAGGAGAGAGGTTCATAAGGTCAGGCTGCAGCAGACTCTCAGAAGCCCATTCTGGGATTAGCAGTACAGAGAATGATATAGCAAGTTTGCATTTTTAATGCCATCCTCAGACCTTATCTACCTCCTTACCTGTAGATACCAAAGTGGGAACCTAGGATTTCTCTGGGGACTGAGAAATGTTTCTTTCCAGCCTCCAGCATATACTTGAGTTAGTATTGACCATTTTATGTGTATTGTTTATGAAAGAACAATCATAACCTGTAAAATCTCTCTCTCTCTCTCTCTCTCTCTCTCTCTCTGTGTGTGTGTGTGTGTGTGTGTGTGTGTGTGTGTATATATATATACTGTGCACAATCATATGTGTGCCTATATTATATCCAAAAACTAAGTTTAGTTTTTCACTACTTTTAACTTTGCTTTCTGGGAAAAAACATGACTGTTGAACTTAGAAAAGAGGTCAGAGAAGCAAATCAATTCTCTACTTCTCTTTACATTCTCTAATTCCTTTGGTGGGTACTGAGGCAATGAGTTTTCCAAAACAAATTTTTTGTCCTCTCATCATGTTGCATGTGTGCCAAGACTTCTGAATATTTCCCACAACTTCCATGTCAGTTAAACTGCATTCTCTGGGGCAGGTTATAAGAAACAAAATTGTTCTGCTTTGTGCAACAGTGTTTGGCCAGTGAGTGTGCTCATCCAATCATCTGAGGAAAAGTCAGGAGATGTTGCAATAGTCATTGTTGAAGAGAAGTCTATTTAAATATAAGGATGTAAATATGATATTTGAAGGGACTCAGATGCCCTTGTCTGCTGTGTGACCTTGGATAGAATATTACATTTCAGGCCCTTGTTTTGTCTACGTAAGTGGCAGTTACTACTGAAACTGTGTCTCTGTTTGCCAAGAAGAGTTGAGTTGCTATCATCATTCAGCAGTAAACATTAGCTGTAAATTATTCTAAGCCAAGAATCTGTAGACCCTAGACTTACCAACTTTGTAATCCATGGACTAAGAATATTAAAAAAGAAAAAAGAAATTCAAAAATAACAACAAAAAGTAAAAGCAAATGAGTATTAGTATTTTCTAATACATGAAAATTGTGACATTTAAACTTTAGTGTTGATCACTAATGTTTAATGGGAACAAATACACACACTACCTTTCTCATGTTGCTTATGAAAACTTTGCTTTATGAGTCGTAGAGTTGAATAGTTGAAATAAAAATCACTGCCTCACAGCCTTTTGTCTCTGGCCCTTCTATTTGTTGCTGTTGTCATTGTTAACAGTACCAGTGTTACCAGAGAAACTGAAGCTTCCTTTTCTGAGTCTCATTTATAAAAGAATTTTTAGAAAAGAGTGAAAAAGAGAGCTCAAGGACAACTTTATTAGGGGAAAAAAACAACCAAAAATCAGGACAATAACAACAATGAAAGCCATAGAATTGGGAAACTGTAAAACTTGACAAGTGCCATGAGAAGAGAAATGAAGATGAGAGAGAAAGTTATGTCAATTTACAATTGGGGATCAACAGCAGTCACGTGGTCAAAGGAAAGGAAGGACTCAGAGGAACTAAAAGAGCCCAGAACATCAGCAAAGCATACCCAGGCTCTGGGTAGTATCTCAAAGAAAAAGGAATAGATAAAAGGAATAAAAAAGGAAAAGTTACAGATTCAGAAAAGTACACAAGCCCCAAATGGCTGCAAATGGTTGTAAGTAGTTCCACAAAGAAGCTCTGGGGAAGGAAATGTACATTATCTCTTTATGTGGATAATGATTCCTCCCATCTCTTACCCATTAACTTGAAATGCAAGGTCTCCAGCCATGACCAGAGGTAGAATTTATAACAAAGCTCTGATAATTCATCCTTTCATACAGTGATTTATGTTTCTAGGATTTGGGACAAAACAGATGTTTATCTTTCTAGTGTTTTTGGGGGAAAGAGGAGATAGCTCAAAGGTATCATACCCTAAAAGCTACCATTGTAACATTGTGGACTGAACCTAGAACCCATACACACTAGGCAAATGCTACATCTCTAGATATTTTTCTTTTTTTTTATTGGATACTTTATTTACATTTCAAATGTTATCTCCTTTCCCTGTTTCTCTCCGTCCTAGGAATACTCTATCCCATTCCCCCTCGCCCTGCTTCTATGAGGGTGTTCCCCCACTCTCGACTCCTCACCCTGGCATTCCCCTACACTGAGGCATAGAGCCTTCACAGGACCAAGAGCCTCTCCTCCCAGTGATGCTTGAGAAGGATCCCATCCTCTGCTACATATGCAGCTGGAGCCATGGGTCCTTCCATGTGTACTCTTTGGTTGGTGGTTAATCCCTATAAGTGGATATTAATCCAAAAGCTCAGAATACTCAGATACAATTCACAGACCACATGAAGCTCAAGAAGAGGGAAGACCAAAGTGTGGATGTTTTGGTCTTTCTTAGAAGGGGAAATAAAATACTTATGGGAGGAAATACAGAGAAAAAAGTATGGAGTAGAGACTGAAGGAAAGAACACCTAGAAACAGCCCCATCTGGGGATCCATCCCATATACAGTCACCAAACGCAGACACTATTATAGATGCCAAGAAGTTCTTGCTGACATATCCAGATTTTTTTCTTGGTAGTTTTCATCTTGAGACAGTCTGTAAATCAGTTACCCAACGCTTACCTAGAACACATTTTGTCACCTAGTTTTGATCCTTCAGATTTGGCTTATTGAGTAGCTAAGGCTGAGCCATTATCAGCCAGGCAGTGGTGGCACATGCCTTTAATCCCAGTACTTGGGAGGCAGAGGCAGGCAGATTTCTGAGTTCGAGGACAGCCTGGTCCACAGAGTGAGTTCCAGGACAGCCGAGGCTAAACAGAGAGACCCTGTCTCGAAAAACCAAAAAAAGAGTACATACCATGTTTGTTCTTTTGTGATTGGGTTACCTCACTCAGGATTATATTCTCCAGATCCATCCATT
>NW_022196903.1:99690863-99725863 GCF_008632895.1 Mastomys coucha
AAAAAAAAAAAAAAAGACTGAGCCATTATCTAACAAAATCTGGCTGCACGCTGCCCCAGAGAAGAGGTAAAAGGACCAGATGAGAAGAGGTTCCATCCCAAATCATCTCTTTTGCTCCTGGGAGCTGCACTGTGACCTTACTTTTGAAATCAGATTAATTTTTATATATTCTGTTTTAATATGCATGGTCTCCTCTCTATTGACACGTACCTTGTCATAACTGTAACTTCATCTGTTTGGAAATATATGCCAATATATTTCTTTGAAATATTCCACAAGAAATCATCCAGGTATGTTCTTTATAAGTCTTATTTAACTCCATTTCAACTATCATGGTAATAGGTATGTATTTGAGTCCAAAGAGGACTAGCTGAGATTTATAGGACCTTATGTTTTGGAACAAAGAATTAGAACAAGGACACATAGTTAGTAATAGAAATAGGGCCAGTTTATTAAAGAGAGAAAGCACTCACAAGAATGGAAGTGGGTCAGACTGCTGGAGATTGTCCAAGGCTTTGAATCTTTGGATAAGGAGAGTCCTGATCATTACAAGTCTCCAGAATTTGGAAATTAGGTACAACTTACTTTTGAGGGGAGGGCATACTCTGTGCCCTACATGTACCCATAGTAGAATAGGGTTTGGGTTTTTCTGCCACCTATTTTTCCCCCTTCCTTTTAGTGGATTTTTTTTATTTACATTTCAAATGTAATTCCCTTTCCAGGTCTCCCCATAGGAAACCCCATATCCCATCTCCCCTCCTCTTGCCTCCCATACCCATCCACCCACTCTCAGGTTCCAGCCCTTGCATTCCCCTACACTGGGACATTGAAGCCCCTCAGGCCCAAGGGCTGCTCCTTCCACTGATGTCCAACAAGGCTTCAGCCACATATGAGGCCAGAGCCATGGGTCACTCCATGTATACCCTTTGGTTGGTAGACCAATCCCTGGGAGCTCCTGGGGGTCTGACCTGTTGACACTGTTGCTCCCCCGACCCCTGGGGCTGCAAACCCTCTCAGCTCCTTCAGTCTCTTCTCCAATTTTTCCATCAGGGACCCGCGTTCAGTTCAATGGTTGGCTGTGAGCATCTGCCTCTGTATTTGTTAGGTTCTGGCAGAGCCTTTCAGGAGACAGCCGTATCAGGCTCCTTTCAGCAAGCACTTTCTGGCATCCACAATAGCCTCTGGGTTTGGCGACAGTATATGGGATGGATCCTCTGGTGGGGCAGTATCTGGATGGCCGTTCCTTCAGCCTCTGCTCCACACTTTTTCTCCACATTTCCTCCTGTATTCTGTTCCCCCTTCTAAGAAGCATGGAAGCATCCACACTTTGGCCTTCCTTCTTCTTGAGCCTCATATGTGTGCGAATTATATCTTGGGTATTCTGAACTTTGGGGCTATTATCCACTTATCAGTGAATGTATATCATGTGTGTTCTTTTGTGACTGGGTTACCTCACATAGGATGCTATTTTCAAGTTCTATTCATTTGTCTGAGAATTTCATGAAGTCGTTTGTTTGTTTGTTTTATTCGATATTTTCTTTATTTACATTTCAAATGTTATCCCCTTTTTAGGTTTCCCTCCCTTCTGGAAACCCCCTATCACATCCTCCCTCCCACTGCTTCTATGAGAGTGTTCCTCCACCCACACATCCACCCACTCCAACCTCCCCAACTTCCATTCCCCTACACTAGGGCATCTATCAAGACTTCATAGAACCAAGGATCTCTCCTTCCATTGGTACATCCTCTGCTACATATGTAGCTGGAGTCACGTGTACTCCTTTGTTGATGGCTTAGTCCCTGGGAGTTCTAGGGGGTCTGGTTGGTTTATATTGTTATTCTTCCTATGGGGCTGCAAACCTCTTCAACTCCTTCAGTCCCTTCTCTAAGTCCTCTATTAGGGACCCTGTGCTCAATCCAATGGTTGACTGCTAAGGGAAAGACTACCCAGAGACTGTCCCACCTGGGGATTCATCCCATATACATTTATCAAACCCAGACACTATTCTGGATGCTAAGTAGTGCATGCTGGAAGGAGCCTGATATGGCTGTCTCCTGAGAAGCCCTGCCAGAGCCTTACAAATACAGAGGCGGATGTTAGAAGTCATTGTTTTTAATAGCTGATTAATTGTATAAATGTACCACATTTTCTGTATCCATTCCTCTGTTGAGGGACACCTGGGTTCTTTCCAGCTTCTGGCTATTATGAATAAGGCTGCTATGAACATTGTAGAGAATGTGTCCTTATTACATGTTGGAGCATTTTCTGGGTATATATACAGAAAATAGTGGTATAGCTGGGTCCTCAGGTAGTACTATGTCCAATTTTCTGAAGAACTTCCAGACTGATTTCCAGAGAGGTTATACCAGTTTGCAATCCTGCCATCTGGTTTCTCTGATTCTTCCACATGTTAATCTTGGCATCTCTTTGTCCATGCTCCACTCTCTAACCATTACCCATAGTATGCCCACAGAAATTGTTGAATATCTTCCCGGCCATTTTTATAATGGTGTAACAATGAAAAGACAGTGTGTGTGTGTGTGTGTGTGTGTGTGTGTGTGTATGCCTGTGTGTGACAGCATGTGACATTTGGCAGCAGAGGTAATCAAGTTAAAATGCTAATAAGGAATAAGATAAACAGATGAAGAAAAATGGGGAGACAAAGGAAGCTAGGTGGGAAAGAGGGATTTGAAAAGAAGGGAAGGGTGATTCCATATGGATCAGTGTGGATGGAGTACAGGAAACGTGCTTGTCAATACTCGCTTTAAGATGACAGGACCTCCATTCTAGGCTGGCTGAAAGAAAAATGGGATTTGATTCTAGTAGGCCACTGGGAGTGAAGATCTCTGAAATATAACAGAAGCTAAGAATCCCCAAATGCAATCCCTGCACAATAGCATTGCATCAGCCTATTTACCTGCAGCCATTGCCTTTGGGGAATACATCAATTAGCATAGCCATCAGCACATACACATAAATTAAACATATCTATTTTGACTAACAAATTACCTCTATGATAAAAGAAGGTTAGATACACATTCTTGGCACTGTAAAAAAAAATGCAAGTTAAAATAAACAATTGCTACAGTATTTTTTTTTCCCGGTTGTTTCTAATTGAGTGTTTCCATCTGCAAACATGTTTTTAACCTTTGCTAGTTAGCACACTGGTACATGTCAGCACATTAGACAAGTGGAATCCTAGGAAACTTGCTAGGGATGATGACATTTCTTTTTAATGCTTGGCAACCTATCCAGGTAAGCTGTGTCCACACCCTGCACTCATGTAATTGCTAGACAGCATTATATAGCCCAGCTGACATTCACTGAGTACCTGCAAAAATTAAACTTCAGATTCTTAAATTAAAAAATTGAGTGCCACACTGCAACCTATGAGATCTATTAAGTTCTTACCGGGAAATGGCAATTGTATCTGCTTATTCACACATATTTGATGACATGGTTCCATTTCTGCAAATGGAAAGGAGGAGAAGGGCAGGAGGAAGAGTTATCAGGAAGGAGTTTGTGTCTTAAAGAGCCCAATGTTGTCCTTTCAGAAAAGCAAGAAAAACTGACAGTGCCCAGTGCTTTCCTTCATACCCACCATATCCTTCTTGAAAGCACATCAGTATTTTGCCTTTCCTCACACTCTACTTGCCCTTGTTGACGTTCAGTAAATATTTGAGCCTGAGAATTGAGTCTGGGGCAAAGAAAACTTGTTTCACTATATGATAGGAGCACACGGATCTTTTCTGTTTTTCCTTTTGCCTCTCTTTTTATTATGACAGAAAATTTAGGATTAAATTTATCTCTTGGAGGCCTAATGCTATTTATTTTTTTGCCTAAAACATTCTGTGATAATATATCATGAGATGCTTTCATTGTAAATATTCTTTTGTAAATATCTTCTGCCAGCCACACAGTGACATATAGACATACCATTTCAGTTCATCTTATATTGATTCTGCCAAGACAGAGAAGGTCTTTGTAGAAAAACTTCTGAATTAAACATTTGTGAAAAACATTTTTAAGAAGGTAATTTGGGGAGCCTAGCTCAGTGGATAAAACACTTGTGTATGGAGCTGGTGAACTAGCCTAGCAGTTAAGAAGATGTGTAGCTCTTGTTGAGGACCTGGGTTCAGTTCCCCACACTCACATGGTAGCATGAGACCATCCACAACTCTAGTTCCAGAAGATCTGAACCTTCTTGTGACTTCTATGGGCATCAGATAAGCATATAATATACATATATATATGTATATACATATGTATATATATGTATGTATATGTATATATATGTAAAATACTCATAAATCCAAAATGATAATTTAAAAGTAAAATTAAACAACCCAGTTGTAAACAAACATGAAGACATGGGTTATGATCCTCAGGACCCATGTAACTTCAGCCATAGAAACACAAAACTTCACCCTCAAGCTCCTACTGCAAGATGACAAGTACAGAGAAGAGTCCCCTGAATCTTGTGGACAAGCTAGCCTGATGTATGCATGGTGAAAAAGACAAAAATAGAGTACAGGGACCAAAACACAAGACTGTCCTTTGGCCTCAATATACACACATGGGAACACACACACACATACACACACACACACAGAGAGAGAGAGAGAGAGAGAGAGAGAGAGAGAGAGAGAGAGAGAGATCAAAATAAAGAAAAAACTCTTCCATATATTTCTTTACCATAAGTTTAGTTTTTTATTGTTAATGTGGTAGCCTCAAAAAACTAATGTGATGTTCTTTCCATGAACATCAGTTCCTAACTTTATTATATTTTTTAATTTAAAATCATTTAAGCATTGTGACTTTGAAATAATGTTGGAGAAAATGTCTCTATATCTACAGGCACACACACAGAGACACGGGTCTCCTTATACCCACTGATCCATCATTCCTGTTTATGTTTGAACTATCTCTAAGTAAACCAACAGGTGATCATTTGCTTCTTCATAAAGTATTATTCTGAATATCATTAATTGATATTTAATATTTACTTATTTTATTTGAAAAAAAGTTACTACACAGTAAAGTGACCATAAGTGGCCATGTTTTAATGCTTTGATAAGTGTAATGTATAAACTAAATCCTTAAATTATGATAATAAACTCTATCCCTGAACCCTTCTTCCTGCTAACTCCCAGTCTAAGCTGTTTGAATCAAGTATTAAAACACACGTATTTTGTAGAGTTTTCTTTTGAGATCTTTAAAGCCAGCAGAAAATATAGGTTGAATTCACAAAATAATCTAGAATAGATTTGCCTAAGCATGAGCTTATGAATGACTTTGTCTTGTTTTACTTTTTTCTTGAATATTTTTGTGACATTGAGGAGGGCCTGCTTAGCAGTGATAGAAAATATTATCTATATTCCGATGGTTGTAAAAATGGTCTTCTTGTGCACAGGCAGTAAATATGTCCTTATCAGGCACCTATCTAGAAATCTTTTAATGCTAGGTAGTGGGCAACTGTTCTAAGTAGTCTGTTCTGCCATTAGAATTCTTTATAAAGGAGATAGGTCACAGGTCTGACTCTCTGACGGTCTATATCTAGCACTCCAAGGTACTCAAGAGAGTAGACAAGCAAGATGATTCAATGGATAAAGGCACTTGCCTGGCCACTTGAGTGAAATCCCTAGAATTCACATTCAGTTGGGAAAAGAGAACTAACTTCACAAAGTTGTCTTCTGACATTCTTATGTGAACTATTGTATGTGTGCACCCCAACAATAGTGAAAAGTTAAATACCTGACAAAGAGGCACATGGCTAGCCCAGGGTCACACTCGAGCACTATTAGGGTAAATTTAGAAGACATTAGCCTTGTTCTTTTTAAAATTGTGTGAGTGTGTGTGTGTGTGTGTGTGTGTGTGTGTGTATGTGTGTGTGTGTATGTGTGTGTGTATGTGTGTGTGTGTGTGTGTGTGTGAGAGAGAGAGGGGGGTGGGAGATGAATTTGTTTGTATCCATAGAGGTCAGAAAAAGCTATCAGATTACCTACAGCTGTAGTTGTGGCTAGTTCTGACCCACACAACTTGGATGTGGGAATCCAAATTGAGTTCTATAAAAGCAGCATGCATTCTTAATTGAGCTGTTTCTCCAGCTCCTCTTCCTTTTAATTCAATACATTTTCTTAGAAAAAAAAATAAAATTGACAATTATGTGTTTGATACAATGAAAAAAAAACCAAGTAAGCTATAACTCATGTCTTTTCAAATCATATAGAGGCAGAAGCCATCAAAGAAGTATTTTAATCTCCATGTATGTACAATTATAGCAGGTATTGGACAATGACAGTGCCTAGGAATACCTGTTAATCCAGCTCTGCTTTCAGAAAAAAGCTTAGGAGGAGAACTCACTTAACTCTGGGTTTGGGATTGGGTGTGGTACAGTGAGGAGAGTGAGGTGAATAAGTAATAGCCAGCAGAAATTATTACTAAAAGGAGTTGTCCTCCAAAATACATTTTGAAACAATGTCAGCTATTCTGATGGCCCAGAAAATATGTAAGTCAGAGTACTCTGAAGAGTCTGAACTCTTAGCTCTGAAGCAAATTTTTCTCTGACCTTCTGCAGTGGCTCCCTGCTATATCTGATGTTAGAGTTTTTAAATTTACCTCTATATTTGTTTGGTGGTGTTAATATATGTTTCTGTGTGTCAATGCCTGTAGAGACCAGAAGAGGATTTCAGGTCCCTTAGAGCTGCAGTCATGGGGTATTATCAGGCACCTGACATTGGTACTGGAAATCAACTCAGGTCCTCTGGGAAAATGGCAAGCACTTTTAAGTATTAAGCCATCTCTCTTGCCCTGATGTTAAATATTCTGATCTGTATTTAGCAGACTATCTTTGTATCCAGACCTTCACAATATACTCTAGCTTTAAAAGTCTACCATTTGGCCCACTTACAAAAGTCTACTTTTTCTGCTAGAATGCCTTACCTAAGCTTTCCTTTCTTCCTACTTTTTTTTCTCTTTTTAATTAACTATCCTTCAAATTTCACCCGTCATAACTTTTATATAGTTTCCTCGTCCCTTTAAGGAGCCATCCTACCAAAGAACTCCCATAAGTCCTTACTACTACCACTCTTCTATCAACCTTTAAAAAAAAAAAAACTGTTCTAGAGTGCAGGCAGCTGACACTGTAGCACTGTGCTTAGCACAATATGTGAAACTCAATTGTACATTTCTCAAAGGTCAGTCCATGTTCAATACATTTTGTTTTTGTGTTCCCAAAGGTTGAAACATGGTGTCCATATTACTATTTCCTTTTACCTAAGGACCTAAGTGTCCTTCCTGGATAATTCAGTACTAGGGTCTTGTGATAGGTACCAGTGAGAACATAGACTGAGATGCAATAGAAGAAGGCAATCTTAAGATTTCTGATTAACATAATTGCAACAAATTGGGTAGATGGCTTGAAATTGGGTAAAGACAATAAATAAAGCATTAGATCTCAGGCTTTAAATTTATGGCAGACAGTAGTTTCTTTTGTTTATCAAAACTGTTTAAGTTTCAAGTTATATTCATTATAGTATTCCAGAGAAATAGAACCCATAGGATATATGTGTGTGTGTGTGTGTGTATACATATACATATATATGTACATGTACATATATATGGAGATACTTATTGTAAGGAATTCACTTCTAAGAGAACTACCCAATTTAAATTCTACTAGGTAGATGAACATTCAGGAAAATGTTGATGATGCATCCTTGAATCTGGTGGAGTGTTTTTGGAGGAGAATTTCTCCATTGATGAGGAACTTCAGACAGTGATCTTAAGGTAGTCAGAGAGTTAGACGAAGGTATTCCATAGTGTTGAGGAGTAATCTGCCTTAGTCTGCCATAGTGGTTTGAGTGAGAAATGTCCACCATGTGTTCATCTATTCGAATACTTGCTCTTGAGTTGATGTTGTTATTTGGGCAGGTTATGGAGGTCACATTTAGGAAGTAGAGCCTAGATGGAGGAAGTATGTCAAGGGACATTCAATCTTTGAAGGTGTATAGCCCCAGGTACTTCCTATTCTCTCTCATTCTTCTTCTTGTGTGTAAATACAATAAAATCTTGTTTCCTCTGGCTTCTCTTGCCATGCTATGACTTCCTCTCCTGCCATGACATTCTCTCTAGAAACACAAGCTAAATAAATACACCTATTTTTTTCTTGCATTTGCCATAGTATTTTATCACATCAACGGCAAAATAGCTAGTGACCTGATGATTTCACTCTTAATTTTATCAAAATAATCATATGTATTTAGGCTGAAGTTTCACCGAACAACTATGTACTATAGAGTACCCAAGTTAGCATGGCCCTGGGATGTAACTTACAGTTAATGGAATAGCTTAATGCATGGGAGAAGTTGTTGATATTTTTGTCTCATGAATTTAATCACTCAGCTCTAAATATACAACATGTGTTACAACTCTGGGTTACCAAGGCTAAGACTTATCAGAAGGATTTTCAAATGGGAAAATCCATCATTGTTCATCTGCAGGAAGATATTTCTGGTATGTTTTCCAAGTAGTTTCACACTTAGCACACTGTCTTCTCTGTACTTGACCCTTTTCTCAGCACCTTTCTGAATGTTGCACCTGGATTGTCAAATACCACTTCAGACTAGATTGGTGCTCCCAAAAGTCATGTGCAACTTCACAAAAGAATTCTGCCTGACATTTTCAAGTGCTACTCACTTGAACTCATAAAAGTCAGGTGTAAATTGAGAATGGATTTACACCTAAGCCTTTTTGGTTGATTTTGGTATTTATTTGGAACTGACATTTGGAAGAATAACCCAATTGCCCTTAGAATCAGACCCTGCTCACTCCAGTGTGTGTGTGTGTGTGTGTGTGTCTGTGTCTGTGTCTGTGTCTGTGTCTGTGTCTGTGTGTACCTTATGCCTAGTGGTGGGTTTGGTTGCAAATAGCTACTGCAATATGCATCAGATAAGTTTCAGGCAATCTTTATTTAGGTTTTAGGTTAGGCAAGTTGAAAATGGAAGTAAGCAATCTTTCAAGTCAGTCATTTCAGCAGTATAGCTTCTTGAACAGGAGTTGTATGCTCTTTAAATCACATTTGTTGCCTGAAGATGCAAATGGTAGCTTGGCTTCATGAGCTTTACTCTTCAACAACAATGCGTTGATCATTCTCATTTGAGACATGGCTAGTCCTGCAGCAGAAGTCTCTGCTCACATTCAGCATCCATATGACCTTCTGCCACTGGGTGGAACAGTTGATGCTTCCTCTCAGGCTGCTACAGCAAACAGATGGAATGGAAAGCAGCCTGTGACTAGGTGTCTCTTACCAGGAACCCACTCTTGTGCTATCTCAGCCATTCTTCTTTCCATGCTACAAGCCATGGAAGGACTGTACCTGAAAGAGTACATGTGGGAGCTTTAGCCAGTATAGCTCTTACCCTGGAAAGTCGGTGCACACGTGATATCTATTACAGTTAACCTCTAGATAATGATTTTCAAAGCCAAAACACAAGGGAAATGACCCTATAATATTTTCGTACTTTTTTTTTCATTCTAGAGAAGCAAAAGTATGATCTAGAAAAGATCTATTCACTCCCAGAACTCAGTTATATAGTTTCGGGCAGAGGCATAGCAAGAATCTTAGATCCTCTTGTGTCTGAATAGTACCATTTATTGGAGTATTACCAATGGATAAAATGGATAGCAAGGAAATTGGAAATCAGAAGATGTTCATCATTTTTATGATCTAAGAACTTGAAGCATTAATCTGGCATGATGGCACATGCCTGTAATCCTAGCTCATAGGCTATAAAGACAGAAGGGTTACGGGTTCAAGATCATTTTTGGCTATGTAGTAAGTTTGAGGTTATTTTGAGCCATACATGACACTGTCTTAAAAAAATTATGGTTTATATCTTTAAATTTGTGTTGCTTTCAACCTTGGTCGGAGAAGCTTCTTATTGCAGAGGTAATAGCTAAATGCAGAGACTTCTAACACTTCATAGTTGAAATTTAACAACTGCAAGTATAAAGCTGTACATGGAACATCTATATGAACCCCTGTCTCTCCAAAGCAGAGTAAATACTTCAGAAGGGAAGGGAAAAAGGAATTAGTAGCAGAGAGTGGCAAGGTGCTGTGAAAGAAGTGCTGCCTGTTAGCATGAAAGAACTTACAAGCCTTACACAAGACTAACACGGGATCAAATGGATTAAAACACCCATCTTGAGGTGGGGAGGGGCTCTCAGTGTCTAATGACTATAGTAGCCTATGGTAATATATCACTGCCGAGGGAAGGAGAGTCACTTTTCTTTATGGGGAATGGCCACTGGTACATTGTCCGTGTCCAGTGGATGACCTCACAACTATGGTACATGTGGTACCATTAACTGGACTCAGTGTTTTTGTTTGTTTTGGTTTGTGTTTTAAACAGGGCATGGAGACAGGAAGAATATGTGTTGGGAAGGTTATGGGGCACTTGGAGTGAAGGAGTAGGAAAGGCTATGGCCAAGATACATTGCATTCATATACGAGTTTTCAATGTTGATGCTTAAAGGCTTTGTAAGCCCCTTTTGTTTATTCTGTCTCACTTTTTATATTCCTAAAAGGGAGGACTCTTGATATATTTCTGCCTTGTAGAAATATTAATTTGTAAGTTGGTTTGAAATTAGTCTGTCTTCTGATTCACTGATATATAGTTAAAATAAAGTCTCTCCAAGAATCTGGTAGGGGAGAAAGAGTTTTATCATGTGGATCAGTTCCAGGACTTCACTTCAGTTTAGTTATTAGTTTTCCCTATAGCACAAGATATTCAATTAAACCTCCCTCAAATTGGCTATAAATTCCAATGAAAATGGAAGAAGTTCCATTGAGCAAACAATTTCTGTCCCAGAATCTAATAATCCATGATGTAATAAGAATGATTCTCATTTACACACCTTGTTGTTTTTTTGTGATGGGCTTTAAACTTGCAGTCTGTGCATACTAAGCAAGGGTTCTGTGGCTGAGCAACACCCAACATTCTAACACAGAACATTTTTTTAGACAATCATGCATGAATATAATCCACAAGACAATCTTTTCTTTAATTTCTTTATTTATTTATGTACGTGAGTACACTGTACCACCAGAAGAGAGCATCAAACCACATTACCGTTGGTTGCGAGCCACCATGTGAATACTGAGAACTGAACTCAGGACCTTTGGTAAAGAAGTCTATGCTCTTAACTGCTAAGCCATCTCTCCAGCCCACAAGACAATCTTTATAGCAACCTTTTCCTCACAGGTTCAGTGATGTCTAAAATACAGTCTTATGATATACCACATAACCATTTTTCATTAAGTAGAACTACTTAGTCCCAGGTTACATCTGATTCTCTTTCTCCCAGAATATATAAAATGGGTTTCATAGTCTTTGCATTGTATTGTGCTTTTTACCTCCATACATTTAATGTCTGTGCAATAAACACACTTAAAAACAATCTGTTCTGAGTAGTGTATCTGGTTTGCATGGGGCAGAGAATAACATGGGCACAAGCAATGAGGGAAAAGTAAGATACAGATATTCCCTTTTAGTAACTTTAGGTCTAGTGTAGGACATGCAACAGAGATGAAGATGTACTGAAAACAACCTAGTAGGAACTTGTGAGCATCAGTAATGAAAAGATGGAGATTTTTAGCCCCTGATTCAAGGATTGAAGAGCATTGGGGCTACAATCTGGAATGTTCTAGAGATCTACCTGTCCAACTTCTATTCTTCTGTGAAGGACTTGAGCTAGAGCTGTGAAAGAAAGTAAAGTGTAGAAAAAAAGCAACCATAGGATTGCAACATGTGTTTCATAGAATAGACCCTGTGACTCCATCATTACCACACCTCTGATTTTACAGACTGATCACCAGGGCTCTTCAAAGCAATGACTGACTCAGTAAGTTATGACACACCAGAATTTTCTATTCATATTTCATGGTTGTTTTCAGAAGTTCTTGGTTAGTCAGGATTGTAAGGATGTGACCAACACAGACTAGCTTTGGATAATTTAAACCGAAAAAGAATTCATTGGTAAGTTAGAAGAGATTCTGAGCAGCTGTGAAGATCTCAAAAAGGTAGATTCAAAGGATAG
The DNA here is from genome assembly GCF_008632895.1 of Mastomys coucha. Lineage (NCBI taxonomy): Eukaryota > Metazoa > Chordata > Mammalia > Rodentia > Muridae > Mastomys > Mastomys coucha. Next base: position 99,702,964 of record NW_022196903.1, read on the forward strand.
CTCTGTGAGAAGCAGTACAATTACAGGTGTCTTCGAGAGAAGATGAAGCTAATGGAATAAATGGGCTCTCAGCTGTGCATCTATAGCTTTGTATTATTTCTCAAAGTCCACAGTCTTAGAAAGAACAACGAATGATTGATGTTGCTTGGAGAATGCTCTCAAGAGCATACACACATCTTTTGACAACAGGGAAATGAGTATCTTGCTTTGTACCCACAGTGACAGCATCTGTAAGTGAACTGAAATATCACTAAGCAAAACCAAGTTGAACCTATAAAGCTTAACTGTAGGAATAAGGTCATATGTCAGGAAAACATGAAACCAGCAATAAAATTACATAATTACATGGCTAACATATGATTCCTATAGGTCTGAATTTAAAATGTTTGTTGTACAGTATCTTCTCATGTTTAAAACATTGCAAGTATATCCTAAGCATTCTGCCAAGTGTTCTGCAAAGCTATGTGATGTCTCTTGTGCCCTCTCACATTTAGATAATTAGATACATTTGACACCACTAAAGTATAGTAGTTGGGTCTATTAATGTATGAGACTTATGATTGGATTGACCTGCAGATTTAGTTTCTCAGGACAACATTTGGACAAGATCCCTCCAGAAAGGAAAAACACTCTGGAGTAAGAACAGTGTGATTAAAATTTCATGGATACTAAAAGTACAATGTATGCATTTGTGCATGCATGTGTGCATGCATGTGTGTGTATGTGTGTGTGTTGTGAGTGTGTGCATGCAAATATATATATATATATATATATATATATATATATATATATATATATACTTTAATTCTTATATTTGTTGAAAAGCAGATGAAATTGGAAAGGCAGGTAAGGACACAGAAAGAATTTCCCAGCACAAACTGGCCATTTTAAAGCATTATAAAGCCATGGGGACCTCTTTTGTGCTTTGTTCCATACACGACAATTCCCTGCCTGCTTTCCCATAGGAAATGTGCTAAAATAGACTTCAGCAGCAAACTCAACTGTTGTCTAGAACACCGATTGCACCACCTTCAGGAAAGTTCTACAGGTAATTCTTAGAGGTTTTAAGTTAAATGAGGTAATTAATATTCTAAAGCATTCACTTGTATCATTTCATTCAGTTGTACTGGCATGATGAGATAGTTATTTTGGCATGTGGAAACTGAGCACAAGAAAACTGAGTAACGTCCACAATATCACCAAGTATACATCTTTTATATAACACTCCACTCTTTAAATTGTTTCCTTTGGCATTAAAGTGGAAGCCCTTTGCAAGCAAAAGTTGTTTCTTGTTTATACTCGATTAAGTATGCTGAATATGTGTGAATACAAAGGTTAGATTGACACAATTGAATACATAAGGATGGCGTGATCTAAAAGCATGCAGTGACTGTGCCTCAGTGAATATAATAGCTTACATGGAATGGAAAGACATCAAACATTATCTAGTTTGTTTCGTGATTTCATATAAATCGTTTGATTTAGTACAAGTTGTACATTGAGTCGGAGGGCATTTTTGTCTTGTATTTTAACATAAATGTCAAAGATGATGTAACCTGTCAGTTGTTACATGAATGTAAGTAGCTCTTAATTATAAATCATCAACTGTGCAACAATATCTTCAGTACATTTTAGAATCTCATGGTTCTATGGGATTAACTATATAATTACACTCACAGGACTAAAATTTTTAGGAACACAAGTAAAACCATGAAGTTCTTTAACTTAATATTGAAAAAAATGAACAAATTAAGAGTCACATTTACTTGTAGTCCAGAATACTAGCAGTATACATCAAAATCAACACAAAATCCAAAATCATCTTTGAAGAAGTACACATCATGTATTGTATGTATTTGTTAGACACAAATTTTAAAAGATTTCAGTGTTTCACAACATGAAGATTTTGAAGATAGTAGCATCAGGAAAAAGAAGGTCAGTAAAAGGAAGATAAGTTCTGGAAGAATCTTAGTATAATTCTTGGAAAAAGAAGAGATTAAAAATGAGAACTCACATTCTTTTTTTTCAAGTTAAAGTTTATTTACAAGATCCTCCATTAGTGGACTATTTCTTTAAGACCTCTATCAAGTTAATGGTGATATGATAGAATAAAGGATACAGAAGTTAGGATCACAATGTAAAACTAAAGTGCCCTTTGAAAATACAGCATGAGTCATTTTCAAACATGAAAGAAGAAGGAAATAAAAGTATGACTGAAGTGAATTAGATGGAATACAGTTTAACAAAGGTGAAATCCCTTGTTGGTTAATATTTTATGATGTAGGCCAGGAGAGTGTTGTTATTTAACAGTCACAAGAGGCATCTGATGGTCAACTTATTATCACTGTTTCACATCTTCTAACATTATAAATATAGGTGGCCCATGTGTCTGGATATGAGGTAATGCTGCTTATATGAAAAACAGATCCAGAGATGTTACAGTTTGGATTTTGAATAATTGCCAAGCTTCCATATGTTATAGGTGTGGTTGTGACCTTGGGCACTATTAAAGGGCTGTGGAAACTTTAGGAGGTAATCTCCTGAAAGGAATTTAGGTCATTGGATGCTTTTCCATGAAGGAGACATTAGGACGTCTTGCCACTCCACTTTGAATTTGCTCTCTTACTTTACTGAGGTGAATGTTTTCCTCCAATCAGGCTTCTGCCATAATGTACTGCTTTGCCCCATCCCAGAAAGCAATAGAGTCTGCAAAAATATTTGAACCTTTTAGTTTTTAACGTTTGGTGTGAAGATTTCTGTCATATTGGTGTACACAGAATGACTGTTCCAGAATATTGAGAGCTCTCCACTTGAACTCCACTCTTAACGACTTGTGAGCAGAGGTCTTGATTTCACACTAGTGAAGTAATGTCTGGGTGCTTTATTCTAGAAGTGACCATTATATCATCTTAGAGAATATTAGAAGCTGGTCTTTTGCTTGGACCTTAAATTGTATGCTAGTATGTGTCCGTGTTATTAAAATACAGATTTGGATGTGGGTCATCAGCTTGAATTTAAGATGCATTAATGGACTCACTTTTTTTTTTTTTTAGTAAGACTAGATCATTTAGAGGTAAATGAAAGGAGAGATATAAAAGGCTGTAATGTATTATAGTTTATTGAAATGAACTATGGCTAATGATTGTTGAAGTTTAAATCTTAAGAAGACCATCTTTCTTATAGAATATTAATGTCCATTTCCACTGTATCTCAAGCTGTATCCTAAGACTGAATGATAATGGGATCAAAGCTCATGAAGCAGTGTGTTAGTCAAGTATTAAATCTAAATTCTGCAGGAATGTTCACATGCATCTGCTCTATGACTAAAGTTCTCAAATTCCAGCATAGATGGAAGACATCTGTTAATCTTTAAAATAGGCAAATGGCTATTTTTTTAAACTAGAAAAAAAAAACACTCTAGGACATTGGTACAAAATGCATTACTTTTTTTGAGAACTTGTTCTTTAATTTGGCCTTACCACTGTACTCAGTGAATTCTGCTTGATATCTATTCATTGAGACAACACTTTATCATAATGTTTTGTGAAAATGGTGGTGCCTTTGCATGAACAATCAGACTCCTCCATGTGCAGTCCTTGGTTGGTGGTTGAGACCCTGGGAGCTCCGAGGATACTAGTTAGTTTATATTGTTGTTCGTCCTAAGGGGCTGCAAACCCCTCAGCTCCATTGGTCCTTTCTCTAATTCCTTCACTGGGGACCCTGTACTCAGTTCGATGAATGGCTGTGAGCCTCTACATCAGTTTGGCGGTTCATCTGGAAATTGGACATAGTACTACCGGAGGTCCCAGCTATACCACTTCTGGGCATATACCCAAAAAATACTGCAAGATGTAACAAGGACACATGCTCCACCATGTTCATAGCAGCCTTATTTATAATAGCCAGAACCTGGAAACAACCCAGATGTCCCTCAACAGAGGAGTTGATACAGAAATAGAGGTACATCTACACAATGGAGTACTACTCAGCTATTAAAAACAATAAATTTATGAAATTCTTAGGGAAATGGATGGATCTGGAGAATATCATCCTGAGTGAGGTAACCCAATCACAAAAGAACAAACACGGTATGCACTCTCTGATAAATGGTTATTAGCGCAGAAGTCTGGAATACAGGAAGAACAACCCACATTCCACAAGGAACTTAAGAAGAAGGAAGACCAAAAGGTGGACAGTGCATTCCTTCTTAAAAGGGGGAACCAAATACCCACAGAAGGAGTTGCAGAGATTAACTATGGAGCAGAGACTGAAGGAAGGGCAAGCCAGCCTAAATATAGCTATCTCCTGAGAGGCTCTGACAGTATCTGACTAATTTTTTGATAATTTAAAATGATGCTTTCAGCCAACGATGGACCTAGCTTGGGGTCCCCAATGGAGGAGTTAGAGAAAAGAATGAAGGAATAGAAGGGGTTTGCAGCCCCATAGGGAGAACAACAATATCAACCAACCAGACACCCTCCCCAGAGCTCTCAGGGACTAAACTATCAACCAAAGAGTACACATAGAGGGACTCATGGTTCCAGCAGCATATGTAGCAGAGGATGGCCTTGTCAGGCATCAATGAGAGGAGAGGCCCTTGGTCCTGTGAAGGCTCAATACCCCAGTATAGAGAGGAATGCCAGGGTGGGAAGGTGGGGGTGGGTAGGTGAGGGAACACCCTTGTAGAAGCAGGGGGAGGCGGGATGGGATGGGGTGTTCGGGGGAAAACTGGAAAAGGGGATAATATTTGAAATGTAAATAAAGAAAATATCCAATAAAACAATTAAAAAGGAAAATTCATAAATATAAACATAATAAATGATTCCTATTTTTTAAATGTGTAGAATTACAACTGTATTTCAAGATAAGGAATGAGTCTTAGAGATTCTAATTAATTACACTTCAAATTTGCTCCCCATAGAATCATTTTTGAGAGATATAGAGAAGATTAAAAAAATTTCACCTTGTATGTTACTGGTCCATTCTGGTCTTCTTTCTTCTAAGTTCTGATAAAATAAAAATTGAAATTCACAGTGTGATTTCAGGCATGGAAGGTGATCAAACATGCCATCTCTAAGAATTTTCTATGTTGTGTTTCTGTCCCAATGATTTATTTCATATCATATTCACCACTGATAAGAAAACAAAAGTAACATGAATTTAAAATACATAATAATTCTGACCTTCACCACATATCTTAAAAGTAATAATACTGACAAATATCATCTGCTACTCGTGATACAATGTTGCTGTTAACTAGATGGCACATATCACAAAATATAGTCATTTATATTAAACCACTATGCTTCTGATGAAAAATACTTATAAAAGTGAATCTTTGTTGCTGGTGACAAACGGCTGTAATTATTGGGTAGAATAGTGATGGAGGATCCCATTGGAAACTGGTTGTTCTTGGAAGGATGACTTCAGAGTATAGAGAATTAGCCTATCTCCAGCTGCTATGCTGAAGGGAGCTCCAGGAGACCGGAACTCACCTTCAGTGACAAGACTGTAATGTTTTAATAAAAGAGTCCACTGATAAGGGCCTGAGAGTCCAGCGATGTATCCCAAACCATGAATATTCAAAATCCCCTGCAAGCAGGAGGCATGTTTCATGGACCTCCCAGAAAGATGATCCATTCCCTTCTATTCCCTTCTATTCCCTTCTATTGAGACACAGGAATGCATGTACACACCAGGAGAAAAAAGACAGTGTCCTTGCCAAAGAATATTACGAGACTATTTTATAGTTAAACTGAAGTTATTACATAGTAAACATGTATGTACACACAGACACACACACACACACACACACACACCCCAAAAGAAAGCTGATATTGTCCTTGTCTGAAAAAAATTTACTGATTTTTCAAAAGTAAAACTGGTGTCTGTGTGTCTGTAGGTGTCTCTGTGTGTGTCTGTGTATTTCTGTGTGTTTGTCTGTGTGTGTCTCTGTGTGTGTGCATGTACATGTGCAAGCACATACCTTCCATTCCTCTCTAAAATGTTCTCAAAAACATACAGGACTAAATCCAGTGAGATATTAATGGATTCTTACATGGAACTGTATTTCAAAAATGTGTTAATATATTTTGCTATCTGCATCTTTAAGATAAAAAAGCACATCTTCTTGAGATACCCCCAGACTAATCCCCACTACTGAATCTTCTTTTGGCCACAGAAGCTGAATTTAAGCTTCACAGAATCCTTAATGTTTGCTGACAACCCAGAAAACACGCATATCACATTTACAACCAACAGAACTAGATCTTATCGCTAAAGAAAACCATTCTTCAGAATAAAGAATCCTTTGCTAGTTATAGTTAAATGGGAGCCAGGTGTGGTGGCTCACTCTTGTGACACCAGCTCTCAGGAGTCTGAGTAAAGAAGATTACTTTAAGTTGGAGGCCACCTGGAGTATACAGCAGGTTCCCTGCAAGTTTCAGAATATTGACAACAGCAGACGAAAAACCTTGACAGGAGACACATTTACCCTCACTGTGGTGTGGCTCTCAAAAACATCTGAAAAGTTAAAAACCAAAACCAAAACCAAAAACCTAGTGATGTTTGGGTCCAAGTTTATGTCAATGATTGGTAAGTGTGTTAGCCACCAACCGGGGGTTCTTCAGCACATCTATGTTGTGCTGTGCTACAAAAGGTGAGAACTGTGGGAATGCAGTCCTCAGAACTACGGTGCATAGATGCAGTCCGTTCACCACATGCCAGAAATACCAATCATTCAGACCATCCTTCTGTTCATTTCCCTAGCACAAACAACTTCACTTCTAAAGTTAGGCTCCTGACCATTGCTGGAGCTGTGCAATGCATGTCTCCCAAATCATTACTCAGGGCTGATGCCCACCATTGCTAACATATTGTTACTTGTTACTTTTTAGATATACTAAATTTTTCTCTAGACAAGTCACTAAATTTAAAAGGCAGAATGACTTGAAGAAGCTATAATATTTGACTCATATTATAATTAGAAACCCAGTTAGTAAAGATAAAACACACCAATCAAAATAGCTGTAGTTTAGTATATCACAACCACACATTTTGCATGAATATTTATGTTCAGTTGTACTACTTGTGAGAGTGAGTTTTGATTTGTAACATTGATAGCTGTAAGGACATCATAAAACTCCAAATACTACATCATTTAAAGGCAACCTTCCTGTATGAGATAGGGGCAAGACATTTACAGCTTGTTTATCTAGGTTAGACACAAAGAGTATTGGAGAGGAGAAAGAAAAACCCATCAAGAATAAGTTAATTGTATATTGTGGCAATTTTGATCATGATTTTGTTGTAGTTTACCAATAACAGCTGTACCCAGACTTTTTAGATTCCAAAACTCGTATAATCTCATTGACTTAAAAGCTACATGTAGTAATAACCTGCTCTTTTATTTTCCTTATTTGACTGAGAAAATTAATTTTTGCATGTGTATTGCTGGCTGGATAAAAGACAAATGGTAGAAAGTGTCCATTGCATTCACTTTTTAACATAGTAAAGCATCCAAACTTGTGGTCTGTCTTCAACTAATTTTAGATATGATTTTATTTTTCTGTCCACCCATGGGCTTGTTGCAAATTAATTAAATGCTTCATTTCTTTTATCTAATTGAGGCCATTTTTACCATTTATTTATAATTTCATCAAAATTGTTACAAAGGAAAACGCTTTATGGATGACCATGTAAATATGCAGAATATCTCTCTTGTAGTACTTACAGCTGAAGCTATCCAGACACTCTGCTTGGATTTCTCCCCTCTCTAAGAGGACAAGTCTCTCTTCAGCAACTCTCTCGCTTTTTATTAAATGCAAAGCAAGAAAAAAAAAGTGTACTTGGCCTCAAGCTTCAAAGCACAGAAGTCAGCTTTAACCAACAGATATATTTGGTTTTTTTTTGTTTGTTTGTTTGTTTTGTTTTGTTTTGAAATCAGTAATGTGACAGGGTATAAAATTGAGGAATTGGAAACTGGATTTAGATGAGAATCAATCAGCCCAAAGAATAGATCACATAAAGCATTGGCCTTCAGAATCATTATTAATTCTTGATGATTTCCTAAGCTAAAGAAGTATCACACAGAGGATGAGGGTTACTGACCCAGATGCCTATAAAGGTCAAGCACAGAAAGCAAAAACAAATTGCCAATATAGGTAATAAATTCATCATGATGGAGGCGCACTCAAAACTCTGGAGAATCACAGCTCATTCAAAGCCATCAATACATACTGAGTACCAGCCAGCCCCCACACATATGAAAGCCAGTCCACTGTATAGACTTCTGTATGTTTAAAGAACTTTAAAGTTCGATTTTTTTTCTTAATGTTGCAAGCTAATTTTTAAAATGGAAAGCAAACACCTGAAATTGAATGCATATTTTGGAGACAGATTTATCAGAAAATTTAACCTATATGAGAGTATATTTAAGATTCTCCAGCTTTTCTGTAAGAACAGGATGCAGAATTGGAGAAAGCTGAAGATGGTGGCATGGTCCCTGAAGAGGCAAGGGAGGAGGGGGTCATCAATGCTGCTCTTCAGATTGAATATTAACTCCAGAAAGGACTGACATAGCAGAAAGAGAAACACTCATTATCTATGAAAACTCCCCTGCAGAAAAGCTTGTCAATCTGGCACCAAGCAAGAATCATAATAGAATCAGAGAACTTGAAAGGACATTTTGAGAGATCCTAGATTCCAGATTAATATGCATTAAGGACCCATAGACCAACAAGAACAAGAAATAACACCCAGTCCTTTTCACTAGCTAATGATAAGCAGAGCCTATTTCCCAGTTGTCTTTGACACAAAGATTTTTTTTCATGCTCATAAAAAATACTCATTCATTTTTAACTCTTCTTTCATTGTATTAAGAATTTTTTAATAGCGTTATTTATAGTATGGTTTGTCTGAAAGCTGCACAGTTCATCTCTCTATTACTGATAAAGGAATCAACATTCAACATTTACTCAATTATATAGTCATTAAAATGCAGTTTCTAGAAATTGTAGAAATGCAGAAAGTGCTTATCATCAGTACAAAGCTTGTCATAAAACTGCACATACGTTATTTCAATTTTTATTATAGTTGAATTGCAAACAAATGAAAGCACTGTGGGAAAAGTAGCTGTTAAGAAAGCAAAAATACGTGTGATTTTAAAAAATTAGTTTCTTCAGAATTTTCATGTACCAGTATTGATTTCAATTAAAAATATATAGCTATCAAAGGAACTTGTTACTTTAATACTGCTATATTGGTAGTGTACAGGTATTAATGATATTAAATGCTATTAACTAGTATAGAAGAGAGAGGGTAATGTTTTTCCTCATTCATTCCAAGACTCATAAGTGAGAATCTCTAGAACAATCAAATGAATATTTCTTGGCCTTTTCGTAGAAAACAAATCATGAAGGTTTGACTTAGAGACCTACACAGTACTCAGTTTATTAGAATTAGTGCATTTAGACTCTTGTTTGATCCTGTACATTCTGATCAGTCTACTTTTACTCACTGAAATTTATTGAGTGTAAATTTATACATTCATTGCATAAAACTTAATATCTCTATATATTATTTCTAAGAAAAGTCAATTAATTCCCCCTTTGACCATAAAAACTTTTGTTCTGTTACTATAAATTTTATTTCAACCTATTTTATAAATAACTTTGGAATTATATTCTTTATCTTAAATTTATTTTCTTCTATTGACCATTAGTGGAATATCATAGTAGTATTATTCTTGGAAGGGGAAGAAAGAAAAGAAAGGAAGCGAAGGAGAAGAGAGAGGAAAGGGAAGGAAAAGTGCAAGACTCAGAATGAAGCTGAAAGGAGGAGAGAAGTCAGGGAAGACAGGTTTCTGTTGGAATCTGGCATGTAATTCTAGGAGTCTGAAGACTCATTAAAATCTTCCCTCCTTTGATAAGTTTGAAACATAATAGTTTTGAGTTCCTTAAATGTTTGTAGAGTGACCATCTAGATCTGTTTTTGTGTGTGTGTGTGTGTGTGTGTAGGAGTTCTTGAACAGTTATATTCCTTGTTAAATGACCTTCTAGAAATTCTCTTTTCTCTAGAAAAGAATTTTAGATCTATTTTTTTCCATTCCTTAATTTCTGCATGGAGTTGAAACAAATTATCCCCTTTGATTCTTTTGATTTTCTGTGTACCTGTTGCTTGTACTATTTCCATATTCAACCTTGTATTCCTTTTAAATATAATATTCTTTAACAATTTATGGATAGCTTTTCCAGTTTTCTTCAAATTATATATAAATTATTTTATTCAATAGTTATCCCAAAATTGATTTCAATTCATTTTTCTTTGCTTCTTCTGTTTTCTTCTTTATTTGTTCTTTAGTTCCATGCTAACTTATAGTATGTTTGTATATATGTAGTAAGGGAGATATGAGAGTGAGAATAGATACAGAATATGAAACTGGATAGGACACTATGGAAGAAGAACAAGAAGTGTTAATTAAGAAAGGGGACATTGGGGAGGGCAAAAGTCAGATGTAACATGAAAGTATACAGGAGGCTAGTGAATGTGGAAGAGTACAGGGAAAGGAGAGAAATGGGACAGAAGAGCGAGGAGAAAAACAAGAAAAAACAAATTTTGTTTTAAAACTGCCAAAATGAAACCTAATTCTTTGTAAGCTAATAAAAATTATATTAAAATATTTTAACTATGAATAACAAACATTTAAAGTACAGATGCTCCTTGACCTCAAGTTAAAAATATTGCCAGTGGAAATGTACTTGATCCAACCATGTTGATCATGCAAGCACCACTCAATCCTCTTTAATGTAGGTGCTAGAAATGCTCACATTAGCCTACAGCTGAGCAAAATAATCTAACAAAAAGTCTATCTCATAAAACAGTGATCTGTATGCCATGCATTTATATAATACAGCACTGGAAGTGAAGACAGGGACTTATCTGAGCATTTACTACCAACATTCTACTGAGTCACCCTAGACCCACGGAAGGTTTGAATCATTGAGCTAAAATTCATCTTTAGATGATGGGAAGATATAGTGGTAAGTTCACCAATTCCTGACAGGAGTCTGGCTTTTTCACACTGTGCAGCACATAGAAAATATTATATAGAGGTACATAATACTAGCTTGGAAACAAATCAAAAGTCAGAATTGGAAGGATGATCTATTGCTTTGTTTTATTTTGTTTTGTTCCGGTTAATGAGATTAAAATGCAATGGCATCAAAAGACAGAAACCAATCAAAGAGGTTCTCTCTCCTTTTATTGCCTGTTACAGCCAGGCATATGTTACCCATGTTCTTGGCAGCCTTGCCTAAAGGTGGCCTTTATCAATTATGTAAACATTCTGAGTCTAAATGTTGAGATGTATTCGTCCAGACACAGAGAGAAGGATTTAAAGTAGCTTGTCTGAGACTCACACCTGAGTTTCTGTAGACTCAACAAGGACACCCATTTCAAAGGAAATTCATGCTGTATAAAATATATTTCAGAAAGCTTAGGATAATATTTTTTAAAACATCACTCTAACTTTGGAAAAAACAATCTTAGGCAGAAGTTAAAGGCTAGTGGGTTAGGACAGTTCAAAGTCATCCTATTAGTGAATTTGAGGCTAACCTGAAGTATGTGAGACTCAGCCTCAAGAAATCAAAAAAAAGGGGGGATGGGAAAATGGTTCAGTCCATAAAGTGCTTACCATTCAAGCATGAGAACCTGAGTTTAATCACCAGAAACCATGTGCAAAAAAATATGATCAAGTTATTACTCCTGTAAGCCACAGCTTGGGAGGTAGAAAAAAGAGGTCCTAGGCTTTGTAATCAACCTAGTGAACTGATGAGCTAAAGCTTCAGTGAGAGACTCTAGCTAAAAATCAGTGGGGAAGCAATTGTGGAAGACATGTGATATATGAACATTTGATCTGTACAATCTTATTCGTTGGTTTTGCCCTTTAAACTATATAAACATTATCTCCTGTTATAAAATTTTTTGTTATTGTAAATAATAGCACAGTATTCTACCACATAATTATATAATTATTGTTTTCTTTTTAAGTGAAGTATTTTTATTCTTTGAGGAATTCAAACATATATACAATATATTTAAATAATATTCATGTACATTCCTCTCCTAATCATCTAACTCACACTGTAACTCACAACCTCATGTCCTTTTTATTTTTTAACAAATAACTGAGACCAATCTGTGCTGCCCATGTGAGTGTACGGCCATCCACTGGTACGTGACCACTATACGATACAGGAGTCATATCCTTATAGAAAGCTGATGATGCCTTCCAGAGAAGCCATCAAATGTTAGTAGCTGTACAGCTAGGGGTGGAGGCTCTTGAGACCTCCACGGTTAGGATGTTTACTCTCTTTATCTTGTTCTGGCAACCACAGCTACAGAGTTAATGAAAGTAGTGATCCTGTCATGTCTATTTGACACTGTCTTGTCCCAGCATTCCCTACCTCTGGCTCTAACAATCATTCTGCTCCTAATCTGTGATGTTCTCTAAGCTGCGTTGAAAGGGAGTACAATACAGATACCCTATTTATGATTGAGGGCTCCATAAAAGATGAATATTTATTTTGTATTTCAAAATGCTTCCTTGCATTAATTATGTGTGTGCAAGTTTGTCTGTATATTGGTATGTGCATTCAAATACAGAAGCTCATGAAGCCTACAGACCTAATGTTACATGTGGCTGTGAGTTACCTGGTCTGAGTGTTGGGAACTGAAATTGGGTTCCTTGGAAAAGCAGTGTATGTTCTTACCCATTGAGCCATCTCTAGTCCTCAAGATGGTTATTCTTAAGCCTTAGATTTTTCTGCATGCTAAGGTTTCTTCTCTCATAATTCTCCCTCCAAAAGGAGAATGCCAGTCTATTCTCATCCCACTACTTCATTCTTGAAGCAAAAATCTTGTTCAGTTTTACAGAATAACATCTAAAGAAGAATTTGTCTCAATTGATCAGACCTTAAGTCTCATTCACATTCCTTCTATATGACATTTAGAAGATGTTCCAGACCTGAATTTTTGACTTGCCTTGGAACACATTAAGATGTTGAGGAATGTTGGAATGGAATGAATGAATACATACTTGAAGAAACAAAGGTGGGAAATGCAGTGCTGTGATTTCTTATGTTCTCTGAAAGTTTATGTTGAAATCCCAGTCAAAACAATATAGCAAAGGGAGGTAGAACCTTTTGTGTTAATATTTCTTATAGAAGAGACCCCAGGTATCTGTTCTATTCCCTACCCAAGAATATATCTAAAAGATTTCTAATAAGTCAGGAAGCAGATCCTTGCTGGGCTTGACATGTGTTCATGCTTTGCTCACACACACCTCGGTCTCCAGAATTGTAAGAAATTACCTTCCATTGCTTACAAACCACACAGTTTATAGTGTGTAGTTATAGAAGCCCAAATAGACTCAAATTGTAAGATTTCAGTTCTTTGCATGCATTTTTTCTATATCTGCTCATATTTCCGGCACTGAACTGATTATCTTTCTGCACACTCTATAAATTACTCCAAGTACATCTTCCTTATCTACATGCTGAGCTCTTGGGGCTGGAATTTTTATTGACTTCTCTGTGTTAATAGCAACCTAGTGGTACATAGTGGATACTTGGTAAGTCCTTGCCAAGTTAGTTAAGATGTTAATCCAGTATCCCTACTTGAATGATGTTTTCCACAGTTGGTGTTCATCTTAGTTTAGGTTTCTATTGTGCTGAAGAGACATCATGACCACAGCAACTCTTATGAAGGAAAATATTTAATGGGGACTGGATTACAGTTCAAAGGTTTAGTCCATTATTGTCATGGCAAGAAGCATGGTGGCCTGCAAGTAGACATAGTGCTGGAGATGTGGCTGAGAGTTCTACATCTGGATAAGCAGGCAGCAGGAAGAGAATGACTCACACTAGACCTAGCTTGAGCTTCTGAGATCTCAAAGCCCATTTCCAGTGGCACACTTCCTCCAACAAGGCCACACCTACTCTAATAAGACCACACTCTAAATACTACTCCTATGAGTCTATGGGGACATTTTCATTCAAACTAACAGTTTGTCTTAGTCAGGGTTTCTATTCCTGAACAAAACATCATGACCAAGAAGCAAGTTGGGGAAGAAAGGGTTTATTCATCTTACACTTGCAAATTGCTGTTCATCACCAAAGGAGGTCAGGACTGGAACTCAAGCAGGTCAGGATACAGGAGCTGATGGATAGGCCATGGAGGGATGTTTCTTACTGGCTTGCTTCCCCTGTCTTGCTCAGCTTGCTTTCTTACAGAACCCAAGACTATCAGCCCAGGGATGGCACCATGTACGATAGTCCCTCCCCCCCCCCTTTATCACCAGCTGAGAAATGCCCCACAACTGAATCTCATGGGGAGGCACCTCCCCAACTGAAACTCGTTTCTCTGTGATAACTCCAGCCTGTGTCAAGTTGATACACAAAACCAGCCAGTACAAAGTTGTTTGACCAAAGAGATGTTTTTGTTACAAAGGCAGAGAAAATGGCTGGAGAGATGGCTCAGAAGAAAAGAGCAAGCATTGTTTTTGCAGATGATCTGAGTTTGGCTCATCTACAAATCTGTAAATCTAGCTAAAGGAGATATCATGCCTCTTTTGGCCTTCTTGGGCACCATAGTCATCTACATCTATCCATGCACACTCACATGCAGGTATTACACAGAGAGAGAGAGTGAGAGAGAGAGAGAGAGAGAGAGAGAGAGAGAGAGAGAGAGAGAGGAGAGAGAGAGAGAAATTTTAAAAAATGATTTTTTAAGTCAGAGAAGACCATATCCATCCTCCTGTACTAGAGCTAGAGGTTTAGAAGAAAGAAGAAAGGTTTGGGGCACCATTTCATAGGGAAATGAAGAGGAAAGGTGAATGGTGAATGAATTTTTCAAAGGGCCCAACAGCTTAATGGACATGCTCTTTATCACTTAAGAAAACTAAGAAACCACTTATCTCAGTCTCTTCATAAGCCTGTGAATTTAAGTCAAAGGCATTTTATGTTGCAAGTTATCCCTTCACAAAAAGAAATTTTGCTTTGTGTTTGCTCACATCAGTGTGCTTGCTACTTTGCCTTATGACAGAATGACATAGAAAAAGCACAATGTCCAATAATTAGTTGCAAACCTGAAACTCAACATTTTGAAAGATTATGAATGTCCTCTTTTATAACGCTGTCAATTGAGACTGCTGTAGGACAAAATACCCCTTCTACACATCCTTACACTGCTAATGCCTAAAGAGAGCAACCTTGTAATTGGAAAGAATTAGTAACAAGTGTGTCCTGCCATGAATCACTTGTATCTGGTTTTCTCTGTATTTAAAGGAAATTGCCTTTCGCTTATTTCTTCCTGGATCAAAGTAAGAAGACTCTTACTTATGGCTCTGATAGGTTACCTCCGTTCCTAGGGAATGACTGCAACATCCTTCACCAGTCTATTTCCTATTAAAGCGGAAGATTACACTGACATCCATACAAGAAACTGGAGAAAACATAGGCACTATGAAAAATGTTGTAATTGATTCAGAGAAGAAGGATTTCAGTTAGAACTCCATCACACATAACCCATGTAGCTTTAGGACATATCACTTAATGCCTGTGTAATAGTTAAGTTTTGCTAACAAACTAGAGTCATCTGGGAGGAAGGAAATGCAATTGGGGAATTATCTTCATGGGATTGACATGTGGGCATGTCTGCAGGGCATTTTCTTAATGAATGACTCATGTGGGAAGGTCCAGCCAATGTGGATATCAACCCTGTTCCTGGGTTGTATGAGAAGGCAGGCTAAAAAATGCTATGGAGAACAAGCCACTGAGCAGCTTTCCTCCATGGTTCCCACCTCTGTTCATGCCCAAGTTTCTGTTCTAGCTTTTTTCATTGGTATACAATGACATGGAATTATAAAGTTAAAAAAAATTTATATCAAATTGCTTTGGGTCAGTGTTTATTACAGTGACAGAGAAACAAACTAAAACAATCTGAAATGCTTTGGTTTATTGCCTCAAAAAAGAGTTAGGAGTAAAACAAAAATCTGAGTTAACATTTAATGATATTATTTTTATTCTGTGTCATTTTCACTGCCGTGTCATGCATATAGGAGACTATAATTTCTAAAAAACAGAACACAATTTGCTCGGTTTTCCTTTACTTTTTGTTTGTGGGTATGGGGTACCCAATTGGATGTGAGGAAGTTAAAGATCAGAACACAGGAAGATTCAGTACCTGTTGAGTGGCATTCTGTGCTACCAAGCTGACATCTTAAGTGCTGTGTTCTCCGGAGAGCATGAATGCTTTTCATATTGTAGTACTGCTAAATACAAAGGTTTTATTGTAACTGTACAACTTATAATGAAATGACGTTTGCTTCACCCATAGTTTTAGAGGCTGGAAAGTCTAAGAGCATGGTCTCAGAATCCATTAAGGACCTTAATGCTTCTTCATACCATGGCAAAAGGCATATGTTGTCAGATTATCCTAGTCCATTGTTCTTTTGTTATAAAACCACTATTGTCATCACATGGTTCCTGCCTGTGACATCCTCCAATCCCAACTACTTAGCTAAGATTCTGTCTTTAAATATACTGATCATAATAATTTATGGAACTTGGAGTGAGATGGTTTGAATTAGAAATGTACCCCTTGTACAATATCTTTAGTAAATACTTCTAGTATTTGAACACTTGGTATGAAGGGAAGATTTAGGTGGTTCACTCTTGCTGGAGGAAGTATGTCACTAGGACTAGGGAAAGTCAAGGCTGCTTTACAGTTTCTAACACTGAGTACACCTCCTCCATTTTTAAATGTTTTATGGATTATGTTTACCTTATGTTTATGGATTATGTGGAGAAGAAGCAACATCAAGCCCTCCCACATGCAAGGAAGGTTTCCCCAAGCTCTCCGACCAAGCTAATGAGAAGTACCTGTTTTCCAACCCTGAGTGACCCCAAAACTGTATATAAGAATCGTATCCAGATGGATAAAAGGTGTTCGAGAACTACTCTACAGTCCAAGAGCTTCTCACTTAGGAAGAGGTCTGCTCTCTGATGCCTGAAGCTCCTCTGCACTCCTCACTGACTAGTCGGCCTCTGGTGGGCCCAGACGGACCCAATTCAGTACAGGGCAGTCGGAGTAACCAAGGTGGCATAGTGGAAGCAGAGGTGGAGCCAACTGCAGCAGCGGAAGAGGCAGAAATGACTTCCCCTCCCTGCTCGCACTCGCTCGCCTTTGCATGAACTCTTGCACCAGGCTGTGCCAGATGGTTCTCTGTGGAAAGCCTCCAGTACACGGGCCCACAAGAGGCTGATGCAGAAGATAAGCTTGGATTGGTTTTGCTAAACAACTTCCAGTTAAAATGCTGATATCCCACATGGGAGACCCAGACACTGAGTCATTACCCTCTTTAAACATTATCTCAAAAATATTTTCTCCATTCAAAAGACACCATGGATATTACGGCAGTTCAGCTTCCTTTAAAAACATATGCAAAATAATTAGCTATATATCAGAAAGGGAAGTAAACTAAAGTTGAATTCAGTAGATTTTTCTGGTTAGAATATGTTGTCAGGGTTTTACTTGACCAAATCCTCCTTCCCCCAAACTCCCTTCCTGCATCCTTGTATCTGTATTGATGGGTTAGCTATGTGCCAAATTAAAAACCTGAATCTTGCAGGAGAAAGACAGAAATGGGGTACTCTAACTGCCAAAGAGACAGGTGCAGAGGTTTATGAAGATTATGCGAGGAGCCACAGTGCATATAGCATGAAGGCACTGCCTTCCAGCCTCCTGTGTTTAGGCATTTAAATGTGGAGAGAGACAGTGGCAGGTAGTGTCACTCAGGAGATAAAAACAAAAGCAGGTCCTGCCAGAAGGGCTTAAAGCAGATGGTCTCCAAGAAGGTGTGATGATGACTAACAGTAGAAGAGGCAGCCTCAGCACTGTGGTCATCACATTATTAGTTGAGAGGATGCCTTCACTCTGAGTGGTTTGAAAGAGGCAAACAGGCAAAGGATTGGATGTTTCCTCAGGGTCCACAGAAGCTTAGACAACTCTAGTGCCTTGGTGTTCTTAATGCAAGATGACAGGAATATTGGAATTCACAGCAGCTTTTTAGCATAATTTGCATTTCATATTATAAATACATACAATATTCATATTATATAATACATATAATATTATATGTATTCCAGTGAGGGTTTGTGATAGAAGATGTTCTCTTATCATTCTGAGCATAGAAAAAAACAGCTTTACAGCATTTGGTTTAGGAGCTACACAGATCCGTTTTTCTCTCACTTATCAGTTTTTTTGTGATGAGGTGGTATTTAAACTGCATGCTATAGTTGATGTTTCGCCCTCTCTGCCCTCCTTAAGTGGAAGCTTATGAGCGAATGTAGTGCCATGGGCCTAGAGCCCCAAACACTTAGAAGTCTAAAGCAGGAGAGTTGCTTGATTCCACAAGACTGGGAGCAGCCTTGCAACATCCATAGATAGAGCCTGAATCCAAAGAAGACGGAAAGGAAATGAAAATCAAAAGAAAAAGTGGTTCTTAGTTAGGCATCACCTGTATCAGATAGCATAAGGAGCATGACTCTAATTCATATGCCTCATTCCCAAGGCTGATCAGCATTTTAGAGTAAATGAAGAGAGTTTCATGTTTTTCATTTTGAAGAAGGGCTAAATTTTTTGAGTCAGCATAGAAAGGAATGGGCTTGATTAGGACATTTTCATTCATATGTGTCATCGTCTTCATTTTTACCTGTTTTTCCAGGACAAACCTTTGGGGAAACAATGGATGAACAAAACATAATAAAAATATCACCACTGTGGAGGGTAATGATCCTTTCAGAGGGATACCCTAGATGAATTTTAGTTTGAAGCGAACAGTCTTCAGACTGGATTAGAATAGATCCTTCTTCTCAGTAGAAACTAGTGTCTCATAGTGAGAAAAGGTAGGCATGGGAAAGATGAATCTTCATAGGCTCTGCTGTGGGTTTCCAGAAATACTAGAAGGAGCTATGTTAAGGAGAGCAGTCTAATAGATATGCTAAGCATAAGAGCAACCAGGCTAAGATGACGCTTGTGTTCCTTCCCCTCTCTCTCTGTCTCTCTCTGCCTCTCTCTCTCAGAAATAGATAGAAAGAGATATTTGACTCAGTGACTTGGATGATGATACTCTTCCATAAATATGGAGTCCATTAGGAACAATATGGCTACAGCTAAGAACAGCAACTCAAACTGGCTTAATGTCACAAAGTAGCTCTCATATCTGAGAGACACAGAAGGAAAAACAATATTGCTTGGGGGACAAATTCTTTCACAGATCTATCTTAGATTGAAAGGTAGTCTTCCGTCAATAGTTTCATAAACCCTATAGTGGGGTCGTGTTAACCAAAGCTGGGATACTTTGTTTAAAACCAACATGACCAAGGAAATGGACTGTTAATTGACTGGGGCCTGGGCACATAATTTTAATCCCCTCAAACACCTTAGATTGTAAGAGTTGAAGGGCTGATTTACCTCCAGTGAGGTGATGCGTTGCACTTGCACTAGAATCAAAAACTGGAGATAACTTCTGCATTAAGTCAGTCTCAAATGATAGTGATGAAGTCAGAAACCAAATATCTAACTCAAACTCTGTTAGTGCAAATCAATCTATCATATACATGAGTGCTTCTTTGTTTTTATTCATTCATAGTCTAAATTTAATTTAAAAAATAGCTACTATACTGATCCCCAGAATTGTCAGTGCCTTGTTCTATATAGTATTTTTTAGTGAACATGTGGCATGATGTATTTGCTAAAAGCACAGAATATACAACACAAAGAATGAATCTTAGGGTGAGATCTAGCCTTTAGTCAATAACAACATATCAAATATTAGCTCATCAAGAACAGTATATCTACCACACTGATATAAGATGCTCATAATGAAAGGACCTGTCAGCAAGGTAAAAGAGTCTATCAGGCCTGCGTACATTGCAGAATGTTTTGCTAACATTCTACCCTAAATGAATAAAACATTTATCTAAAAGTCTACCTATGTATTATCAATCTATGCTTCTAGATTAAGCAGGGAATATGCTCAGTACAGTGTCTCTGCTCACTTCTAGATCCCCTCCAAACAGTATTGGAATTTGCATATAATAGAGGTCCCAAAACTCTGATCAGAAGCTATTTGGGTCAAATATGTTTGAAAATTAAGAATTTTTCTCATTCTACAAAAGAAAAAATGACCCACAAAACATACCCAGCATTATATAACATCCCCAGCTGAGTCCAGGTCAGCTCTCCATAATCAAAAGAGTCTCTAATTCTGCAGCAAAGCACATGAATATTCACACAGAGACTATAAATAGCCTCACATCAGTTCAGGTCAGTTTTTGCCTCCAAAGGAGTAGCAACATTTTTGCATTTGTTGAAAGGGCCTCTTTCTGGCTGTAACTGGGGCCTGTAGTTAAAACCATCCTATGATTTATTTTTAGATGATAGTTCCTTCGTGATCCCAGGAATGGCAAGGTATGAGGTCAAGGCCAGAGGAAGAGAGAGGTGCTGAGCTGATATAGCCCCCCACCCCACTACACCACCCCTAGTTATGGCTATTCTTTCTCACTCCTACAAATTCTTGCCAAGTGGAGAGTTCTTTTCTAAACAACCCACTTTTATCTTCCCACACTCCCCGCATCCTAGCCCAACTTCTCAGATCTAGCATACGTATGACTACCGCTTTGTTATGTGTGTTGGGTGTTTGGTGGCAGAGACATTATTCTGTTAACCAGAGAACAAAGACTCAGCAGGACAAGAATTCACTTCCTATTTGGATTTGCTCTCTCACATTGTGCCTTCAAAGATATGCCAGCCATTGTTAGACTACTCTGTTTCTTGCTGTTTAAAATGCTCATTTGAGACAGTTTAAAAAAAATAAAATACTGTGGAAGGTAGAAGCCAGGCCAAATAAAAGAAACAGTGCATCCTTTAAGCAGATGTATCTGTCTCTTCTAATATTGGTTTACTCCTGTTCTGTTCAACTGAGCAACCAAAGAGAATGTTTATTTGGCACAAACTCTGTAAATTGACTACTGGAAATACAAGCACAGAGCCTTTAAACATCCCTTGCTATTTACTTAATAAATACTGACAACACTAAATCATATTCGTAATGGTGTTGTGACAGATGACCAATCATCTCTACAATAATTCTCTTGTAAAAAAAATTTTTTTGCTCATAGGGAAAATTATCATTATGATATTTTGTTCATGTTTGAATTGCCTGAGATTACACCCATACATTTTAATATATATATATATATATGTATATACATATATATATATATATATATATATATATATATATATATATTCACAGAGGAGACGCCCTGGACTTATAGGTTTTGAGCCACAGTGAGTTTCTACCTTGAAAGTCTATGGAAGAGTCACAGCCCTGTGCATGCTCTTCCTGGAATATTTGAGTGACAATTCCAGAGGCGAGAAAGAGAAATGAAATATAGATCAGACTTTAAGGGCAGACTCAGAAAAATGAGGGTAGCCAAATTGTCTGTTTCTTGCCCCAGATGATGTTGTAATTCAATTCAATAAGGCTACATGTTCCCAAAGATTACATGCACAGATATGTCCTATCTTCCATCCTCAAGGTTCACATAGCACACAAGGCAAAGGATACAGCATGGCAGCCATGATGGTTTACACAAGCATGCTTGTCGCCATGTGTACTGAACCATCTACCTACCTTCCAGATGTGACCTAGATACAACTCAGGTCTGAAATGATCATAAGTTTGTAATGACTGGTATTCTATGCTTTAGTTCAAACTAGTTGAACTAGTTTAGTTCAATCTTAGTTGAAGCTAAGATTGTTGCCATTTATGTCTTTTTTCCCCTCAAGACCAGGTGTTTTATCAGGCAGCCTATTTGTTGTCCTAGGAATCATGGGTATATCACAATCTCAAATTCTTGCACATGATGGCACCACTTTCTTACCTGCCATGATGATCAAGGAGCTACACAATCCCCAGGTGCAGCACCTAGGATCTACCCAACTCATAGCAACATAGTGGAGCGTGGGGATTTTCCTTCCTTCTTAACAAACCACAGTATCCCAATCCTGGTGTTTTCATCAGTTAAAGACTCACCGAGTTTGCAACAGATGACGATATTTCTAGTAGAAAAGTGCACTGTGGTGGGTCATGCTGGAAAGTGTGTTCCTCATTTCATGGGGCAGCTATAGGATGATCTAGCACACAGACTAGGAGCCTGCAATGTGGCTTCTCATTATAGGGAATATTCCATTGTTTTAAGAATGGAGAAAGTTCTGTGCTCAATTTCTAAGTTTAATTATGGATTTTAGAATGTTATGCACATGACTCAACAGAGATATTTGCTAGAATAATATCTTGTTATTCCTAGTAAGAAAGTCCAGAAGATGTTCAAAAGTCAACTTTTTAACAAAACCTCTTATGAAGAAGACTGTGGTGACATAGGAGGCTGTCAACCACCCTTCAGGGAATGACTAGTTTCATGCTTTAGTTTATGTCCAGTTACATTCTATGAAATGCTTATCCTCCTCCAGTGGGGCCTTTTTCCTTGTTTGTTTCTCCCTCCTTTATTCCTTCACTGTGATCTCAGCTGCATATTTAGAATTGTTCAGAAATATCCTGATAAGCAAAATGCCTGCATGCAGCATCAGTGAGAAATTCCCTGTCTCTTTGATGCTGCTCTGTGGGTGTGTTTTCATCTGATGACCATGCATTAGAATCCATATTTCCCTCTTACTTTTTCTGGTCAACTTGATACCTAGGTTTTGGCCTTGCTTTCTTGACTTAGGCATCACCTGGGACTCAGTGTTATTTTGTTCTGCTCAGCTCCAGAAA
>NW_022196903.1:99728363-99781349 GCF_008632895.1 Mastomys coucha
TTTATATGCTCTCGGGTAAATTACAAAATAGGAGACTCCTTACTAAGAACTCATCACAGCAGGCATGCTTTAGGCATTAAGTAAGAATAATGTATTTCTCCAGGTCTGTTTACTGTTGTGGTCAGCCCAAAGATCCTGTGTATCTGCTTAGTGTAGCTCTCTAGAAGTTCTCATGTTGCACATCCAGAAGGTCTCAGTGTTCTATGAGGACTACATTTGGACAGCTTTAGTCCCAGGCCTTAACAAATCTATCTGTTTGTGTTTTTTCTCTGTTTTGGTTTTACTTCATTCCATTTCAATTTTTACTGTGGTTGCCTTGAGCTATAACCTCACTATGTAGCCCAGACTATTTTCACATATTTTATGTAACCTATACTGGATTTGAATTTGTAATATTCCTGTCTCAGACTCCAGACTTCTAAAATAACCTTCATGTGCTACCATGCTCAGCCATCCATTTTCTTTGTGGGATTCAGTTTTGGAGTTTTCCATTCTTGGCTATTCCCTTTCAGCAGTGAATCTAAGTATACAACTAAAATTATCTCTGTGATATTATCAAGCAAACACTGTGGGTTAGATCACACTCAAGGAAAATATCTGAAAGTGAGTCTGAAGGCAGCCTTGCCTCAAGTTTTGTTCTAGTGAAGTGGAGAACTAGGATCAGAAAGGTCTTTTGTTTTAGTTCTCAAACGTTAGTGTGCAAGAAAATCGCCCCAAGAGTCAGGACAGAGAGCTGACTCTGCAGATAAGAGCACTGGCTGCTCTTGCAGATGATCCTGGTTCAGTTGGCACCTGCCTGCCACTCCAGTTCCAAGAGATTGGATGCCTTCTCTGGCTTCCTTACCAAGCTGGGTATATGATATACATACACACATGGAAACTACTCATATACATAAAATAAAATAAATAAGACTAAAATACAGAATCATCCAGAGAGTGAGATAAATCTGATTTGGAAAAACCAGTGTCTTATGGTACAGTCAGTGAGTCTGAGATTTAATATCACAAACCTAGCGTGGTTAGAATACAAACAACCTGTAACCTGGCTTGGACAGTGACTCCTCCACCATTTTCTAAAATGTCTCTTTACCTGTTTAGACTAAAATCACTTTCATTCTTCTAGTGACACAAAACAACTTCTGTGAAAGCTCTAAGGATGAACTTTGTCTCCCTGGCTATGAAGATGGCAGATACAGGATTTTTGAGTGGTTTCTTGTGTCTTGTGTGTCTTGTGTGGGACTTGCAAGTCTCTTTGTGACCAGTGTACTTAGACTATACTTGGCAATTCTTTCTAAAAACCCCTCCTGAGCAAGCTGGCACCCCACAGTTTGGTTGAAACAAAAGATCTCTTTTTTTTTCCTCAAGCACATTGGTAACCAAGGTCTAAAGGGTTAAAAGCTAAGATTTCTGCTTCCTATACCAGGCCTGCTAAAGAATATCAAATCTCTCCCTGTATATTCAGGAAACCAAAGAGCCCAAGCACTAAAATCTCTGCATGACCTTAGATGAGTGCTGAAATATGATTCCCTTTATGCTAATGTTAATTTCCAGGCAGTGAGCTTGCTTAACTAAGAGAAAATAAAACTTTAGATAGAATGGGTTATTTATAGCAAATGCAAAGCATCATTATTATCAATTCTTATTACAAAATACACAGAAAAAATATCCTTTTGTTATTTAAATATGGCTTGGCTACATTGAGAAATAGTACAGATGTTAATCCACAGCCTCCCAGCTGCATCCTGGGTAATCATTATTGTGTTTTATTCCTATTTGGAATTACTGGTAATAGACTGTATATTTTTGTGTGAAATTCAAATCAGGGAGCACCGATGAATTGAGATGATTGATAGTATATATACACACACATAATTTTGGAATTGGGGACAACAATAGAAATATTTCTCTCTTAGAGAAAATCTACCACACTCGCTGCTGTCTCTGTGATCTTGTTAAAGAATTCTTTTCATCAAAATAGATGTGCCAAACATTTACTAAATTCTCCATACTTGTAATGAGCTGACCCTTGACAAGTAATCTAAATTTGTTTTGAAAATATCTGTGCAATTGTTGAAAATCTGGAGCATAAATATATAAATCCTAAAATATATAGTTTTAATGCATAAGCATTTAAAACTTCATGACTGTATGCTTTATTCTGTTCTTTTCTCTTCTTTGATAGCTCCTGCATTCTGTGGTTAAATTTCTCATTGAAATGATTTTACATATGTAATTAGGAGAAAAGAGAATGGGGCCAAAATAATATATAATATTGTTGAAACTCTACATTTTTATGCAGACGTATGTGTTTATGAGCAATTATGTCTCTTTCCCACTTACAATCAGTCTAAAATAACTGACCTACTCTGGGGTCATTACTTTAGAGCAAACTAAGACACTGTGAGACTGTGGTTTCCCAGAGGTCCTAAAGTTAGGAGCTGAGCAAGGCCTTAAATGATAATTCATGCTCTTCCTGAGCCCTTATCCGAATCTTCTTTCGTCAACATCACATGTGGTCTCCAGAGTAAATACAATTCTATTCAGTCATGGTGTCTCCTTTATTTTCCTTATGTCTCAAGTTTTACATGAAGCTTTATTTTTTGGTGTCTAAGTTAAGAATAAATAATCTTGCCAGATTTTACTTAATCTCCAAACCTAACTTGATTCTATGTTCTTCTGTCCCAATTTACATGAACAAGTTCTATCTGGAATTATCACCCATCAGTTAAAAAAAAATGCTTATAAAGGTTTTCCAGACTCACAATTGCAGTCTAGATAGCTCAAGATAACCACATATAGCTGAAACAGACTCTCTAGCAGAGTTGTAATTTTTATCATATCACCTCATAGCTGGCTATGCTTCAGTTGAACAGTTTGTCAAGCAATGGCAAAATAAGCACATTAAAGACTTTAAAATGTTTAGAAATAATTTAAATAGGCTATATCCTATGGACAGCTGTACTTACTACCACATAGTGTGTTAAAATGAGTAAGATACATCATTCTCTTAAGAAATTAATGATTCAAAGAAGGGAAAAGAAAGGCTTGAATGGCTTCAGAGAAAACGAGAGGCATCATAGAGTAAAATCATCTTTTAAATCATGTGGTTAAAAAAAAGGGTAAAGGTAAAAACCTAGGAGAAAAGATAGAAATTAGATAGAAATTTATTTGAAGAATGAAAATCCTATGGATTTTGCATGAACAAAGGAAATGAGAAGTACTTTGAATAATGCTTATATGTGTATACCCTAATAACATACTCTACCCAGCTACTTAAATTATGGTTCGTAGCTTATGCTTTGAGCTTTGTTATTATTCCATGACAAAATGACTACCACACATCTAATTTCTCTTCTTCAAAAGCAAGATTTGGAAATTCATGGCAGTTTGCCTTCGGTGAGTGTCCAAGCACCTGATCAGCTGGCTTAAAATTGGTCCTTTTGTGTAGCCATTTTAGGAATCAGAACTACAGACTATTCTTTATTTGATATGCATAATCATTTTAATTAGGTTCTTTCTGTGTGCATGCATGCATGTGTGCTTACATGCGTGCTCAGTATAGAGCTGTTCTTTCTTATTGATTTTATTTTTTTAAATCATCATCATTTTTTCCTATTATATTCTTTAATTACAAAGGGGGAACTTTAACTTTGTGGCATTACAAAGCTTTCCAAAGTGGCAGCAGCACAAGTGGGATGTAGGAAGCACAAAATGTGAAGAAAATAGAAGTTTGGGCCAAAGCAGATGGAACAATAAGACATGGAAGGAAGAAGGAGAGATGCCAGGCAGCCTGTGTCTGGATGCTGGCAGTTAAAGACATGATCAACACGTGACAGGGGAGTGCTAAAGACATGATCAACACGTGACAGGGGAGTGCCAAAGACATGGTTAACACGTGACAAGGGAGTGCTGCCTTAACTTCCTACATACTGGGAAGGAGTTGATCTTCAATGGGAAATCTCATCTTAAAGCTGAGAAAAAATTCTTGGGTATCACTGGCTGTTTGTTTGTTTGTTTGTTTCTTAATGTGGTATTGCTTCTGATGGTTGCTACTATTGAGAAGGTGATGTTCAATTGAACTTTTTCTCTTTCAGATGACTACACGCTGCATGGCCCAGTTTTTGTTCAAGAACCAAGTCATGTCATGTTTCCTTTGGATTCTGAAGAGAAAAAAGTGAAGCTCAGTTGTGAAGTTAAAGGAAATCCAAAGCCTCATATCAGGTTTGTTTGCTTAAGAATGTGCTTCTAGCCTGAAATGGTGGCACATGTCTTTGATCATAGCATTTGAGAGATAGAGGTAACTGATTCTGGGTAAATTCAAGGCCAGCCTAATCTACATAGTCAAGTTCCAGGTCACCCAGGGCTGCATAGTGAGACCCTGGTTCCAAAACAACAACAAAGCAACAACAACACAACAACAACAACAACAACAACAACCCAAGAAAACAAAACTAAACAAGAAAACCCAAAACAAACCAAAGAAAAGAGCTTGTTTATATTATTAAAATTAAAATTAACAATTACTCACAGAGTATTGAAGAAAATTTTTAGGTAGGCAATGTGAGGTACCCTGAGAAACATGAGGAAATGATTCTTTCATGAAAACTTAAGTACCCAGATTCTGTTTCTGGCAGTGTTAAGGATTAAATATCCAAATAACCTTTTCATTGGAAACACTAACAAGTCCTAATAACACTGTTTTAATAAGAGTAGAAATTTTTATTTTGTCACTAAGCCAGCAGGAAAGTCAGAAGTATTTGAGTGTTACAGTAAATGGATTTAGAACAAACAGGATTTGTCATTTTTCATGATCCGTTTTATGCAACCTCACAAAGACCATAGTTGTAAGACAAAGCCTAGACTTGTAGGAGCATGTAACATAAAATCATTTTTCAGAAAGAAACTGGAGATACAAGCCCTCCCAATTTAGAATAGATGTTAACCAAAAATCAGTTTTCCTGCTTCAGGAAAAATAAAGTGCCAGTAATCATGTATGTTAGACTATGAGTCTCAGTAATTTTCGTAAGAAATGAGATGAGTCTATAAAGAGAATTGGCAAGCTAGATAACAGACCCGAGGCAATCATCTCAAGGCAACAGAAAGAGGTGAAAACCAACAAAATTTGGAGAATGCATTAGAGGACCAAGGAGGGAGAGAGAGAAAGAAAGGAACTATGTGTGACTTGGGACTTGGTCAGTTCCAAAACGAAACTTGGAAGAAAATAAAGCAGAAACACCTGCACAGTGAGACCCTGATTCCAAAACAACAACAACAACAATAACAACAACAACAACAACCCCCCAAAATCATAGTAAAACAAAGACTCAAAACTAACCAAACAAAAAAGCATGTTTATATTATTAAAATTTAAATTAGCAATTACTCACAGAGTATTGAAAAACAAAGAAAGAAGAAAATTCTGAAGGGTCAGAATTTTCATCACTAATTAAAACCATCTAGTTACTGCAGCTTTAGGATGTTTAGCACATTTCTAGTACAAATAAAACTAAAATCACTTCTAGAACCAGGAAACTGCAGAACACCAGATCAAAGAGATGGCCATAAAAGAGCCAGATTTCTAATACAAATATTTTTAATGAGGTGACAGTTAAACTGGCAACTGACTCCTCAATGACAAGAAAAAAGAAAGTCAACATTTTAATTTTTGAAAATTTTAAACCATCAAATATAAGCTTAAAGAAGTGAGGAACATATGGGGCTATTAATAGCAAAAGGTAATTAGAAATACTCTTGTAAAGAGTTAGGGTTATTTGTTATAATCTTATGTAACATACAAGGTTATAAGTTAAGAATATAAAGTATATGATTCTCCATAAAACTAAAATTTATCTATTCCATACTGTTCTAGTTTGTTTTAAAGTTGCTATTTTTTTTATTTTAGATATTTTCTTTATTTACATGCGATTATGAAATGCTGGACCAATATCAGTTCAGGGAGTAACAGTTTTATTTGGCTTACAGGCTACAGCTCATCTTTAAAAGAAGCCAAAACAGGAACTCAGGGCAGGAAATTGAAGGAAGGAACTAATCAGAGGCCACCAAGGAATACTGCTTACTGACTTTGTTCCCCATGGCTTGCTTAGCTACCTTTCTTTTGCAAACCAGGACCACTTGTACAAGAGTTGTACTGTGTATAGTGGTCTGGGTTCTCCCCTCAATCAGCAATCAAGAAAATACCTTGTCTACATGCCAATCTGATGGAGGAATTTTCTCAATTTAAGTTTTCTCTTCACATTTGGCTCTCTTTTGTGTCAAGTTGTTGAAAACCAAGCCACTCATGTCTTAGTATATACCCCAAGAAAATTTAATAATTCTTTGAAAGAGATGCCTAGTCTTTCATGTTTATTATATCACTAAACACAATGGCCTCAACATGGAATGAATTGGAGTATATAACAACAAATGAAAGGATGAAGGAAATGTGATTCATACACAATGCAAGATTATTCAGTCACAAGCAAATGAAATCCTGCTCTGTGGTTCTCACATTGTGGATGGCACTGCAGGACATTATGTTAAGTGAAATAAGCCAGACATAGAATGGTACTTCATGTTATTTCCTCTATATAGGAGCTAAAATTATTGATCTTTTAGAAATGCAAGGTAGCAAGAGTGGTTGCCAGAGGACATGAAGGAAGAGGTGAAAGGCAATAGATAGGTTTGGAAACAGCCACCAAAATATAGGAAGTAGGGCTTACTTGTAGCTTTGTATATCACAGTTGGATTATGACAGTTTATCATGTATTTCAAAATAACCAGAAGAAATATTTAGGAATGAAGCTTTGTGGTAGTATACTCCTATAGCAGGTTGAAGGCCCTAGATTCAATCCCAGTTAAAAAAAAATGAGCCAAGATTAAACAAATTCTATCTTCTTTTTCCATCTTCTGGTCTGGCATGTAGTTCAGTTACTAGAGTGGCTATACATTGTATATGAAGACCTAAATTTGACCCACAGAGCCACACAACCAAGGCATGGTGGTGTAAGACTGGAAAGCCACATTTAGGATCTACTACTTAGGAAAAAGAAGCAAAATAAAAAAGATCAAGTTTGCCGGGCAGTGATGGCACACACCTTTAGTCCCAGCACTTGGGAGGCAGAGACAGGCAGATTTCTGAGTTTGAGACCAGCTTGTTCTACAGAATGTGTTCCAGGACAGCCAGGGCTACACAGGGAAACCCTGTCTCAAACAAACAAACAAACAAAAAGATCAAGTTTGTCTTCAAATACCTAAGGAGTTTGAGGTCAGCCTGGGATGCATGAGGTCCTGTCTCATAAACAAGTACATTTAAATTTAAATAATATTTAAAATTATTAAAATAAAAATGAGTAAATAAATAAAAGCCTACTTATAAAATTCTAAATATAAAGAATGCAAAGCACCCTAATTTGATATTGTATCTTCTGTAAATGTTAAATTGTCTCACTATATCTCATAAATAAGTGTTAATTAGAAATTCCTTTAATGGAGAACAGAATACACGTCTATAGGCAGAAAACCATTGAATTTTGATTCCTAAAGATTCTTTCTAAAGGAAATTCTAAAAGACATCTTTGAAATGGGATAAAAATGATAACAGAGAGAAGACCTGAGCTATGAGAAGACAGAATTAAACAAAGTGATGTGCCAATAATTCCACATAAAATTAAATTATCCACTAAGAATGGATAATAAAGAGTATACTTTCATTTAAAAAAACAAAAGAAAAAAGTTAAAATCCATGAGAGTGATGGGAGTATTTTGAAACATCTTACCCTGGTCAATGGTTTGCCCATGTGGTTAAAGAAAGAAATCAAACTGAATTCGTTTTTCACATTACAGACAAAAATCAATTTTGGATTAATAAAAGCCCTAAAAGGGACATTTTAAAAGAAGAAAGAAAACAATCATGTATATTTATAACTTTAGGGAGAAAAAGGTTTTTAGTATGATAGGAGATGTAAAAATCATTGAAAAAAAAACTTAACTTCATTAATAGTAAATATCCTGTTCAATGGAATAGACTGAGCTGAGCAAACTCTAGACTATGGATTGAGGCTAAATAGAGAAACCCTGTCCTGAAAAACAAAACAAAATCAAAAAAGCTAGAAAATTCCCCCAAATCAAAAGGTGAAAACCATGTAAGTAAACAGAAAGGTTACACAATATTCGAGCGGCTGTTAGGAAGTGATGGTGCTGGAGAGATTCTTTGAGTGACCATGGTAAGAACACCTTGACAGAGCAGCACACAGGAGAAAGAGTTTATTTTAGTTCACAGTTCAGGTGTGGTGCCCACCTTGATGGGAAACCGCAGCAGCAGGCGCTTGAGGCAGTTGGTTAAATCCCAAGACAGAGAGCAGGGGTGCTCATGTTCACCACACCTCTGGCCTTAAGGCAGCTTCATTGCCTGCTTCGTAGACATTATGCTTCGTAGACATTTAATCAAGGTGAAGGGACTCTTAGTTCTGCTAATTTTCATAAGCCTTTGGGCCACAGAGTCCAGATTCACATATTCTTGGATGATACATTCAGAACCACCCAGGACAATCACTTAAAACATGCCGAGGATGTAACTGAACACTAGATGTGGTTAAAGTCATGGTCGCAATCAAAATCAACACAGGAGACTCATGGAGTTCATATTATTCACTTCACTACACATAGCTCTTCATCATTTCATGATCCCTTACAACACATATCTGATGTACTTTAATTTAATTTCAAATTTAAGGCTAATAAAGTTATTGCAAGACCAAATAAGATGTGTCTATGCCACCCTTCTAGGCTCAGGGAAGATCAGAGAATAGAGTACAGAGAGAGCATAAGAGTTAGGGGATAGAAATGAACGCCCTAAAGTTCTGTCTTACTAGCACTGCATGGCTGAGACTCCCATGAATAGTAGTGGCTACCAGCTTACTGAAGGAATAAAAGACCCTTAATTTAGAGGTAGTGGGTAGATGTACTGAAGGCTTAAAAGAAGAGAAGTTGTAGGGCTTTGAGAAAGGCCACCTGCTCTGCCACCTGGATAAAGAAAGGAAGAACATTCCAGAAAGAAAAGAACAACTAATTAGAGAGGGCTCGATAATTGAGTGAGCAGGCCATTTGTCATCTGACACAAGATATTTTTGAAAGTGAAAGAACACTCTTAGTAATTTCTGTAGAGCATCATCTATAAACCTTATGCTGTCCTGACCAAACCAGGATGCATTGTCTATCTGTGTAACAACACAGCAAACTAAGTTAATGATTTGAAAACACACTGCAATGTAAAAACAAATGCAAGAGGCAAGGTTGCTCAAATATATAAATGATGAGTTAATGGATCCCACTTTGAGCACACAGCCGAGGGTAAGTTCACATGTTAGCTATAAATGAAAACAAATTTTGCAGCCGATTTTGGCAAGTCGCTGCATTGTTTTTCCTCAAACTGTGACCTTTAATTAACATTGCCTGTGTAACATTGTGTTTCTAGATCTAGGGGCTTGCCTTGTTATTTAAAACAAGCCATAGAACAGAAACCTATTATGGTTTTTTTTTTTGTTTTGTTTTGTTTTTTTTTAAAGATTGCAGGGGAAAGCTGGGGAGAGCTTTTAATCAAATGCATTAGCAATGCCAGGCAGTACACAGTGCTCGCCTTTATTCCTCTAGCAGTTTGCTGGTGACATAATAGCAGTCTGGACCTGGGAGCTTAAAAACCCCCTGTTGTTGAAGGAGAGAGCAAGAGAATGAATAGAGGAGCAGGTGTTTTCTAACACCTTGCTAGCTGAACTTTCCTAGTCTTGGTGTTGGCTTTCAAGGGGTTGAAGGAGTAGGAAAATCTCAAAAGTGAGTGCTCTGTGGAGAACTTCGGCTGCAGGTTTTTCCTACGACACCTTAGCTGACCTCTTTTCTTTACATTTCTTCCTTCCACTGAGCCTTTTCTTTACATTGTTTCTGCCCCTCAGTTTTGAAAGGATTGACCCCGACCCAGAAAACTTAAGAAGTTTTGCCCCTTGCCAACTTCTCTTGTATCAAAGTTCCCTCAGGGTGGCTGATATTACTTATTTCACCCAGCATCTCTTCCCAGGAGGAAGTAGCCTTCAAGCAACTGGTTAAAGGTGGTTTGCTATGAAGTTTGCATTCAACTGAGTCTGCAGAGAACAAATTCCAAGTCAGAAAGGACCTGCCCCTCCCTGAGTGTCAAGTTCAGATAGTTAACAGAGGTTTTGTTTTGTTTTGTTTTTTCTTTCCCAGTGAATCTGTACACCGACCTCTTAGCGGAGTGTGCAGAACCATACCTTAGGGAGGTTCAAGGTGGTGGTGTTTGCCTGTGTATAACCCCGGTTCTCTGGAGAGAGTTTAGCTGTGCCTCCCCCAAGTAATTCTGCTTATAAGACATCAAGTTGCTGTGCCCCCTGGGAAAATCTCTTATTTACCCCAAATGAGCCTTGCCACTCCATTACCAATACTTAAGATTCCTCAAACATTGAAAGCAAATTGTGAGATTTTCAAGAATGTTTCACTACACGAGAGAAGAAATTCACCATGCTATCCACATTCAATTGGAACAAACACTGACTGCATTGCAGTAAAACACCATAGTGCGCTTTATAACACAGACCTGACTGCATGTCTCATAAAACACTTTATTTTCTAAATCACCCCATCCCTGTTGCTGTTTGTATGTAAAAGCAGGCAATAAAGGAGACGAATGGACTTCACGCACAGCTTTTTTTGGTTGAGGGGACAAGTGCAGACAAACCTATAGAGGTGTCATAATTCCCACATCCTGCCTTATGAAAAGATTCACATGGTCCTGTTCCCACATTCCACACTCTGCTTGCACCTCACATTATATTGCAATTTCCTCTTCGAGTTCTTAGATTTGTCATATTAAATTGCTCTACCATCATTTGAACTGAGAGTTATGGCCAAGACGTGATCAGCTGACTAAAAGCAAATGTGTAGGGCAGACAGTCAGTTCTAGAGGCTCATGTGCAGCTAGTACTGCTGGGATATAACTCGGCTGTTCTCTTTATTGCTTATTACTTTCTTGTCTGTGTCAGAGCACAGAGAGAATTACTGCAGAGCCTTAAAACACTGTCGGTTTCTAATATCCGGCTTATTATACACAAACACATAAAGAACTAAGTCCTATTTCTGCTTCTAACCTACATTCTCAGCTCTCCTGTTTCTAGATTTTTTACACTTCAAAGACATGGATGTGAAGGAACTTATGCCACTGGGCTGAGTGAGGCAAGTGGGGTTCATGAATTGTGTATATATGCTCAAAGCTCAAATAGAGAAGCAGAGTTTGAATGTCTTAAACTCAACAAGTATTTAGTGAGCAGTGAGTGGGTTAAAGTGCTAGATGGACAGAAGTGAGAATACTAAAGTAATTCTGGGAAATCATCTTGGGGCAAAAGCACTCTTTGCATGAGGAGTAGGGGAACTTCCACAGGACATCTGATGAACCATGACCCATTTTGACTAGCAATATGGACAAGGGCTTCATTGGAAGATGTGCATCTCCTCCCCCAACTTTTGCTTTTTAAGACAAAGTCTCCCTATTTGACCCCGTCTGGCCTGAAGTAGACTAGGCTGTGTAGACAAGTCTGGCATCCACATGAATCTGCCAGCCTCTGCTTCATGGATGCAAAATTTAAAGGCAATGAGCACACCAGTGAATGTGTCCTATGGGATGGACTTTGGTGTTGGATGTACTGGCTCAAGCACTTGGGAGACAGAGGAAGGAAGATCAGGAGTTGAAGGCAGATTGAGGTCAGCCTGAGCTGCATGAAACCATGTCTCAGAAAGACACAGGAAGGCACACGCATGCGCCTGCACATGTAATTTGAAGCTAACAGGCTGACAATTTTATCACTTAAATTCTTTTGCATTATGTATTTATAAGCACAGTGCCCTGGGACGTAATAAAGAATTGCACAATGGGTGGGCATGCACATGCGCATTTCTATTTAGGCAATGGCTCTCGTTATTTTAAGAAAGTAAAACGAATAATTCTCCATCTCTACTCTCGATTTGTTGACTTGAATCAATTTCCTTTGTGCTACAACCTTTTCGCATGTTTTCAGCTCCTATGAGAGTCTTGGTAATTCATAAGCTATCAAAAAAGCAGTCATTGAATTATATTAGTTCAAGAGTCTGTACGGATTCCTATGAATTCCTGAAAGGTGATTTGACTCAGATAAAGCTCAAATTCCTTTGATGATTCTGAGAACAGAATTGTAGATCTTTGTACCAAAGCTAAGCTACTAAAATATGAGTCC
Organism: Mastomys coucha; assembly: GCF_008632895.1. NCBI lineage: Eukaryota > Metazoa > Chordata > Mammalia > Rodentia > Muridae > Mastomys > Mastomys coucha. Next base: position 99,740,633 of record NW_022196903.1, read on the forward strand.
CCGTAAAGCTAATTTATTGGGCTCACTGTTGCAGTAAGATTCACAGGTGACCCACAGAAATGAGCAAAAGAACAAGAAAACATTCTTTGCTTTGGTTACTTAATAGCCTGTAGTTCACTGGGGCAGTTGATTGACAATTTGAGTGCCGGTGGCTAAAGAGATCATCCAGTTGATCCATGGCCAGGCAGATTTGGTCCCTGAAGCATCTCAGATCAATAGAGCTCCTTTGCTTTGCCACCAGGCACTTCAGTCATTTTAAGAACTGAATCAAAATAGGCTTGACTGCAATTTCAGCAACTTTTCTGTTGTTTCCCTGAAAGTGGTATATTCTGTCCTCTTGATATACCTATTTATATAGTGATTGCTAACCAGACAAAGAACTTTTTACTAAGCAGCCATTTTTTTTTGAAGAAAGTTATAGAAATTGTGTGAAAAATAATTCCCCCACAAGAAATTAATTATTTTATGTAGTCACAGAACAGGAGCTAAAGTTGGATTATCATCATTTACTACAAAAGACAGCCCTCTCCCCATAAGTACTTAAGATGTCACCATTGCTGAATAGACAATTTCTAATATATGCTTTTACCATGCTTCAAAAATTGCACTGGTGGTATTTCACAGTATTTCAAGTTGTTATCTATTTTAGACAATTCAGAAATATTGATTAATATTACAAGGCTTTATCTACTGGCATTTTTATACTATAGGTGGAAGTTAAATGGAACAGATGTTGACATTGGTATGGATTTCCGCTACAGTGTTGTTGACGGCAGCTTGTTGATCAATAACCCCAATAAAACCCAAGATACTGGAACATACCAGTGCATAGCAACAAACTCGTTTGGAACAATTGTAAGCAGAGAAGCAAAGCTTCAGTTTGCTTGTAAGTAGCCATTATATTGCACCTCCAATGTTTCTTTGAGCTTTTGTACATTGTATGAATATACTTTACAAACAGTACCTTCTGACAGACAACATGGATTTGAATGAGGCATATGATAGCTTTTCTCTATTTAGAAAATAGTTTATGTAACTAATAAACTATAAACATGGGAGCAAAGAGGTATATTTCATAAAGTCTGAGGTAGTTTGCTTATATGATCATTTGGTTGTATGATGATTAAAGTAATATACATTTATACATGTGTTAGAATTTACACATGATAAATGCATGCATGCAACATCACTAAACATTAAACACAGCAACTGAAAAAAGCCAATTTAATTGTAAACAACCTAGTAGTTGATAAAGAAATGCTTTAACAATGAAATTCGGAGTGGAGGGGTAGCTTAGTTGTCAATTCGCCAATAAATCCTATAATTCTCTGTTTTGTTTAATAGAGTAGAAAAATATTTTGTCCAATAACGAAAAGTGGGGATACAGTGTTACTCACCTTTTCTATTTTTATGACAAATTAGAACACAGAAAATCTAATTACCAGGTCTTAAGATTGCCATTTAATGAAAATCTTTGCCTGTGTGAAGGAAAGTAGAATTTAGAAAATTGAAAATCAAAATCTAGCAGTAGAAGCAGTAAGTACACATTCTACTGCAGACACCTTGAGAATCGCTGTTCAGCTACAGTTTTTAGAGTGTATGTATTTGCATATGATTATATATTTTCTTGTATAAAATCTCAACTCATATAGCGGTATGTTAATATCAAAGGTTTTGTAATTACTAAGTCTGTTGGTAGTAACACTGTAGAATACTCTCATTAACAAAACCCACTCTGGGAACAGAATATCAAATATACCTATTATAATATTCAGTACTTAATCTTTTATTGCTATTTGATGGCACTTTTTTGTAATTGATAAATGAATTTTCTAGAAATTTTGTATATATTGTAAATGTCTCCTGAGATAGTCTTTAGTGTTTTTAGGTAAGCACAATGATAGGAGGGTAATATCTAATTAAGGGCCACAGAACCAATATGCCTATTTCTCAGATACAAACTAGTATGTGTACTCACTTTTTAGTAACGACAGATGAAACACATAGTTTTATTTCACAAAATAATTATGAAATTATAAAATCACATGTCTTTAGCATAGGGTAAAAATCTTATCATTTGATGAATTATGACTCCTCTGTGATTTTATATTTCTTAATTGCATAACAAATTCTTTTTTTTTTTATTTTAGATATTTTCTTTATTTACATGCGAATTTCTCCATTCCCAGTTTCCCCTCCAAAAAACAAAAAAACAAACAAAAACAAACCCCTGTTGCCTCCCGCCTCCCCATGCCTGCCACCCCGCCCTCTCCCACTTTCTGGCCCTGGCATTCCCCTACACTGGGGCACAGAACCTTCACAGGGCCAAGGTCCTCTCCTCCTATTGATGATCGATTTTGCAATCCTCTACCATACACATGCTGCTTGAACAATCAGACCCCTCTATGTGCAGTCCTTGGTTGGTGGTTGAGACCCTGGGAGCTCTGAGGGTACTAGTTAGTTCATGTTGTTGTTCGTCCTAAGGGGCTACAAACCCCTCAGCTCCATTGGTCTTTTCTCTAATTCCTTCACTGGGGACCCTGCACTCAGTTCGATGGATGGCTGTGAGCCTCTACCTCTGTGTCAGTCAGATACTGTCAGAGCCTCTCAGGAGATAGCTATATTTAGGCTGGCTTACCCTTCCTTCAGTCTCTGCTCCATAGTTAATCTCCACAACTCCTCCCGTGGGTATTTGATTCCCCCTTTTAAGAAGGAATGAAATGTCTTAAGAATGACAAAAAGGGAGAAAGAAACTTACCAACAAGTTGACATTTACAATATATACAATATTGTATATTTACAATATACATTTAAAGAAATAAATTTTTAACCACCACTCAAGACTATGGTTAAAGTATACACATTTGTATTAACAACATTATAGAGACAGGATTTTACATTCAAGAATAGGTATTTAAACAGAATAGAATAGTTTACTCTGAGCATGTTCCTTGGCTCACTTTTTCAATGGTTTTCCTGAAGACAAACATTTGAAAACCACTTTGCTCATCCTATGTCATCAATGACATAAGGATCCCTCAAACCTTTCCCACAGTTGTTGCTGGCAGTCACTCATGCCATGTCGGTGTTTGTTTTGTCTGCATGTGTGTCTCCATATATGTCGTCCACACATGGCTTGAAGATAGCATTGAATCTGTTGAAATTGGAGTCACGGACAGGTGATACGTGCGTGCTGGGAATAGAACCTGGGTCCTCTGAAACTGCAGCCAGTGCTCTCAAATATTGAATCACTTCTTCAGTCCCTTTCTAATTCCTACTATATGAAACTAGTTTGTCCTTAAATATGTGAACCTATATCTTGTCCTGTAATTAATTTTTCTTCAAGTTGTTAATGAGCAATTATCTTCTTGACCATCTTGTGTGAATTCATTATTAAGTTGTGATCACATAAAGAAGACTACAATTTTTTATATGTGCCATGACCTTTGCCGAAGACACTGAAGCCAATGAATCCATGTTGTGACCTTCCAGTGTAACTAATGTAATAGGCATACTGTTCATTTCTAAAAGTGCTAATTTCATAGTATAACCCTATTATTAATTTAAAGCATATCCAACAATTTTATGTTTTAAACTAAATTCAGAATATAGTATTTTCCTCTGTTATATATCCCATCCCAACCCTAGTCCTTTGGTCTATCACATTTGAAATTTTTAAATATATTTTTTTAGCTACCCTTCCTACATGGTAGTGTACCCGGGGGTACTATGCATCCCTTCCGTGGGGTAGGGACTAGCTTGTCTCTCACTGTGCATTTCCTGATATGAAAAAGGCTGCTGGCAATGTTGACCTCTTTCTCCCAGCCTGCTAAAACTAATAGTGAGTTCCAGGACTTTCTGAGCCACAGAATAAAAAATTGTGTTATAAGTACAAGAAAAATGATTGGAGTGTAGTTTAGTAGGCAGGAATGCTAGCTGAGAAAGTGAGATGTCCTGAGTGTGATTCAACACTATATAAATTAAATGAATTTTTATTTTATATGAAATATAGATTACCCTGTAATTCAATATCAGCAAAATCTATGTTCCTACTGGTATGTGTTGACCATAATGTCATACATGCCATAGAGAACATTACTAAGACAAGGTCAGGGCAAACCCTTACATTAAAGATCTTTGCACATTCTTATTCAGATTGTTGCAAATTTAGTCAATATTCTATAATTGAGATCCAAGTTTTATTTTCATTTAAAGCAAAGAAAATTTTCTTATAAAAGCAAGATGTACTGTATCTTCAGTATTGTTCCTGTCTGGTCTCTCTTCATCTTGGAACCTTGTTTAGACTATTTATCATAAAACAGGGAATAATATTTTAAAATGTAAATTAGATCATTGCACTTCTCTGCTTTATGCCTTCTGCTGCACCTTTGAAAAATATATTACCACATCTTATTTTAACTTCTAAAATAATGGCCAATTACTCTTTTGGTACTAGAGCCTTCATACTTTCATTTCCTCTGCCTAATATCCAACACCTTTTCTACTTTTTTAATTAGCAGATTTCTTAAAATCTTCCATTCTTGGGAAGGATCCCAAGGTAGGGCAGTCTCTGGATTCTCCTTCCTTCAGTCTCTGCTCCACACTTTGTCTCTGCAATTCCTTCCATGGGTATTTTGCTCCCCCTTCTAAGAAGGGTTGAAGTATCCACACTTGGGTCTTCCTTTTTCTTGAGTTTCTTATAGTTTGTATCTTGGGTATTCCAAGCTTCTGGACTAATATCCACTTACCAGTGAATGCATACCATGTGTGTTCTTTTGTGATTGGGTTACTTCACTCAGGATGATCTCCTTCAGATCCATCCATTTGCCTAAGAATTTCATACGTTCATTTTTTTAATAGCTGAGTAGTACTCCGTTGTGTAAATGTACCACATTTTCTGTATCCATTCCTCTGTTGAGGGACATGTGGGTTGTTTCCAGCTTCTGGCTATTATAAATAAGGCTACCAGGAACATAGTGGAGCATGTGTCCTTATTACATGTTGGAGTATCTTCTGGGTATATGCCCAGGAGTGGTATTGCTGGGTCTCAAGTAGTAGTACTATGTCTAATTTTCTGAGGAACCACCAAACTGATTTCCAGAGTGTTTGTATCAGCTTGCAATTCCACCAGCAATGAAGGAGTGTTCCTCTTCTCCACATTTGCTGTCACCTGAATTTTTGATCTTAACCATTCTGACTGTTGTGAGGTGGAATCTCAGAGCTGTTTTAATTTGCATTTCCCTGATGACTAAGGATGTTGAACTTTTCTTTAGGTGCTTCTCAGCCATTTGGTATTACTCAGTGGAAAAATTTTTGTTTAGCTCTGTACTCCATTTTTAATAGGGTTATTTGGTTCTCTAGACTCACCAAACCCAGACACTATTGTGGATTCCAACGAGTGCTGGCTGACAGAAACCTGATATAGCTGTCTCCTGAGAGGCTCTGCCAGTGCCCTACTAATTCAGAAGTGGAGGCTCACAGCCATCCATTGGTCTGATTACATAGTCCTCAGTGAAGGAGCTAGAGAAAGGACCCAAAGAGCTGAAGGGGTTTGCAGCCTCAGAGGAACAACTAACTACCAGTGCCCTGAGAGTTCCCAGGGACTAAACCACCAACTAAAGGGTAGACATGGTGTGACTCATGGCTCCAGGTGCATATGTAGCAGACAATGACCTAGTCGGTCATCAATGGGAGGAGAGGCCCTTGGACCTGTGAAGGCTCTATGCCCCAGTGTATGGGAATGCCTGGGCCAGGAAGCAGGAGAGGGTGGGTTGGTGAGTACAGGGGAGGGGAGAGGGAATAGGAGATTTTTTTTTTTCTGGAGGAGGGGAAACCAGGAAAGGGGATAACATTTGAAATGTAAATAAAGAAAATATCTAATAAAAAGAAAACTTCCATTCTTGACTTCAGTGTAATAGTCTGCAGTGGTTTGAATAAGAATGGCTCCCACAGGCTAATATATTTGAATGTTTAGCTTTCAGTTGATTGGCTTGTTAGGAAGGATTAGGAGATGTGACCTTCTTGGAAGAGGTATGTCCTGAGGGACTAAACTTTGAGGTCTCAAAGCCTATACCTGGTTCAGTGTATCTTATTTCCTGCTTGTCTGTCATTTGTAAGTTCTCAGCTACAGCTACTGCTATGCTCCAGGGCCATGCCTGCCTACCTGCTGTCATGTTTTCTACCATAATGGAAATGGACTAACAATCCACAATTAAGCTCTTTCTTTCATGAATTGCCTCAGGGAGGGTGTGTCGCCTCAGTGACAGAATAGTAGCTATGATACAACCTAATAGATACTTTCCATACCTTCTTTTCTTATATAACAAGAAAGGTTTCTTTTACTTTTCTCTGCAGTTGTCCTCCAGCCCTCAACTTCAACCTCATAGTATCTCTGCTCCTTTTCCAAGATTTGATAAAACTTGTAATGACTGCATGTTTTTCTGTTTGGTTTTGATTCTTTAATAGCATCTCCATTCTAAAAGACCTGAGATCATGGTCTCCATCCTGTATTTGTAGAGACTCCATCAGTTTACTTGTGTGAATGTAGACATTCCTTTGATAACTCCCCATTTAGTAGTAACTATGACTGTAAAGCTAAGCTGGGAAAGAGGAACATTCACAAATACACACCATTTATATTCTAGCCATTTTTAGAGCTAAAATTCCTCATTAGCAATCAATACTGAGAGATATTTGTCCTAGACATTTTAATTAAGAAAACATGACTTGAAAGAGGTTGTTAATGTCAACACACACACACACACACACACACACACACACACCCCAAAACAAACAGCCCCCCTCATAAAACCTGCACAGCTCTTACCTCAAAGGGAATAAAGGATAGTTGATTCTGCACCAAATCTGACTGACTATGGCCAGAGAAATATAAGTTTCAGTCATCCAATATTTCATATTTCATCATGGGAGCAGATTCATGGAGTTTTTATAGCAATGGCATGAACGAGGTTAACAATCAAGGCAATTTTTCAAATATATTGTAGGAAACATAAGAAAAGTAGTTCCAAGAAGAGTGAGAAATCTCTCCTATAGGTCTTAGATGTTATCTGATGACATTCATAACAATGGAATTGATGGAAACTAGTGGCCCTTTGAAATTAATATACTACAGAAGGTTTTTCTTTTATTAGCTACAGGATGTTAGCTCCTATACAGATATGGGTAAGAATTGGCTATTTGAGGGACTACAGCTAGCCCCAGATACACTAATTACGCTACATACCTAAAACAGTCCAACATGTCCACATCAATATAGATCTAATCAGTCCATAAGTCTTGGCAGTTCCAGCCTCTTTCAAAGAATTCTCATTTATAGTGATATTTCAAAATTATTTTCAATTTACTGAAATACAAGGTTATTCTTTATTTAATGAACAAAACTTAAGGAATGCAGTGATATCCTTTAAATACCATTGAGTTCTTCTACCCTGAGCAGTTTTGCAATCCTTAAAGAGCAGTGTTACTATTTTTATCAGTTATTTTATTTATTTACATTTCAAATGTTATCCCTCTTCCCAATTTCTCCTCCATAAGCCCCCTATCCCCTTATCCTTTACCCCATATGTACTCTTTAGTTGGTGGTTTAGTCCCTGGAAGCTTTGGGTAGGATCTGGTTGGTTGATATTGTTGTTCTTCCTATGGGGTTGCAAATCCCTTCAGCTCCTTCAATCCTTCCCCTAACTCCTCCATTGGAGTCCCAGCACTCAGTCCAATGGTTGGCTGCAGGCATCCGCATCTGTATTGGTCAGGCTCTGGCAGGGCCTCTCAGGGCACAGCTATATCAGGCTCCTGTCAGCAAGTGCTTTTTTGCATCAGCAATTGGATCTGGGTTTGGTGTCTGTAGATGGTGAGGCAGTCTCTGGATGGACTTTCCTTCAGTCTCTGCTGCATTCTTTTTGTCCCTGTGTTTGCTTTTGACTGGAGCAATTCTGGATTAATATTTTTGAGATGGGTAGGTATCCCCATTCCTCAACCAGGGGTCATGCATATCCACTGGATATGGTAAATAGAGGTTCTATCTCCTTTTTGTTGGGTATTTCTGCTAATGTTATCGCTGTTGGGTCCTGGGAAACTCTTGGATCCTTGGCATCTGGGACTTTCTAGTGGCTACCCGAAGTTCCCCATCTCCTGCTGCTACACACCTCTGTTCAAATTTCTGACCCTCTGTACCTCTCCCCCATGTCCTCCAGTATCTGATCCTACCCTTTTTTTCCCCCTTCTGAGTAGGACTGAAGCCTCCATACTTTGTTCTTCCTTCTTATTAAGCTTCATATGATCTGTGAGTTTTCTCATTGGTATTCTGTGCTTTGGGGCTAATATCTATTTCTCAGTGAATACATACCATGTGTGCTCTTTTGTGACTGCGTTACCTCACTCAGGATGATATTTTCAAGTTCCAGCCATTTGCCTAAGAATTTCATGAAGTCATTGTTTTTAGTAGCTGAATAGTGCTCCATTATGTAAATGCACCACGTATTCTGTATCTATTTCTCTGTTGAGGGACATCTGGGTTGTTTTCATACAGACCCTAAAAGAGCAAAAATGCCAGCCCAGGCAATTATACTCAGCAAAACTCTCAATTACCATGGATGGAGAAATTAAGATATTCCATGACAAAACAAAATTTAAACAATATCTTTCCACCAACCCAGCCCTACAGAAGATAATAGAAGGAAAACTGCAATGCAAGGAGGTAAACTACACAAGAAAAAGCGAGAAATTAATCTTCTCATAACAAACCCAAGAGAACCACACAAACATAATTCCACCACTAACAACAAAAAACAAGTAAGCCAATGTTCTCTTTATGAACCGTGTGGCTTTATTTCTGAAGGAATTTTATATATTTCCTAGCTTATCTCCTTATAAAAGTGGAAGTGAAGACTGGAGTAGATTATTTATTGTTATTACATAGCCAATAATTTACATAACCAAGGAAATCCAGCCATCAGCTCCTAATCCTGAGCTGGCTTTTTCTACTTCAAACGAATCTAGTTCATCAGAAAATCATCCCTTAACTTGATGTAACAAATCATCATTCCATATTTTGTATTATTTTATTCATAGAGGAAGCATGTAGAGTTAGATTTATTATTTCTATTTTAAGGTTTATTAAAAATTATCTCATGCTGCTTTTGTTGACAGAACTTGATAAGTTCTTATATTGGCACTTAACATCTTTAACTTGCATTAATTGACTTCCAGAAATTTTCTAGTTTAGTGGAGATGATGCATCTAAGAATAGGTTATCATTTTGCTACACAATGTCTTCAGAAGAGAAAATTTTCTGGAATTAAGCCAATCCAGCATAATGCAAGCCCTTTAATGAGATATGGACCATTTCATGAGCATTACTTATTATAGTGTAATTTCAAGAGCATTTTTTCATTTTGATTTTTTGTTGTTTGTTTTCTCAGTTTTATTAGTTTGGATTGGGGGGGTTGGTATCAACTATCATGGGAGTTATTATTTGGCTATCAGCAATGATCTCCCTGTCCCTCCACTTACCCTAGAATATGCCTCTCTACCCTTTAGTCCTTCTACTTCACCTAGGGCTACAGAAAGGGATTGACTAATTTTTCTGATTAGCACATAGTATATTTTCAATAATACTTTGAATGAATGAATGAATGAATGAATGAATGAATGAAAAGTAAATAACTGCTGGACAGTGGTGCTACACACCTTTAATGCCAGCACTTGGGAGGCAGAGTCAGGTGGATTTCTGAGTTCGAGGCCGGACTGGTCTACAGAATGAGTTCCAGGACAGCCAGGACTACACAGAGAAACCCTGTCTTGAAAAACAAAAAAAAAAAAGAAAAAAAAAAGAAAAAAAATAACTGTTGAATCATCACACATAGGAATGAGTGGCCACTGTGTTCAGGGATTTTATTGTGGACCAACAGCATACTCCGTGGGCGTGTCCAAGTCTTATCACTTTGAGGCTAAGCTGGAGATGATATGAACTTGTGCTTGATGGGGAAACATAACCCAAACCAAGAAGACAACCTGTGTGAGATATATCAAATGTGCTGTCATAGTGAAGTCAAACTGAGGCTAGGACTGGCTTCAATAGAACCTTCAGCAATAGCTTTCCTTTCCACTTAAGTGTGCCTCTCTAACCCTCATCCATTTCATCCTCTGTGTCAACCAGAAAAGTCACATTGAATATTATAATCATTATTCCACAGTTAAAGTGCATCAGTAGACAAAGCTAAGAAGAGAGGGGATTTATTTCAAAGCTTTATTTCCATAGCAAAATGATAGACAAGTTTCCAGAGGCTGTGTGCGTAGAATATGATGCTGCTGCCTCACCTCTGAGCTTCCATACTTCTTACTTCTCCAGCAAGGCAGTCCATAGTAGATATTCAGGATGTCAAAGATGCAGTCAACAGCATTAAAGTTTTCTCTGGCAGAAAGATGTGGATCTCAAGGGACAAGGGATAAAGTTCTGTATTACATTACTTTTTAAGCATGGGCTCTGCATTCTATGGCCAACATTGCCAAATAGCAGACAAACAAACACACTCCAATATGCATCACTCCACTTGTGAAATCATCATTTACAAAAATGATCCAAGTATGTTGGTACATTGGTATATGCTATAATTTCAGCACTTAGAAGGCAGAGACAAGAAGTTTGTGAGTTAGAGACCTGCCGGGACTACATAATGTGTTCCAAGTCAGCTAGAACTGCACAGAGAAATTCTGTTTCAATAAAAAGAAAAGAAAATGGAAGAAAGAATAAAGAAAAGAAAAGAAGGGAGGGAATTAAGGAACAAAGGAAGGAAGGAAGGAAGGAAGGAAGGAAGGAAGGAAGGAAGGAAGGAAGGAAGGAAGGAAGAGAGGGGGGAGGGAGGGAGGGAGGGAGGAAGGGAGGGAAGGTGGGAGGGAGAGAGGAAGAAAGGAAATGTGGAAGAAATGCAGGCTTGAGAAGTAGAGATTCTGTATAATTGGAATGGAATTTGGCTCAGTGCTCCATTTCATTTATTTCTCCAGTCACAGCTGTAGATCTGTGAGGTGGAAAGACTCCCTTCTTAGAGATGAAAATTCTCTGAGGAGTGCCTAGCTTCAGAAAGTTCTGCAATGATTCCCCCTTTTCTCTCATTTCTTTCCCATATTCCACTCCCTATCCTGTCTCTGAAATAAAAATGGTAAGCTTAGATGTAGTCAAATAAGAATGCAAGACATGGATTAATTCTTTGGAATCACTCTCAGCTCCTCTGGATGCCTACAGTCTTGGACAAGGTTTCTCCCAATTTCAGATATCCATAAGATGGAGGCTAGTTACTCTACTTCTTTGCCTATAAGGATCAAGCAAGCTGATGATTATAAACTCCTAAGTCGTGTTTTAATAAGGCTCAATAATAAGGCATTATTCTACCTTTATTACTCTAGGTTGGATATTAGGCTATGCATTTTGGAAGCATTATCTCACTTAATTCTCAACAAGACCCTGGGATTTGTAGAAATTATATTCATCTTATAGCTGAACAGCTTGGAAACTAGCAAATTGAAATCCCTACCCAGGATGGGGTGTAGGAGTAAGCTACCAACCTAAGGTACTGGTTTCCTCATGCATGAGCAGCAGCCAATTACCCTGTCCCACTTCAAACATTTTTCTAAAGAACTCTGCATTCAAAGTATCGACTTGGTTTCTTGATAAAATCGGCCCTTGATAGATACAAATAGAATTTTATTGTATTTATTACCTTTGCTATAGTAATTCATAATTTTGTTTAACATTTTAGTTATAAATAATCTTAATACCATTATACTGTTGATTTGCTTCTAACATGAAAATGCATAATGTTGTATAACATGCATTATGTATGCATGTTTGTGACTTTAATTTTCATAAAATTGGTTTCAAGTTTTGTAATGAGAATAATTAATAGCAATTTTTCTGCTTGTAAAGTTAAGCAAGTTTCCAATTTATTTCAAGTAGTTTTAAAACACTCTAAATATTGATATCTATGGCAAACAGTGGTGGGTGGGTAAAATGTTATCTCCAATCAGAACATGACATATTATATGTTTTTTTACTCCCGTATCACCCCTCCTTCACAGATTACAAAGATGCGCTTTAAATGTCGATTTTGATGAAGAGCTTTCAAGAGAATAGTCTAATAACTTTAGATCCTAGCTCATCAAAGTGATAGCTTTATAAACGTCGTTTGGGGCCTTCAACAAAAGACCTAAGCTATTCTTCATCTCAAGTGGTGGATGACTATAAGTCATTCATAAGCAGATGAAAATTGTTGTTGGTACAATTAACTCCTTTAACACAATCCAGTTACCTGTCTGCTGTAGCAAGACTGGCATTGTCTTGGCATGTGCCTCTAGTACTAGCACTCTAGTAGAAGCTATGTAAGCTTACACTTCTCTCTGTTGACATCTGGCTTGAGATAGAAGAGGATGGATAAGTGTCAGGGATGCTCCTGAGCTCATGCAATGGGAAAAGTATCAAACAAAATAAAACTGAAACAAAACTATTGAGAAAAATAAATAGAGGAGATAAATGGAATTGAGTACAAAAGTCACTCCATTTTGCCCTTCTTTTCACCTTAAATAGCATATCTGTCTATTAGGGTAGAGTTAAAGCCGGAATGTAACTCAGTGGCAGAGCACTGTTCTAGTATATATTCAATCCCTAGTATCACAGGGATTGTAACATAAAATCCACTTCGAGGGAAATTTCAGTAATTTTTCTCACTTGCTTCACTCATCATGGTTTTGTATAGTGAAGCTGTCAGATGGAAGCATAGCAACTGACAAGATACCCTGATGGAAAATTTCTTCCTGGACAGGACAGTCAGCTTGTCTAAGGTCTTCACTGAGACATGTCATCCACTGTAGGGTAGAGGTGACTTACGGAAATAATAAGAGAAAAGGGATATGATGGAAAAAGCTGGGGGGGGTTCCATCTCATATTTGTTCCCTAATCATTGCTTGTACTTTCTGTAATTTTCATACGTTCATTATTTGAAATATTTTTTTAAATCTAACTTTGCTTTCATAACTAAGTTGTAGAATAGGTACTAAATCCTAATAAAAACGGGGTTTGGTAGATGGCCAGCTTTGTGACTGGCTTGACTGGTTTTTAATTAGGAAAGCTGCTGAAATAGGCAAACTTTTGTTTCTGAGCAATAAAATGTTGATGGATGGCTGTTTGGGTAAATAATTTGTGAGTATTTAGGTCAATTAAAGCTTAATGAATGAACATTTGGGTGTCAAAACTGAAAACATTTTCAGTGTAACTTGGGACTTCAATGTTAAGAATACATTTTTCTTTTTATTTGACTAGTTCAAAGAACTCAATCCAAAACTTGCTGAGTTTTATAGAAAATGATCTCATAAAAGCAAAACCAGTAATAGAGACATTGTGGTAAAAACTGAAAATTCAGTAATGTGAACCTCAAGAATTTAATGTATAAACAGATGCTACTCTGTTATAGTTATTAGCTATTAGATGTATCTCTCACAGTTGTGGTTGGGATCTGTAAGGTAGAGAATAGGAGTTTGTGATTTAAGAAAATCCGCAAAGTATTGATTCCTTTTAAACATCAGAGACATTCTAAGAAAACAAAACATGTAAAAATAGATTATCAATGGAAAATAGATTATCGATGGGATTCTAAAACAAGTTTGCCCAGACATGTCATTTTAAAAATTAATGAAACTAAAGTCAATTCATTCTCTGTGGGTGGTGGAGAATCAATGGGAACAGGAGAAGGATGGTAAATACACATGGAGATGTCTCAGTGAAATTTTACTAAAAAATAACTGTTTCAAAATGAACTGATAGAAGCAGTAAATTTACTAAAATATGTATTGTTCGATATTATAAACTAATAATATATTCAATACAAATATATAATTTTAGTTAAGTAATGATAATTATTTTTAAAATCTTAATTTTCTGTACTAGTTTTGTGTCCAGGGAAATGGGGGAAAGGCTAGCCTCACTCTAATTAGACTGGTCTTCTTTAGTCATAAATGTATATAAATATTCTCTTGTGTTTCATCTGCAGTCTAGTTGGCTATCTAAGACACATGGTAACTACTGCTGATGAGATACTCACTTTCTTTTCAAAATTTATACATTAAAATCCCGACTCCCCAAAGTAGGGGTATTTTTTGCTCCTGGAAAGGAGAATGACCCACAAATCAAGGTGTATGCACTCAGATGCCTAATCCCATCATACTTTGATCTGGAATATTGTTCATTTCTATTATTTTAAAATTAGACACCCACTCTATATTGTGTTATAACAACACTTATCAACCAGGGCAATGAACCCCAAATGATACCTGTATTTGCAAATTGTAAGTATGAACCTGTCTTTTCAAGTCTTTTCTGTTATAATTGAAGATGTAGAGATGAGAACATCCAGGGCTACTGAGGCTGATCAAAAGTTCATGTAAGAGAGGATGTACAAAGATTGTGACCATAGGTACCGCAAAGGGTGCAGTCTGGGAAACAATGAGCATTTGGAGCCCACAGAAGCTCTTGAAGCAAGGGAGACTCCCCTGAGCCTTTAGCCTGAGTGTGCTAGCACACATACTTTGGAATCCTAGCCTCTTGTGTTTTGAAAGGAAAAAAAAAAAAAAGAAAAAAGAAAAAAAAGGAACCTCTCTGAAAATGCCACATCTGCCAACTTTTGGGTGGTAAGTCTCAGAAAATCAACAGGCCAGTATATACACAGGTCACTTCCTCTCCTCTGCTGACACTGATCCAGAAATGACAAAGCAGTAGACAACAATAATAGTGTGCTACTTTTGTTACTTAGCTGCACTAGAGGGATAGTGAAGGCTTCAATGAAACGGGAATTTATCTGTGGACATTTTTGTGTAACACTCTGCATTTTACTGTGGAGAGTGTAAGCGTGTGTTGAACTTTATATAACAGTATAATTTGACCAAATAATGACAATGGTCATTGCTGGAATTCAAAAAGTAACCTTTCTGTTTCCCCAGCACGTTTCATTCTCCCACTAGGACCAGGATTGGTCCTCTCTCTTCAGAGGGCAATAATTTGAAGTGGTTCAGAAGAGGTTGTTAGCCCTGAGTCTGTCTCTCTGGATTTCTTGCTTTTTCTAGGTCATTCTCCCTGAATTTGACCCCTTTGTCTGGCATTCTAAAGCCCCAGAAACTGGCTATTATCACATTTAGAATGTGTGACCTACCTGCAGCTCTAACAGTTTGACTGTAGTCTCCTAAGCATTGTTATCACTCGTGCTGTGACATTTCGAGCCCCCCATAGCCCCTGTGCTAGCAAGGGTTAGCTACTACCTTCTCCATCAGCACTTTTTCCTGAGTGAGCTGTAATGTGAGAGAGCCATTCACCTCTGAGCTGACATGAATTTTATGCACCATACCAACTAGTTTTTATTTCCCAGCTACAGTATGCAGGCTCTTTAGAGAGCAAAGCATGGTTTGGAGTTCAGAGGTTAAATCTCAGATTCAAAGGCATCATGAAAAGATGCATATGTGTTTTCCATTCACTCAATTTTTCTATCAGAGAAAATGTCCAATGATTGAATTCTGTCTTAGCCTCTAAACTTTTAATGGATGACACTATGTGCCAGCAATTTATCCCTGAAATGTGTATTTAGGGTACACACTAATTATTATTACAGGGTTAATTTGCTTTAACAGTTGCATTGCTTTATATTATTAGCCTTTTAGATTTGTTAATTTTCTCATAGCATCTACTTTTTCTCCTAAATGGAAGGAAGGTATTCTTGTGCAAAGAGCAATCTGTTAGCTTGGCCTCATAAAACTTAGATTTACTGTCCTCTAAAGAACCTCATTTAAAAGGCGTGGAAGTAGAATATAGGATGAGGTGTGTAGGCATCAAGAGATAGATTTTGAATGTCACTGACTGCTTTCTCTTACTTTCTTTAAGCCTCACTGGATATAGGTACCAGCTGGCTGTGGTAATACATGCCTTTGATTGGAGCATTCAGGGGGCAGAGACAGGTGGATCCCAGTGAGTTCCAGGCTAGCTAGGGCTACGAAGTGAAGTGGAGAGAAGATAAAGAAAAGAAGATTTACACAAAGCTATAGCTGGGAGTCATCAATATTTGTGGAATGATGCATGAAAAGTTAGAGAGACAGGGACTGCCTTTTTACATGCAGCCATACTGCCTTGAATGAAGAGATGCTTTTTTGTTACATCTCTAAAATTGAGAGTTATCCCCCAATAAGTCATAAAGACAACATTTGCCTTTCATAGTATATAATTCTCTAATTTGAGGTACATCAGTCAATGATTTCTTTTTATGTTCACTAAGTTGTTAAACTAACATCTCTGTCCAACTTCAAAAGCTTTGCATCACTCCAGGAACTCTGTTTCTCTTACCTCCTGCTAGTTAGTATTCTTTCTGTCTCAAATGGCTCTCCCTATTCAGGACGTTACATAGAAACAGAACTATTCGACTTTTTCATCTGACACATGTGAATACTGATTTTTTTTTTTTTACCTGTTTTGTCTTCAAGTATTCTATCATTTATTAAGCTGGACTACAGGTGAGCAGCATAGGTTGGTTAGTAGTCTCCCCTGTCTCTGTGCAGAATCAGACTGAGCCTATTGTCATTTTAATAGGAAGTATCCCCTTCCACCAACGCCTCATGTTGAAGGTATGGTTTTCAACTAATGAGTCCCCTCATTGGGTCTCCAGTGCTCCCATCTAAGGATGGATTACTCCACTTACAGATACATAGTTTGATGCCATTATTACAAATGGAGTGCATACTGTAAAAAAGTTGTACCTATTTGGAAGAAGTAAGTCACTAAGGGCTGAACTTCCAAGGTATACCTTATTCTATATTCCTTTCTGTCTCTCTCAGCTCAGTGCTCCCTGACCATCATGGGGCAAACAACCTCTACCCTACAGTCCTACCTACTTGATATTTTCCTTCACCTGAAGGCCAAAGACAGAGATCTAGATACAGTTGGATTGAAACTTCTAAAATATTGAGGCAAAATAAATGTTCCCACTTATTAAATTGCTTCTCCTGGGTATTTGTCACAGTGACAAATTGCTAGTCATATCAGGTCCATAGTTCTGTATTTGATTTGGTGTTAAACATATTTCTCAATCCCTAGCAGGTTTTCATAGGTTTTGAGTTCACTATGCCGTTTCTCTCTCTCTGGATTAGCTTCTTTTAGGACAGACAGGGAGGGACCTACATAAAATTCAATACTGTAATCACAATCTAATGGTCCTTTTTTTATAAGTTTGCTCCTTTTGCATTAACAAATAGGGCTAATGACCTGAATTTTAACCCTAGATTCTAAAACATGGTAGGTGAGAACCAGCTCCTGAGAGCTATTCTCGATATACACAAGTATGCCACGTGCATGTACTAGTATGCACAAACACACATATACAAACATATTTGCCTACATATGCTAATTAGATAAGTAGACTTGTGTTATTTGGTAATTTGGAGCTGTAGTTTGATCATATGGCCTCATGCATGCTAAAAAGGTATAATACTAGACATATTTCTGAAATCTGAGATTTTGAATATATAATTACTATTAACTAACATCCAATATTGTCCATAATTTGTGTTTTTTTTATATCTTTGAAACATTATGTACTTTTGAAAAATAATAGGCATTTGCAAACCACTCAGGCAAATCCATAGTATATTGTACTGCCAATGCTTCGTGTAAAGCCTTACTTTATTTCTTTTTTCTTCCCATATATATTAGTGAATGCCTGTTAGGTAGAAGTTATTGTGTTGCATGTGGACAACATATCAATGGATTAGAGAGACATAAAGTTTGAAACTAGCAAGGAAAGGGGGAAATTGAGCAAGCAACCTCCAGTGTATGGAATGTTAGGAAGATTCATCACTTGGATTTTCAAGATACATTACAGAATAAGGTAGAATTTGTATAGCAGGTAATTTTGACAGATGTTAAAGGAATGACTGAGAGAAAATGGAGCAAAAAGAGTAAGACATGTGAGGAGAGGACCAGAAACCTTACTGCATAGAACATTTATATTCCAAGTTTTCTGAGTATGTACTGTATAGAACGGCTAAAAAAATTGGCAATCAATGTTGAGAAAAAAAATCCAAGGGTTGAAGACATTGGTAATAAGAAGCATCAAACCTCTCTGAAGGAAAGAGTATAATATGGTCTGAAGGATAAACAAGGAAGAATGTTCTAGATAAAATAACATAGCATATGCAAAGGTACTGTGGTGGCATAGAGAATTCAAGGGTTCAGAACAGATCTGCCCTTGAGTTAGAGTGCACAGAGACAAGGTAAAGGCAGCAGAACTCAAGATGGCAGTGGCGAGTGAAGGAAGAGAGGAGAATTTGTGCATCTTACTACAAGATTCCCAGGGTCACTGGCTGTCCTTAAGCATGTCACCTGACCAGTTCCATACTCTCATGCTGGTTTTGAAATCTGCATGCTTCTGTACAAAATAGAAACAGTCCACTCATGAATTCTCTGAAGAAGCTCACCTGTCTCTCTTGTTGGGCACACGCTGGCAATGAAACTACACATTCCTATGCAACAGTTGCCTTGACTCCAGAAGTACTGAATCTTATTTATTTTCCTTCTACAAAGGAGGGAACTGAGTCATGGGAATGGCCAAAGTTCACACAGATAGGAAGCTGAACGATCTCATTCCAGGCTATTTGATTTCAGTGTTTATACTACTGATCACTGTGTTTTACTGCTGTTAGCCATTTCTACTACACATCCCCTGCAAAGTGAACATTTTGCATGGGGAACTCAATCCGAGATTTCGAGTTTTATGATAATAAGATAGCCAAATTCAGTTTCCCAACACCTTACTACTAGCTAAATCGCACTAGTATCAGCAGATGGACAAGGAAACTTCTATTTTGTTTTCCTGCCAGTAAGTGGCAGTACTGAGGGCAGATTAGCATTAGGATTTAACATCACCAAGCCTATTGTCATTGGTCCCTTTCTGTTTGGGAGTGGAAATATGAGACTGAAGATACTGATAGAGCCAGGAGAAGCTGCTTACCAGACCTGCGTGGGCTGTGAGGGCTGTGCAGCTGTGTGGGCTTCAAGGTCCTCTCAAGACTAAAGAACCATTTCTCCTGGTTCCCTTTCACAAAGTCTCAAATGGCTATGTGAACATTAGAAAATGTATATCGAGTATCTGGTGTATAGAGGCAATGGGAGTCATTGTGTTTTCCTAGAGTTAGAGTTTTAATCAGGTAATGTTCTAGTAGCTTCACCTGAGTTTTAAAATTTTAATACATTTTAATTATTAATCATCAGTTAAATGCTGTTAGCTATACTTAGGTATTATTGTCTGAGGTAAAATTGCTGGGCCTGTAAGTAGCAGCATGTATGTTTCTCTTGGTGTCTGCTGGCTTTGGCTTATAAAACAGGGCTCCTTAGAGAGCATTCTGGAGCTTGATAAGTCCAACCTCACCGAGAAACCCAAGGCCTTTTATTTATTATACATTTTTAATTAAAATATAATGACAGTACTTTCCTCCTTTCCTGTACTTGCTCTAGCCTCTCCCAATTCCTATCTCTCCAGCCCCTTCTATGTTTTGCTCTCAAATTTATATCTGCTTTTTCTTTATTATTGTCATGCACACATAAACACATATATATCTATGTATATATTAATATAAGCATACATAAACATATAAATATAACCTGCTGGCCCCATTGTTGTTTATGTGAATATTGTTTAAGCACTGACTACTTTGTATTGAATCACCAATTAGGGGGTTCATCCCTGAGAGAAGCTAATTCTCCATCCCTCACAAGTCATTAGTTGCCTATAGTTCTTTAACTAGGAGTTTCCTGTGAGACTTCCAACCTTCTCTATTAGCATATCTATTGATGTTGCCATTGCTCAATGATGCAGCCATTTCTAGGGGATGCTGTTTTATAGTGGACTTTCAGTTGTGTCTCTTACACTCTTCCCATACCCTCACGATGTTGCTAGAACAATGGTCCCAGGAACTGTGATGTAGTTGGGCTACCAACAGGCATCGATCTCTGAATTGTTGTGTCCAGTTGTGATTATCTTTGATGGTCTCCATTTTCTCTAAAGACAAGTTCTTCTCCAATATTCCCTTTTATCTGTCAACAAGCCATAAAGTATTTACAAATTTAAACAGACCAAAACATATATTAGTGACTTTATCTTCAGTGACAGCACTGTACTTCTGCCTGTAGATTCCAACCATATTGGGTACTAGGAAGGACAAATGACAAAGTTTAAAAAGAAGGAACATTTTGTGATCTTAGAGATTTGGGCAGCAAAAGTAATAACCTGCCAGAATTTTATGGCCTGTTCATAGCTTCCCCAAAATGTTTTAATTTTCTAGCATCCCTCAACACCACTTCTTCTAAAGTAGTTATAGTTCAAAGTAATAACAGAGTTTGTTTTGGATTTTTGGTTCCAAGTTTGAATATTGCCTACGTTTACCACCATGCTTAAAGTAGCTTTCCCCAGTGACTGTATTTCTCTGTAAGGTTTCCCACCACATCTCCCTTGATTACAATCTATAATTTTATCTGCTGGTCAGCCCACTGAAGTACCTACCCAGTTTTATAGTTTTCTACACATTTTTATTGGATAACCAGGTGTGCAAATCATTTTGTGTAGAGGCACCAAGGGAAATTTAAGTGCACCTTAAAAGCACCTCCAGCTTGAAATAAAGATACAGGATGAACTCTGAGTCAGAGATGCTCTTATTTCTTAAGAGTTATTGATGTAGAAGAATAGAGAAGGAAATCATCCATGGTTGCTTTGCATTTACTGTTAGTAATAGGTTGATCAAAAGGATGTAGACACACCCCAAGGACATATGTTTTTACTCATACTGACTGCTATCAATTTATTGGTTGATGAAATAGATCTATCGTGTATTTGAAAGGGGGAATTTACAAAATTGTTCTCTGCTGCCTTATTTTTCATTTTGTTGACCCATTAACATATAATAGAATGCTAGAATACTCCAGTGGCCCATTGGAGGAGTCTGTCTTACTCCTTGAGAGGTGCATACCAAAATCTCAAATTCTGATTTGATATCTGTTTCTTGATTGGTTTCTGGCTGTAATCTGACAGTGACAAGAAGTGATCTCAACTAGAAGTTCCTTGCTTACAGCAACTATGGTCCCCTTTTCTTGAGAGCCCAACAGCTAAATCATTACATCATAGACAGCATGTGCTCAATAAAAGATTCTTATACTAAGTAGACTTCTTTTTCCACACATATTTTTAAATGTATTACAAGAAAGAATTTAAAATAATATCAACTAGCAGTGGGTCTATATCAGTTGCTGTTTTTCAACCAAATGCCAAAGCTAGATAACATTTTCATTTTGAATTAACATTTTTAAATGACTATAATGTAGATAAACAGTCAAAGAGAGACACTTAGAGATGAACAAACATATTACATGTGCAGAGCCTTTGAATTCATTACTTCGAGTGTCATTGCCATTTCCTGATGGAAATTAAGCATCACAAAGGCACCCTTCATTTGACCAGGTGGCCTCCATGCCTCTAAAATGAATGGGAAATCTGGGAATATAAATTATAATCATATCATAAACATCTTCCTCTTAACCTTGGCAGTCATGTAAAATAGTGCATTTTAAGCTTATTTTGAAGGTTAAGCAGGAAATCTTGTTTTGAATAATTAATGTATCAACAAAAATGCATATTGCTACTGTTAACAGGTAAGTGATTTGGCTAATTGACTCAATTGAAAATTTGTTAGCTATAAATTGTCTTTTGGCTGAAATTATGTTTGTAGATATTATTATGTGGAAATTGGTGAGGTGTTTACCATCTAGTTCAGCCAGCTGTAGAGAGCCCTTGAAATAAATGTGGAGGATCTTAGGAGCTGATCCTCCAAAGGCCTCCAAATAGCTGATGATCTTTTCTAACTGCTTTGTAATGGCACCAGGGATTTTAAAGCTTAGGAATCTGGCAGGCTTTCCATAGAATGTACCTTGGTCCTTTTTGCCTCCTGCTTCAGTTTCTCTTTGATGCCTTGAAAACATAACTAATGGCTAAATTGTCTGCACAGAGTTTTTGTTTAAAAAATACTTCACAGTCTATATCTTCATTTAATCATTACACAAACCCATCTTTATTATCCTCTCCTATATTTTACATATAAAACGTGTATCTCAGAGACAGGAAGGAACTTCTGCAAGCCCATGATACTCATGGTCAAAGTTAGGACTAAAAGCTCAGATATACACTTTAAGTCTTAAGATCTATTCACTATATCACATCACTATTGTAATTTGAAATGAGTTCTGCTAGGAGACAAAGGAATACTTCCTGTGTTAGTGGAGTATCTGACATCTTCATGATCTTGCCAAAACTTTTGGGAGATGTTGGGGAATGTGCAGAAGCACCCATTTAAATAGTTTCATTACCATGGTGAATTTTGTAATATGCTAAAATATATGAAATCTTTCTTACATATTATTATTATTATTATTATTATTGTTGTTGTTGTTATTAAGATTGACTTCAATCCAATAAAAGGGTAGTTTTCTTCCTTCTATTGTGCTGTTCTCTCTCTCTTATTTTCAAGCTTAACCAATTTTGTCGTATATCAACTAATAGAAGTTTGGCACCATAGTGCTAACAGAATTAAGCATCTGTACTTGGCATCTATGTTAATTTCATATAAATTCCTTACTTTCCTTTAATATTCAATATTCTTGGGGCTGGATAGATTGCTCAGAAGGAAAGAATATGCATTCCTCTTTCAGAGGACCAGAGATTGCTCCACAGCACACATGTTATGCAGCTTACAACTTCTTGTAACTCCTGCTCCAGGACACCTGCACATGTGTGCATACACACACACACACACACACACACACACAAACACGCACACACACACACACAGAGAGAGAGAGAGAGAGAAGAGACAGAGAAAAGGACAGACAGAGAGGCAGATTCAGAAAGAGACAGAGGGACAGAGAGGATAAATTTTTAAAATTCCATTAGTTATGGCTGCTAGGAATGTAGCTTAGATTTTAGAAACCTTATCTAGTGTGTTCAAAAATACTCTATTTGTCTATTAAGTCAGAATGTGTATAAACCATGTGTTTGAAGAGGAAACCCAGCTCATGAAATGAAAGACTGCCCAGAGTGCTTCTTACCTGCCTCATAGGCCAATAGAAATTCCTAGCAGGTTCAAAAATCTGCAACAAACAGAAGCAAGTCAAGAAAAAATTCTCCATAATCAATGTCAGGAGTTCTGGGTAACTATACCTTGTTCCTCTGGACCTGAGCTAAATCTTATTACCATGGCTAGATTAACATATCCTATTACCCAGGAACTAAAGAATAGCTTCCCTTCCGTCTTTTTTTCCATTTAGTTGACTGTTTGAATACTACAATCATTTATGATAAAGCAGTAGTTGCTTCATGTCCTCACATATCTTCCTATCCTTGACCCTAAATGCATCTTCTCCCTTCAGCTCAAAAGTGTAAGTATGATGTAGAATAGCTTCCTTTTCTCCCTCTGAAAAAGAAAAGGGATTTTGAAAGCTATGAGTTTTTGGAAAGCTGTGTCGCTTCACCCAGTCTTTTCTTAGTGACTACTGGGTGTGCATCATCACTGCACTGACCCATGAGGATTAAGGACAATAATCAACAGAAACTATCTAGGATTAGAGCTGACCAGTGGACCAGCTTGAAAAAGAAGTGTAAAAATGTAAGGTAGCTAGGAACCACCAGTTGAAAGCTGCTGTACTATCAATAGTAAGAATTTGAAAGCAGCACTTTGGATGATAAAGTGTTCAGCGGTGATATTCTGAACTCATCCAAGATGCAGTGAAAATACCAAATATGAGAAATGAAGCTATGAAGTACGGATATGCATACTCATATAGAGAAATACTGAACATGGAGCCATAGTTTGTAGATCTGCTGAGTTCTGAGTTGTCTGAAATAGAAGAACTTGGTGCAAACTTGCCCATTAACATACTCATGTGTTTCTAATATCAGCACATAAAGAAGAAAGGCATGCAATTAAAACAAACCTCAAAATTCCCTTCAGGTGTGTACACATATTCCCATTCAATGTCATCATGTCAATTTTCCTAAGACTGAAAAATAAAACAAAACAAAAATATTATTATTATTATTACTTTAACTGAGCACCTGAAGAAGGCTGTAGATTGGGTTTAGAATAGGTATGTGAAAAAATAGATACATTCAAGTGCCAGAATAATGGTGAAATACTCTAGCTTCATGAAGCTATTAAGAATCCAGACTAGCCGGGCGGTGGTGGCACACGCCTTTAATCCCAGCACTTGGGAGGCAGAGGCAGGTGGATTTCTGAGTTCGAGGCCAGCCTGGTCTACAGAGTGAGTTCCAGGACAGCCAGAGCTACACAGAGAAACCCTGTCTCAAAAAACCAAAAAAAAAAAAAAAAAAAAAAAAAAAAAAAAAAAAAAAAAAGAATTCAGACTAATAAAACAGGGAAATCCAGATTGATCCCCTACCTCTAACACTGTATGGGAAACTCACCCTGAACACTGCATAATGGAATATGTACATGGTTGCATCCTCTCCCATGCATGTCAACTTTCCATTATGTGGCCTCTCTGAAACTCATGGTTTTCTTCCATAAAGGGGATGCTAACAATATCAACTGCTTATGTAAGGATCACTGTAGAGAAATGTCTGCCTATATATTTTCTTCCAATTATAAAAGTAAGACATGCTTTCTTGGAAAAAAAAAGGATAGCAGGGAAAGATCTAAAAAAGAGATATCTTAAAGGACACAAAAAATCATGACATTAAGCAAGTACTCTAATGAAAGACAGAGGTATAAAGTATTAATTTTAACAATTATGTGGTAAATGAAAGGCAACAGTGTGCACACTATGCTATGTGAGCAATATGTAACCCATTCTGGGGTACATAGTAGTCTCCCCAAGAGACATGGCAGCTGAGCCAAGTCTTGACAGATGGTTGATAGTTAAAGAGGCCAACAGAACTGGCAAAGACTTTTATGTATCAGAAGCAGCAAAGCCGGAATTTTCATGGATATGCAATAGACATGGAAACATGCCACATATCAAGGTTGTCAAATATGAAACGGGGCACGGGAGGCTAAGAGGCTGTGGGAAAGGGTAAAGGTCCAATCAATGAGGGCCTTGTTTGACAGGATAATGAGACTGAGTTAATCTGTTGGTGGCTGATGATTTCAAAGGGTCTTAAGCAAGGGAGTAATATAAACGAGTTCTGCATATTTAAAATTGATTGCTGTGACCTCATTTCAATGTGTACATTGGAGGTATTGGTATATCAGTCTGGAGAAAACATTTAAAAGGACTATTTAATATAATAGGTAGGAAATGAAAACACACTGACCAAAGATTGAGATGGTAGAATTAGGGGAGATACATTTATAAAACAATGATGTAATAAAAAATTTTCAGGGGCAATGGATGGTTTAGATGAAGGAATGGAGAAAATGAGAGTATGGTGGCTCACAAGTCTAATGTCTTAAATAATTTAAATTAGTGAGTGAGTGTGGAAGCACACTATGGTGAGAGAATAGGAGATGAAAAGATACTGACTTTTATTATTTCTCTTGAATAACTGGATACTTATGAGTATGAAAAGAACCTTTACTAAAACCTTGTGAAGGCCATAAATGCAAACCCCACTACCTCATGCAGTCTAGGATATACAGTCACCTCTGTTGTAGATTATTCTCATAGAGATATATGTTCCAGTTGAATATTTGAGTGTATCATCTCAATAGAATTAAAGATTTACAGAAAGGAGAAAGAAGAATAAAGGGGAGAATTCACATCATGAGAACATACCAGTTTGTCTCCTAAAGAGGGAAGAACAGCATGTCAGTAATAGGCCAAGAACACCCAAGTGAATGCCAGTGTCGAAAGAACCCTTAAAGCAGACAAAGAGAGAACAAGAAGAGAAAATCAGAAATCAGAGAGAGCCAACATATACACATCAGGTAGTGATTAAAGACATCCATTGAAACAGAAAACTCAGCTAAAGCAACTATTGAAAAAAATGCCCAGTAGATCTGGCAATACTCTGTTTAGTGTTTTTGTTGTTGTTTTAATTTTTGATTTTTCATCAGAGTGATTTTGTACCAAGAGCTGAGGTCAGTATCCAGATACTGTGAATAGAAGAGTCAGTTGGCAGTGGAGAAGTAGAAAAAGCAAAGTCATAGCTAATGGAAAGAAGAAAAGAGAGGCATGAAACTAAAGAAAAGTGAATCAGAGCTTTTGTTTTTTCAAATTGGTAGACATTTTTATTGTTTTCTTAGGCTAAAAATCAAGCTCAGAGGTATAATTTTTATTCATTTGTAGTAACATCTAAGCCTGTGCAATTTTCACTCAAATAAATTAGAATGAATAGTATTTACTCAATGAATGAATTAACTTGTTTTGTATGTGGAACTCACAAGTTGGTCAAGAATGGAATCAATGGGGAACTATTGCTGGGAGATCAAGGCCAACATGTGCAAGCTCTAGGCTGTTAGCCAAGGATTAAGGTTCTTTCCTTTTGTTTTATCTCATTCTTAAAAGAATTTGGAGTAGACCTGGATGAAGATTGAGGACAATTTTGTTGGTGTTTAAAAGAAAACAACAAACTGTAAATCTCACAATCTGCCTAAATGGGGACCATGGGGGAGAGATGATGTGATAGAAGCAGCAGAAGTCTAGTAGCTCCAGATAAAAGGAGTGAGAAAGCCCTAAGTGTCTAGAAAAGAATCCTATGGATTTGACCAGTATCCAAAAGAAAAAAGAGTAAACAAGGAAAACATTTATCTGAAGTGAGCAGGCCATAATGATACAAGGCAGAATCTTTACAAGGGTCTACACAGAGGGATGAGATTCATTGAAAGGATAATTATTTCTTGAAACTTCTTAGAATGTCTTTGGGTGACTCAGATTTTCTGAGGAGTTTCAGATAAGGATGGATTACTGACAAGTTGATTGACATGCCCAGCTGGGTTAGTTCTTAAAAGAGACAGGCAGTAGTATTGTCTTAATAAGGGTTTTACTGCTGTGAACAGACACCATGACCAAGGTAACTCTCATAAGGACATGATTTATTTGGGGCTGGTTTACAGGTTCAGAGGTTCAGTCCACTATCATCAAGACAGGAGCATGGCAGCATCCAGGACAGCATGGTGCAGGTGGAACTGAAGGTTCAACATCTTCATCTGAAGGTTGCCAGTTGAAGATTTGATTCTAGACAGCTAGAAGTAGGGTCTTTAAGCCCATGCCCACAGTGACACACCTACTCCCACAAGGCTTACACCTGCTCCAACAAAGCCACACCAACAATTAGTGCCATTCCCTGGGTCAAACATATACAAACCATCTCAAGGATGTAAAATTTTATGTCTGCACCCAGGGCAGAAGTAGTATTTAGCTCAATGAACTAACAAGGAGGAAGAAGTTGCTTTATGTTATGGGCCTCAAGAAAGCCCAGATATTTCCGGTTTTTCATCTCATAAAACATTTTAAATAGCAGAGGATGGCCAAGTTGGTCATCAATGGGAGGAGAGGACCTTGGCCCTCTGAAGGTTCTATGCCCCAGTGTAGGGAAATGCCAGGGCCAGTAAGGGGGAGGGGGAGGGAACAGGGATTGTTTTAGTTTTTGTTTGTTTTTTTTTTATTTACTTTATTTTACTTTATTTTTTGGAGGGGAACCTGGGAAAGGAAATATTGTAAATAAAGAAAACAGCTAATAAAAAATGTTTCAAATATTATAAAGAAGGTTGTTTAGCTCATGTTCTGGAAATCCAGTGTTGATAGATTATGTATAACATAGTCCCTCTTATTGGTCAGGACTCTGCTGACTTTGGACACCATAATGCAGCACACAGAAATAAAGAACAAGCAAGACCTAACTTCCTCTTTTTTATTAAAAAAAAATGTTTTGAAATGAAATGGAATTACATTACCTGCCCCACTCCAAGGAGAAGCAAAACTGCTGTCAACTTTTCTAGTGTTTGTAGGGAAAGGGGAGGTCAAATCCAAAGCTCCAGTGGCACAAGGGCTGCTGTAAGAAGCCTGGGCTACATTGTGAGATCTGTTTTACAAAGAAAGGGGAAAGAGAAAGAAGAGAGGAAGTGGGGGAGGAGAAGAGAAAGGAGGGAAAAGGAGGGGAAGAGAGGGGAAAAGCAAAAGAAAAACACAGAAGAAAAGTAAATCCAACTTTATGACGGGGTACTTATTATAGCTATAGCATTATGTGAGACACCCTGTAGCTAGAGGAAGTCTTCAAAGAGGTCATATCCAGGTGAGATCTGGGCCGGGAGTTGGATGCTTGTCCAAGTCTTTACTCATCTCAGAGAGGCTGTACCACAGCTTCCCTCATACACTTATAAAAGGCATGTTCTCCTTTATGAGCAGAGAATGACATTAAGTCTGACGCTGTGCAATAATGTAGCCTTTATCCAATTTAGTAGACTTTTTATTAGTGGAGAACAGAGGCACACCTCTGCTACCAGTTTCCATTGCATCTCCTAAGCTTGTTGTGTGATCATCTTCCCTTGCAAAATCCTCCCTTTCCTCTCCCACAGAACTCTTATGTTATGATGAGATGTGCATAAGATTTTATCTTCAAAGGAATTAATAAAGGATTCTCTCAAGTAAGTTACAGAGGACAGGCCCATTTCTTCTATAAACTCTCACCTAAGAAATATCCTTCCTGGGTTCTTTGAACATTTAGAAAGCAACTGATATTTTATGTATTTTGAGATGTAAGAAACCTTCCAAAAATATTGGATTTTGTCCAAGTGTATACAAATATGGCATAATGTAGGGAAGTGAAAATAAGGTTGCACTTCTCAGATTGCTGAACCTATCTTCTTCTGTCTGGAAATATAAAGTGCAGCAGTTGGTACAGGAGATTTAGAACCAATGTGGTACTATGTTCTGTGAGACAGCACTATTAAGCTCCATAATATCTATGTCATTTCACTACTTTTACTAATTATCTAATCTCTAAAATATGAAACAAGGGCTCTCTTGAGTGGCTTGTGAACTAACACAGTGAAATTTTTTTCAAGATTCCTTGGATTCTATCTCAGTTCCCTTTCAAAAGTACATTGTCCCTGTCCTTTGGAAGTATACATGTTCATCTAAGCTTTGAAATGAAAAAAGCTGGTTGCTTGTCTAGTTTTTCCAGCAGCCTTCTGGTACACTTTATTCATCATATGCTCTGTGGACAGTAATGACTCTCAAGCAAACATAAGTGACAGTTTGCATTTGCATCTTCAAGGCATTAATCTTATATGATTTGATCCATATGCTTTGTCCAGCGATGGTAGCAATTAAGCATTCACATGGACTCCTTTAGGATATTACATTGACTCACTACAGAATTCAAATGCTGCTTAGTTTTTAAATTATTTTTTTCTGATCAGTTCATTCTTGTGTGTCTGTTTCAAGCCTCATTCCTCTCTTCTTGGCTCCCCAGAAGCCTCATTCCTGCTGAAGATCATCTGCATCCATAGTTCTTGTGGAGGCCCATCATCTCTCACCACCCTCAGCACAGTTGATTCTTCCATTTAATCTCTATAGCATTGAAGACTTCTAATAGAGAAATGTTTATTATATTCTAGGATTGGCTCACTCTTACTTCCTAAGCTCTTATGCTTACTTCAATTTTATCAGAACTTAATAAGGAAACCTTTATTTTCATTACTATAGTACCCAGCATTAGTAATGACCTATTATTACAATAAACATATTTATTGATTAATATTTTGTTTTTCAAGTGGTCCAAATAGCTACACTCAATGTGCCTTGTATTTTATAAATAGATATGACATATGCAGACTTTGTACACTATAAACTTATACAGAGAAGAGACCAGATCTTCTCTTTGATTCTCTAATACCAAATAACTGCTTGCTGATCATAGTGTTCAGCATTTATCATGTTGAGAGATTTCTCCTGGGGGAATACAATATATACATCTACTGACCCAAGAGAAGAAACCCATGACAGACCAAATAAGACTATGTGTAAAGGTGTCTCCCTAAGAGCAGGTGTGACTCTGCAGTAGCTATGGGAATAGAAAGCTCACCCACCCCAAGTGATGACTCACAAAAGCTGCAGCCTTGCAACTCTGCATAACTTGCATGAAACTCAGTGAGTTTCAAGAGATCTCTTGGCAGATTGGCTGAGGGTTCTCCTTGCCCAACAGTTGTTTACAGCCTCTGGAAAGATGGGGAGGTGGTGTCTTTAAGGATCTTACAAATTTCATCTTTCCCAAACCTGTGAAATTTCTTGACTTACTGAGTGTCATTGAGCCTCCTCCCTCCTCCCAGAGCAGTGGTTCTCAGCCTTCCTACTGCTGTAACCCTTTAATACAGTTCCTCATGTGGTAGTGACTCCCTAAAATAAGATTATTTTTGTTGCTAATTCATTACTCTATGTTACTGTTATGAATTGTAAGGTAAATACCTGATATACAGGATATTTCATATGCAACAAGGCCTTCCGTTAGGCCTATTTTTAACTGTAAATAGATATGCCTGCTTTGGCTATGTTTGATTCTTGGTTTATGATGTAGAAAGCATGTATATTTTTTGCATGCGTATGTGGAGTGTCTATCAATGTTCTCATGGGTATGACCACACATGTGTGAGTGTGGTGGTTTAACATGGGCATCAAGTATCTTCCTTAATTGGTATAGCTCTTCACCTCACTCTTGGAAGTGAGGACTTTCACATGAACCCAGAACTTTATATAAGACTGCTAGTCTAGCTAGCCAGCTTGCTCTATGGATCCTGTCTCTGCTTCCTGGATGGTGGGATTGCAAGCCTTCTGTCATGACCACTAAGTATTCTAACTTGGAAGATCCAAATTTTACAGAAATCTCTTTATAGTTGGTTCCATCACCCAAAGCTGTCTTATACATATATTATGCATAATATATACATAGAAAAACTCTAATCTCTGTTATTCATTATTTGACCCTCTAACATGAGAAAAATTATGACTGCCCCATATTCAACAACTGTATCAGGTAAGATGTGAACTCCTGCCTGATTATTACAGAGTATTTGGATGCAGTTATTGACACTCTAGTTTGCATTGTGTATCTCAGACTATACAGGACTCTCTTTCAAAGATATCACTACACATGCATTTGATCAAATGATGTTTTTCTTAGATATCTGCACCTGGCATTTGTCTCTTACATGGACCCCATCAGACTCTCACCATCCACAAACATGCAGGACTACTTGAAGCATTAGTTTCTCTAGTTCCCATAAACTGAACCACTTAATCATAGTCCAGAAGCACACTGTCTACTGATCTGTACTGGGGCTTCCCTACACACAGGAAATGCAGGCAATTGCAACATAGTTTATGTCAAAGTTATCTTGCCTAACTCATCCCCCAAAGCCAACTTTTACAGAATGTCTTTTAATTAATAAAAGTGTGTTTCTAAGCATGTCAAACCACATAATTGTATCCTTTTATTTATGAAAGCTCTTCAAACTATTTCTCCAAGATGAAACTTAACCAAGCCTAACTACTGCTTTCTTTTACCTTAATCCAAACATCTTGTTTTCCGCTTGACAGTACCCATCTTCTAATTTTATGAAATAACAAACCCAGAAACACTTCATCTGTGCCATCTATATTCCATGTGTATCTAAGAGAAAATCGTGATTAATTTTTTCAAAAAAGATTTCAAAGTTAATATATGGAGCAACATGGCTTTAGAACCAACAGGTTGAACTGATGATCCAAATTGTGATCCATTCATGTTTCATAGCAAATTTCCAACCTGAAAATCTCCTAAACTTAAAGATTTAAGGCTTCAGATTTCTATAGTTTTCCTCTTTACAGCATGCATGGCTCTTTAGAAGTCTGTGCTGTCCTCACTAATATCCATTATAAAAAAAAATTAATTTACTCTAACCATGACTACGTGTAGTAAGTGCTGCTTCAGACAGGAAGTAGAGCTCTTATAATGATGGACTCCTTTCGCTCAGTTATTAAAGAAATCTGTTTTATCATGCTGATTCTTTTCAGCTTCCCACAATGTGTGGAATAACCAATGCAGTGTGTTCAATATAATGGGGAAGGGAGAGGAGAAGAAAACAACATGCAGAATAATAGCTGGCTTTTAATGAGAATTCTTTAGGGCTTTGACCAAGCAGATCCAAAATAATTTCTCTTATGATAGTAGCAAAGGCAAATTACTCACAACATTATACTGTTAAGGGCCGTCACTCTATTCCCAGAACTGTAATACTGCCTCTTATAAATGTGCTAGAATCAACTTTATAACTTTTGCTATTAGTTGCTAAGAAACAAATTATAATTGCAGTTCATATCCTTTCCTGTGTTAGCCTCTTAATGTCCCATACTAGCATTTATTTCCTTCAGAAGATTAAATCATCAACAAAGTAATTGTTTTAAATGTAATTGACAAGGAAAGCACTTTTAGAAAGCAGGCCATGAATGTATTATTTTTATTCGGGAGGGGCTTGGGATTATACCAATAGTGCTATTAGATAATTGTGCTGCAGTGGCTTAAAACCTTGATAAACATTTAATAGCTTCCTTCGCAGGCAGTTGGTTCTTAATTAGGAACCCAAATCACCATTTTTATGAATCATCAGGTTCCACAAAAAAAAAAAAAAAAAAAAAAAAAAAAAAAAAAGTTATTTAGAAGGACAAATTTTGTTGGGAAACTGACCAGAGCTCACACAGTGGCTCTATCCCATATTGCATTGGCTGTTTTAAGTTATTTCATTCCCTCAAGACTTTCATGTTCCCTGCTGAGAAACAGCAGTTACAAAAATGTGTCTGTATCCTATCAACTAAGTAATAATCAGGATAATACATTTGGAATATGTAACGGGCACACAGAAAATGATGACAGTTGTTTTCTTGTCAACTGGTAGGATTAGAGAAGACATTCTAAACATCTTGAAGATTATTAGCTATAAGGACTGGTTAGCCATACATGATTCCAGTCAATATACTATCAACTCCAAGAAAGCTATGTTGAAAT
Source organism: Mastomys coucha (assembly GCF_008632895.1). Lineage (NCBI taxonomy): Eukaryota > Metazoa > Chordata > Mammalia > Rodentia > Muridae > Mastomys > Mastomys coucha. The sequence continues at coordinate 99,773,707 of NW_022196903.1, forward strand.
CAGATAGTGACTTAAGAAATTCAAATTTATTTGAAAAGAACACATGAACATTACTGCTTGAAGATTTAAAAACTTTCTGGCAAAGATGAAGGTGCTAATCCCAGAAAGAGTAGTGACCACTGTTACTGAAGACAAAATACTCCTGGGTACGACACTCATACTCTCTGCACATAGTGCAACATCTGAAAGTACAACGATCTAAAGTAGCTCTTTCTGAGAAGCACCACCTGCTAATGGAGAGCCACTCAGAAGACTGTACATTGTGCTGGCATCAGCACCAAGGTCCCCACTCTGAAGTGCTTTCCTAGTGTTAGACACTTTGCCATTGGCTACATGAATCTTTTTAGTGTCAGAAAGTTTTGTTTTAAGTCCGTTCATCTATGAGAGATTGTTTCGCTGACTTTTAGAAACCTTTCTCAAACAAAAGAAAATAAAACAAAGCAAACAAACAAACACCCATCATATTTATAATCTTCAAGGTCTCTGGATGCCTCAAATGTCAATGTGTTCAGTATGCATGGTGCATTTTATTTTATTTCATTTTATTTTATTTGTTATTTGAATTTTGTGTGAGAGGGATCATGGTTGGTATTACTAAAAAAGCATTCATTGTTATTTATTGTCTTGGAGACTGCCATTCTGCTTGGTGAGATGAAATCTTAGTGTCATTTTCATTTGCATTTCTTTGATAGCTAGTGATGTTGAACATTTACATTCTGTGTTTATTGGCCACTTTGTCTTTTGAGAACTCTACTCCATTAGCTGGTTTATGGATGGAGTTATTTTATTTCTCATCTTTTAGCCATTTGAGTTCTTTGTGTGCTCTAGATATTCATCCTGTGTTAGATGTAGGGTAGTAAAGACAACCTTTCATTCCTAAAGCAGTTTTTTTTTTGACTCAGTTAACTGTTTTCTGTTGTTGTTTAAAAGGATGTGAACAACAGGAATACTTACACACTGCTGGCTGGAAGGTAAATTGGTCCAGCCACTATGAAAATCAGTACAGAGATTTCTCAAACCCCTGAAAGTAGTTTTACCATATGACCACCTGTATTACCTATACATATGAACTTTAAGGACTTTAGGTTGGCATATTAAAAGGATATTTGCTCATTAATTTGCACTCCAGCACTTGTCACAATAGCAGACAAAGGACAAACATACATGTCCAATAATCTTGTTGTAGATAAAGAAAATTTATATATACACAACAGAGCTTTTGATATAATAAAGAAAAACAAACTTGTATCATTTACAAGAAAATACAGTAATACATACGAGGAAAGATTTTTTTTTGTTTTCTCTAATATTTGATTCCTTGATTTTATATGAACACACAAAATCTTATACACATATATGACATGAAGAAAGGAGCAAAAATGTTTAGGGGAATAAAAGATGAGAAATGGAAGGGAAGTAGATTTGGGGCCATATTCTCAATATACAAAGGCTAAATCTGTGAAAGTACCCATATACAGCACAGTAGTACATAAAATGCATATATATAATGAGAAAAAAACCATCTGAAAAAAAAAAAAACAACAATCTGAGTTCCCAAACCACTTGCTACCCCAAAATAAAATCTGAATTTCACCCTTCCAGGGAACACAGCACATCTGGCTTCTGGATAGCATCGAACTTTTCTAAATGAGTTATGGTCTCTGGTCACGTTCATCCTCCTAGAAGATACAGTTACATTCTGACTTCCCGCACTTAATGTTCCTTTCTGACCATGATTGGGAAGCACATTTGTGTTTCTTGATGCCCTTATATACTCAAGCCATTCAAATTTTATGCTTGCATGGGGGAAAAAATTTTTCCCTTTCATGTCTAAAATAACACACTTTTAGTCTCGGAGAAAAGAAGGTGAGATACTGTGTGTTATAGAAAAAAATGATCTTCAGAATCCTTACATTTATAATTATAAAACTTAGGTGATGTAAATTCTTTGAGGATTGAAATTACCTCTCACGATTCTAAACCCAAGTTAAGTCGAATGTTTGATCTGTATTTAAATACTAACAGAGTACACTATAGTATACAAGGAACACTGGGAAACCCAGGGTGAAATTAGATATGATTCTGCTAAAATCTCAAATGAATGAGAAGAGGCAAATAAAAAAAATGTTCATAGCAATATTACATTAAAATGAAAAGGAAAAAAAAATTCCAGAAGTCCAATTGAAATAGAACATCTGCCAGATGCTAGAACCAAGAATAAAGGTGTTATAATCTTAGGTACAGAAAATAAAAATACAGTGTTCTGTGGCATCTGACTATATTGTTTATTCCTCATAACCTTCATTCATGCCTGTTCAATTATGAAACAATCCTCTGCCATCTTTTCTATGAAATATATTTCATATGTCAAACATACAAAATAAGTTACAGGTTGAAAATGGAAATGGGAGTGGACAATAGTAGTTGTGAGAGAGATGGATACAAGCTTTAGCTAAAGATAGATGTGGGGGTTAAGACACTCATAACTCTTATATTAACCCTTTGAGGATGCCTTCTGTGAAGCATCCTTTTATCAAACACTTTCTTACTGGCAATAAAGGATTGAAAATACATACCTATAATAGATTCCCGACCTCCTTATTGTGTTTATTTCCCTTTAATGGAAAGGAATGGATAGTTTCCAAAAAACTCCTGCCTTTCTTTCTAACAAAGGAGTCAGCGTAAGTCCCAACATTCTGGCTGTTTCTCTAAGAAGCTAGGATATACCACTGGGCAGACAGGAGACCAGGTGCCATGATTTCCTTTGGGGACCAAGAGCCAGTAACATTTCACTTTGAAAATCTTGTTAGTGCTCATTCCCTGTGGCTTTCAGGCTAAGCTACTACTTTTCTTTATCTTTCTGCTCTATAATACATAATAAAAAAAGAGAGAAAGAATGCATGTGTTCCAGAGTCCTGTGGTGAGGAAAGCAACTAGATGCTTAAGAAGTGTTTTCAAGGATATCCAAGCTTAGGGCTGAAGAATGTCTTAGAAACAAGCTGATAATTCTCTTAACCATCCTGACCTGAACTGTATTTACTTAGCACTGTAAGGGAGCACACAGAAATCAGCATCTCATTTCAAGAACTCCAAAATCTAGGAGCCTTAGAAGTCCATGCTGAAGGTGATCCCAGAAGGCAGCATTGGTCCTCTTGCTGTTACTAGTGATTCGTGCCTCTCTCCATCACTTATGTTATTCCACATTGGTATTCTCCCTTTGTCAACAGTACACTATCAACAAGGCTACCATGGTTCAGTATCTAGGAACTGAAAGAAAAGAGGGAATGAATTATGAATCAAACAGAAGAGTTAGAAGCTAACTGTGACTTTTTTTCTCAGTAGAATACAGGATTGTAAAAGAAAGCAACACCAACATTCTCTAGATTATTATTTTATTACTATGATGTATGCATTAGGTTCAAAAATCTTGCCAGGCAGTGGTGGTGCACGCCTTTAGTCCCAGCACTTGGGAGGCAGAGGCAGGCAGATTTCTGAGTTGGAGGCCAGCCTGGTGTACAGAGTGAGTTCCAGGACAGCCAGGGCTACACAGAGAAACCATGTCTCGAAAAACCAAAACCAAAAAAAAAAAAAAAACTCTAACAAATTAGCTTTGCATGTTATAAGACAGCATTTTAACCCAAGATAAGACTTGTCACTTAGCAAAGAAAGTCTATTCTTGGCATTTTGAAATATTATTTGATCATTGCAGGATAATTATTACTGTTTTTAATCTACTAGGTTATTTGGTGAACACTTAAAATAATTCTGTTCCTTATCTGGTTTTCTCCATGAATTTTGTTGCTCTCTATTCAGTTTGTAATATTTGCAGCAAAGGTCCTGTGTATAATTTTCCAAAAAATATTCTCAATGTATGGAGTTCTCTCTGGTTGTTTTTGTGCATAATTAATAATGAATCAACTATTTTATCATGATCTCAAACTATAGATTTTACAGATTGAATACTTTGTTTATAATTCCTACTGAAAATTCTGCATGTAGACATTTTAAAACATGAGGTAATAGCTGTCAGTATATACTATTAATCTTTTAGAAGTTAAAAAAAATCACACATCAGTAGGAAAATTAACTTGAAAATTTAGATTAGAAGAATGGTACAAGAGCAATAGAGATGGGAGGATAATGTGCTGAGACACTATTATCTAAAGAATAGATATACACTATTCTTTAAAGTATTTGGTATTATGAAGACAATTTAATAATTATGCTTGCCAGTCAAAATATATACCAAGGTATTGATCCCATCATTATTAAAATTAATTGGACATACTCTATTTATATTATCTGCTGAAATATGGTTGAGAAACAATATAGTAGTCCGATTTATCAAGTGAAGAGATAAAGTTTTTGGAAGATGAAGGTCTTTGCCTGAAGTTATGCAACTAAGAAGTTGTAGAAATGATCCTCAACTTAAACCTTATTTTAAAAGCACTAAACCCATAAGTGTATGCTCAGAGGGAAAAGATAACTTTCTAGGTATTGGGTTAATGCTGAAAAATATCAATCTAGAAATAAATAAAGTGATTACATTTCATGATACACTTTCACTTTATAGCCCATATAAAAAATGCCATTAAAAGTTTGGAGGGGGGTATGGTGTGTACTTATAATCATAGGTCAGCAGAGGCTGGCACAGGTAGATAGATCCCTAGGGTTTGCTGGCCCAACAGCCTTGGGAACAAAAGATGCAGTTTCAGGTTGATTACTTGATGTGGTCTTTGTACAGGAATATACAAAGGGTGTTTCCCCTCCCTGTACTTCACTTTACTTTAGTGAAGAATGAGAAAAATATGAATAACTTAATTTATTTTAAGATCCTTCTACGTGTGATGTACCATTAATATGTGTGACCTAATTAAAATAACTCATTTCAGGCTAAATCATACTAAATCAAAGTGTCAAATTAAGATGATGTCATGGGAAATACGACCTGAACCCTAGAGAACCAAGTATTTTTATGAAGGGAATAGAATCCAGGCAGGGAGAGACAACCTTAGGTGAGTCTACCATGACCTAGAAGGAGCAGAGCTTTGGTGACAAATGACCTTGGTTGAAAGTCCCAGTCCTACTTAGCATGAGACAATGGTCTTATTTAACTTCTCAAACTTAACCTGATCAGGTAGATTTGAGAATTCAATTGGGTGGCTCATATAACAGTTTATTAAGCCTTGATTCTCTTTCTGGTGTGCACAGGAATGTAAGTTAAGGGACAGCATTTTTAAAATTTCTTTCATATTAAATATTTTAATGTTTAAACTTGAGGATTCCTGGTTAGACATCCTTTCAAGTATTAACTTCCTTGTATAAGGTACTCTAAAACCTCTAATAGTATTTATTTTAGCCTAATCATAAAGAAGGACACTTCCTTCTGTGTGTAACTGTTGATTGATATTTACTGTTTGTAAAATTCCATAAGTGTGCTAATCAGTAATCTCGAGACTCAAGAAGAGATGTATATTTATCTTGAGAGGATGTTTTATTATGAGGAATTAGCTCATATAATCATAGAGATGGCAAATCCTACAATATTTGCCTACAGAACTTGGGAAGCTTTAGTATGGTAGTATAGACTTGTAATTCTAATTACTCATGAGGCTAAGGTAAGAGAATAGTAAATTCAAGACCTGCATGGGCTACAAAGAAAATTCAGGTCTACCTTGAGCAATTTAATGAGACGTGTTAAGATTTAAAAGTGACAGCACAGGCTTCTTTGATGTATCAGCCAGTAAAAGCCATATGCAGCCAAGCCTGGTAACTTGAGTTCAATTCCCAGATTACACATGATGGAAGGTAAGAATGGACCCCCATAAGTTGTCCTCTGACTTCTACATGTATGCCAATGTATGTGGATATGAGCATACATATACATACTCACTGATGCTCCACCCACCCATGCACATAAAAATACACACTCACATTACATATACAAAAACAGATTTAAAAGATTATATAAGGCAACCCTCATGTTGTGAACGGTCCATAGTTTGTGTTAAGATGGTTGAAGGTCAGGAGAGACCTTCATGCTAATTAGTCAGCAAAGCTCTGAGGGCAGAAATATGTGGCAGAAGTTGTATGCTGTTTCACCTACTGCCCCTTCTGATGAGGAAGATTCTTGAGTTTAGATCTAAAACACAAGGAGTGATTCTCACTTCTAAACCACTACCTCTGGCTTGCCTGAAATAATGAGCAGTATTGGTAATTATTAAAACCTAGTTCTTGCCTTTTTCAAGAGACTTAATAATGTTCAGAAAAAAAAAAACAGGGTTCACTAAAGCCAAGAGCAGCATGACCTCAAAAAACACATTTTGCCTGTGGTTTCTAATGCTTAAGAATTTTTAGATCCATTTTTGTGAACTACAATGAATTGTACAGTGAGCAACATTTAAGGTTTGCAAGGGCAGATTTCCAGGAAAGTAAAATCTAGTGTTAATCTCAAGACCAGAAATAAAATACTAACCTTGAGTATAATGAGTGACCTCAGTAATTCATTCAAATGCTTCTATTTTGTACTTGAACAATTTTCTTGATACTCAGACATGAGAAAAATCACTATCAGAAATTAATATAATAGATTCACAAAAAAATGGCTATGTGGTTTGAACTTGGCAACTGAGAAGAATATAGCAGGTCTGAAGACATTCTAAGAAAATCAAATACTGGAGTTTTTAATACAAATATGAATTAAGGGAAGGGTGAGAATGTGCCATTGAGCAGAATTATTTTACCTTGTGATGAAGAAATTGAAGAAGCATTCAGTTGTCATGAACATGTAGACATTAATTCTACAAAGCCAATGGTGTGTACATGATTAGAGTCAGATCATGTCTTCGGAAAATCCAGGGAAGTAAGAATTCTGTAATGGCTTAGTTGTAGATGAAAAATTCAGTTTCCTTCCCTTCAAATTCAGTGTCTTTCACTTACAGCTCTTTTACACAGCAAGTCATTCACATTCTCTGAGTCTCTTTCCTCCCTGGTGACAGAGTAGTGGTAGGGAGCATCCTTGATGAGCTTATTAGATCAATAATGCACAGTGCATTTTTAACATTGTCCTGGGCACAAACCAGGTAATGTCAATAACAGCTACACCACTATATTATAACCAAAACCAGCTAGTGTGTACCAGAATTCACTTTATGCCAGGAACTAGCCTAAGTAGTATATAGTGTTAGCTTGCTTAATCTTGATTTTAATTTATGTGGTCTCCAGGAATTTCATAAAGTAGAGCTCAAAGAATTTAAATATTTAGCAGAGGTCCCATAGCTTTTCAGTGGTAAGCAAGGATCTGAAACTTGCCAGCATTCCTTTTATTCCAACCCTATACTATTTTATATACTATTTTTACTCACTACTAACAAAATAATATTCCTAACTGCTAACACAAACTAATTAGAAACATCATTGTTGTTATCAATGTATAACTACTGTTTTATGTTTGGTATGTTCTAGCTCACTCTCAGATCCTTCTCACTTCTGCTAGTCTATCCTTGGGCTCTTTCTTCCCACCCTTGGTTTGAGTGGTCTGTGGCTATGGTACCTGTGTTTATGGTTCTAGTGTTTCTTTGCCAAAATACCAGAAGGAAGAGTGTAAATTGATGTAGACTCTCATTAAAATAAGTTGAATTTTC
>NW_022196903.1:99781359-99817313 GCF_008632895.1 Mastomys coucha
AGAAGAAGAAGAAGAAGAAGAAGAAATGTACATAGCCCCTTCTTTTCTACTTATATATTCTTTATTGTAGGTGATTACTTCTCTCATTGGCACACTGGTCTAATAGTATTGGATACTCCCTTATAATTCTTCATCTCTATCTTTGTCTTTGTCTTCATCTCTTCCTCATCCCCCTTCCTTCCTTCCTTCCTTTCTTCCTTCCTTCCTTCCTTCTGTCATTCCTTCTTCCTTTCTTTCTTTTCTTTTTAGATTTCTCTCCTCCTGAGACACTAGCAAGCATCAGTAATGGAGTTCAATCACTAGGAGGAAAAAAATAAATCAGTTAGAAATGACCTTATATTTCTCCCATTCAGATGTCACTTGACTTCAAAGTGTGATCTTAGGCGAAGTACAGTCAGTGCAAGAGAGTGTTGTTGTTGTTGTTGTCATTGCTGTTGTTTTTAAAAATGAAAAAGCCATTCTAGGTATATGGCTTCATTTAATGGGAATTTTCTTCTGTAGCTTGTCCTCTCCTGTGACTAGCACCCACTCATTTTATTATATGAGATAATAACAAATTATTTAACCCCATTGAGTATAAACTGATAGAATATGTATGACCTCACACTAAACTATGAATAGAATGTAGGAATATAAATTACTGTTGTATAAAATACCACAGTTGTCTATTTACAATGGGTAAAATACTCAAAATCACACCTTAAAAAATACCTACAAAAGCCCTTGGTCCTGTGAAGGTTCTATGCCCCAGTGTAAGGGGAATGCCAGGGCCAGGAAGTAAGAGAGGGTGGGTTGGTGAGCAGGGGGAGGGGGGAAGGAACAGGGAGGTTTTTTCTTTCTTTTTTTTTTTTTTTGGAGGGAAACAGGGAAAGGAAATATCATATGATATATAATACGACATCTAAATAAACAAAATATCTAATAAAAATATATAAAAATACCTACAAAAGAAGGTTCTATAATAAGGTACTTGTAACTAAGTTATTGGCCTCATTAACTACAGTCTTTCAAAGAATCTACTGTGTTGAAAATTTCTTCTCTAAATTACAATCTTCTACAAAACTTTATTTTGAAGGCCAAATTGAAAGGCACCTACTCTCAAAGGCTCAAAAACAGCAGTTCTCAAGCAATGAGTCATGCCCTCTTTGTGGGGTAGGGTCACATATTAAACATCCTGCATATCAGATATTCACAGTTATTAAGATGTATAACCATTGCAAAATTACACTTCTGAAGTAGCAAGAAAAATAATTTTATGGACATGGAGGTCATCATAACATGAAGATTCAAGAGTCATAGCACTGGGAAGGTTGAGAACCACTGCTCTAAACCACATCCCTAAGAATGCCACCCTCAACATGGAGGCATCATCAAACTCAGTTTCTGAAGAGCTTATATTGCAACCACATGCTCCTTCAGATAGCTCTGAAGTCTGCCTAATTTTTCCAGGGAGGATAGAGGTAAGAACCTCAAGTCTTGATGAAACCTTTCATTTGTAAATATGACACAAAGAGAGAGAGAGAGAGACATGAAAAAGATAGGAGGGAATTTCTTCTTTTTTTAAGGTTTCTATCTATAAGAAGCTGGCTCTTTGCTATATATGATGCTGTAGTTATTTAATATCATTGGTAGCAGAATTCCTAGTGACTTGGCTGATCACTAGTCAACACTAGTCAACAGAGGCCCAGTACTTCAGGTCCTGGTCTACAGCCTGATTATGTAGGGTTTGACTTTTAGCTTTATACTATAGTCAGGTTCTGCATTCAGAATGTGTTTCCTTATGTATAAATAGTAATCACTAAGACATGGATAAGTTATAAGCATTAAAGATGTGACTCATTGGAAGGATACACTGTATTAGTATTATGATGATGATCATCATCATCATCTTCATAATCTTCTTCTTCTTCTTCATCATCATCATTATTATTGCATCCCCATAGGTACTGTCTTGTAGCTGAAAAACCAGCTTGGCCTTGTTTCTCAAGTAGATGCACCTTATAAATTCCTTTTGAACAGAAATCAAAGGGGTTCCAAAATATATTATAGAACCCCAGGATCTCTCAGACACTGAGCCACCAACACAGCATATACCAGCTAATATGAGGTCCCCAACACATATACAGCAGAAGACTGCTGGGTCTGGACTCAACCAGGGAAGATACACCTAACCCTCGAGAGACTTGGGGTGCCAAGGAATGTGAAGGTCTGGTGGGGGCACATCCTATTAGAGATGAAGGAAGGAGGTGTGTCATTTGAAACAGTCGGAGAGTGCACTAGGAGGAGGATAAAGTCAGGCGGGACTGTGAGAAAATAGTTTAAAGAATAAATAAAAATGAAAATTAAATAAAAATTTAATTTAACCTTATAAGAACTTGAAAGGTTTATAGGTTGTTCCAAGATAAAGAGTCTAAAGATTGCATGTTTTTAGCTTTACCTTACATCCTTTCTCTACCACACTAGAAAAATGCTTTTGGAGTTTGGCCACAGTGTAGTTTCCAAATGAGGTAACTTTTTCTTTGAAAAGGTGTAGTCAATATTGCAGTGATGATAATAATAACAGCAATTGCTTTTTAGTGGTTAGTATTTACTATATGCCAAATGGCACAATTTGCAAGCATAATTTTACTTCATGTATATATAGAAAAAAATCATTATATCTTTTATAAAAAGAGAAAACCCAGACTAAGTAGAACTAATTTATCTGAGGTCACCTAGCATGTGGCAAGCCTATTCTCACCTTCTACATGCTGCTTCTCCCTAGTGAAGTGTGGTGTTTTGAATGAAAATGACCACTCCATTGCCCTGCCAAATGATCATATGCTTAAATACTCCATCCCCAGTTGGTGGAATTGTTTGGGTAGAATTAGTTGCATGTGGCTTTCTTAGAGAAGGTTTGTGCCACTCGAGGCAGTCTTTTAAGCATTATTGTATGTGTGTGTGTGTGTGTGTGTGTGTGTGTGTGTGCGTGTGTGTCCAATTTTCAGAACAAGATGTAAGTTCTCAGCCATTCTTGTCACTATACTTTTGCTCCACCATCATGAACTCTAACCCTCGGAAACTCTAAGCCCTCACTTAAATGTTTTCCTTTGTAAGTTGCCTCGATCATGGTATGCTATTACAGCAACAGAAAAGTAACTAAAATGTGGAGCTAGGCCTCTTCTTCATCCATATTTGGGGCCATCAAAAGGAATTAGTTATGTGCAAGTGAACTGAAAAGAGAACCATTGAAGTGTAATATATCTCTGGAGATCAACTAAGAGAACTTGCTGCTTTCATGATGTAAATGACCCAGCCATCTAGGACAGATGTTTCTATTTTTTTATTTCCTGCAAGATCTCAGGGAGAGTTATTTTCATGACATTCCTCCCATGATTGGGGAGCAGAACCAGTCAACCACAACAAAGTAAGAGCAGGAGTGGGCAGATGTGCTCTGCATGACTCCATCCCCAGTAGACAAGCTTTCTGTGGAGTGTTCTGCTTGAGAACTTATTCTTGAACACACTAGTCAAACCAGCCACCAAGTTGAGTTGAGGAAAATCACTTTGTTTCCTGTGGTGTTGTATAGCTAGCTGTGTCCAGTGGCTTTAGCAGCACAATGGTCTTATCATTGGTTAGAGGGTAGTGTTTACAAGCTGAGCTTTTCTGCCACCCACAATTTTTGTATTTGTAGTGACAGGGTGCTTTTGTCACTAGGTATGTGAATTAATTGTTTTTTTTTCTGAAAATCATGTGTGTAAAATAGATAAATATTAGAAAATAATGAGCACCTGTTATCACCAATTTGCAAAAGTTCTAAGCATTACGCTTTTTGTTTAGATAACATTTAAGTGAGGTTGGATATGGGTGCATATCTCATATATCTTCCCTGCTATCCTGTAAGCTCTGTGTCACAAGTATAACCCCAGTGTTTTAAAAATATTATGCACTATATAGGAAGAGACAAAAAAGAGAGCAAAAACAGGAGTTCCCACAAACTCCATTTCCTTAAGAAAGAGCCTTCAGTCTCTAGTAACATTAATGAAGTGAACTTTACCGCACAATTTATGGGATTGTTGTAAAAAAAATTAAGCAAATGATGGTAGGTTTTGTTATTTATTTTATCACTTTATTAAAGGAAACATTTTTCTATAGGGAAAGATATTAAAGTTTATACAAATGAGTGCCTATTTGGGTAATGCAAACAAGGAACTCTGGTTTCCCAAGCTACTAAAATAATCCAACCTCAGTCTGCTGGCTTGAAGGCAACAGATATTTCCTGTTTTGTGATTGTGAAAGCAAAAACTTCAAAACATAATAGGGATGCATTACTTCTGACTAATGAAATACATGAAGCAAGAGAACACAAGCCTGGTATGCTTGTTTGCTATGCCACCATAACAAAATAGCCTAAGTTTGCTATCATAAAATCTAAAGAAATTTGTTCTATTATGCATCTGGAAGCCAATGTCCAAAACTTGGTAAACAAATATTCTTTCTGGGGTCTCAAGTGAAGACTCTGTCCCCTAGGCTCCTTGTACCAAAGAGTAGCTATCAACACTGTTATGAGCTGTGGCCATTCCATTTCAAGTTCTTTCTGTGTATATGCATCTTCTGTGTGTCTAATTTTACAGGGTTTACTTAAAACATGTTGTGTCAATTGTAGGACCTACCAAGCTAATGTGTAACAAATTTGTTCTCTTAAGATTTGTATTCATTTCTGTATAAGGCGCCCTTTTCCATACTAAACCTTACCAGTTGTAACTAAGGTTTACAGATGTATCTATTAAAAACGATTTATTAAGCCAGGCAGTGGTGGCGAATGCCTTTAATCCCAGCACTTGGGAGGCAGAGGCAGGCTGATTTCTGAGTTGGAGGCCAGCCTGGTCTACAGAGTGAGTTCTAGGACAGCCAGAGCTATACAGGGAAACCCTATCTTGAAAAAACAAAAAATAAAAAATGATTTATTATTTTTATTTAATGTACAAATGGTTTGAATATATGCATGTAGAATGTGTGCACCTTGTGCCTACAGAGGCCACCTAAAACTCCTAGAACTGAAGTTACAGATGATTGTGAGCATGTATGTGGGGCTGGAAACCAAACCTCAGTCTTCTTCAAGAACAGCAAGTGCCTTTAACCACTCGACTATACCTCTAGCACCTATAGCTTATCTGCTATGGGACCACTACTCAGCCCATTACACTTGCCCACCATTTTTTAGTACAATCTCTACACTTTCTTAGCAGGGAGCCTGATATGACATTTTTACAATGAGAAGTGTTGAAATGCCTGACTCAAATAACAAGACTTTCTACTACCAAATTTTGTTGGTATTGGCTAAATATAGTCACTGCTGCTATTTATTTCAAAGATGGATCATTGCAGAATCTGCATTCCCTCTAGCAAACAAACATAATGTTATTTTGTTTGAATATTAATATCATTTTAAGCTTAGTAGATGTTTTAAACATGTTTAAAACTGATTGATACATGCATCTCTTCGTTTGCAACTGAATATGTTCTAATTCTGGCTGTGAGCTCTCTAAGCAAAAATGGCAGAAAACCAATTGAATTAACAAATGTACTCAGATTTCTGTAGCATTATTCCACTAACTGTAGACGTCCTTAAGGAAAAATCAGCTACAAAAACCATCTTGCTATGAGACACCTGTCACAACCAATCCCTTCGCTCAATACTCACTTCTAATATTGAAAGGTGTTTATTATAATTTTAGCTCCTTTCTATCTCAAGAAATGCAGAAGCAGAGAGACAGAGAGATAGATTGCTAGACCCTTACATTAAATTCTTACTTTTAAAATAGGTGTGCTGATAAAATATTCTACACTATCAAAAGTACACATATTACAAATTTTCAGAATAAACATCCTGAAGTAACAGTATTTATGGAAACATCCCCCTGGCAAATGAAGATTTCCAAAGCAGAGCAGAGCTTTCATAAAAGATTGAGATAACTCTGTTATATCCCCAATGACCTGGGACGGGCAACCTCCTTGGGGAAGTATTACTGTTTTCATCAGGGTTGCTGGGGAGCATCAAGTTCAGTTGCTAAATTATTTCTGCATAATATGAGATGAATTAAAAAAGATAACCTCCTATAAAATGGCATACACAAAGCTAGAATTTAAATTAAAAAGAGGAGAAGAAGAAAGAAACAAAAAAAAAGAAATAGGAAGGAAGGGGATGGTGGTAGGTTGGAAGGAAGAATGGAAGGATAGAAGGAAGGAAGGAAGGAAAGAAGGAAGGAAAACCTTCACAATTAACTTTAACATAGACTAAAATGAGTTTGCTTTTGGGAAGTAGTAGTCTTACTTTTTAGTTTAAGTTTCTACTCCCCTTCTTCCTCAATTCTCTAAAGCTACAAGAAAGCTAGTCAACAATTTCATCTATTCATAAAGGCAATTAGTCTCTTTTGTCAACCTGTAAGAAGTAGTTCTACTTGCAGTGAGGCAATATATTGTCACTTCTAACTTTTTTCTTTTTTCTTTTTTTTCCTTTTTTATTGGATATTTTATTTATTTACATTACAAATGTTAACCCCTTTCTTGATTCCCTGCTCCCAGAAATCTCCTATCCCATCTTACCTCCTCCTGCTTTTATGAGGGTGTACACCCACCCACCCACTGACGCCTACCTCCCTGCCCTTCCATTCCCCTACACTGGGCATTCAGCCTTCATAGGACCAAGGGCCTCTCCTCCCATTGATGCCTGACAAGGCCATCTTCTGCTACATATACAGCTGGATCCATTGGGTCCCTCCATGTGTACTCTTGGTTGGTGGTTTAGACCCTGGGAACTCTGGTTGGTTGATATTGTTGTCTTCCTATGGGGTTCAAACACTTTCAGCTCCTTCAGTCCTTTCTCTAATGCCTCCATAGAGCACTTCTACCTTTTAGCCATAATCATTGCCTAGATTCTAGCTAGAATGGATGTAAGAACTTTGGGTTTTACTAGTTAGAGATCTTTAATTATTGACAGCTCCCTTCATGAGTATGGTATGATTCTGGTTTTATCAAAGACAATCAAAATTATGAAGAAACAAAATAATGTGTATTTTTTATTTGTATTTTTTATAGCATGGTTATCATGTACTCTATGGCTAATATCCACTATAAGTGAGCACATATTATACATGTCCTTTTGGGTCTGGGTTATCTCAGTCAGGATGGTATTTTTTAGTTCAATCCATTTGCCTGTGGAATTCATGATGTCCTTGTTTTGAGAATAGTGGATTTTTGATCACTTCTTGAGAGAGATTCTTCTGGCTTCTTATTAGCATTTCCTGACAATGGTATCCACATCTTTCTTATCACCTCCTTTGTGACCACCAATATGCCACCAACCCATTTTCTACTGTGTATGAAATACCATAGAGGAAAAGATGAGAGGACCAGTGACTGTCTTGGACATAGTTCTCCAGAATATATTAACAAGAGAAGGCGCATGGATATTTTGGTTCTTCTAATTTGAAAGAGCTGAAGGTTAGAGGTAGGGAACCCATTCCTATGAATGAATCTTGATAAGGACTAACTCAAATTATATCCATAAATAATTGCCACCTAATATCTACCACTTTCTGGTTGGTTGTGATTAATTTGAATTACCAAGCCAAAAAAGAAGGAAATGGAAAGAAAAGAAAGAAGGAAAGGAAGGAAGAAAGGAAGGAAGGAAGGAAAGAAGGAAGAAAGGAAAGAAGGAAGAAGGCCAACATACAGAGAATATAGTATCACAAATATTTTATTGGTGGAGTATTTAAAGCACAACATTTAGCATGTTTAAAATCCACAATGTCTGTTATGTATAATTTCCCTATTCATTCACCCATTTACCTCATTAGTTATTTCATAATAAATTATGAAACATGTCACATTTTATAGATTCTGATCCTCAAATCTACTTATTACTATTTAACTCTGCAAACAAAATCTAACACCCAATTCACCTGTGGAGAACTCCTAATTTTCAGAAATTGTCAGCTTAAGTTCCGTCGTACAGAACCCTACAAAAGGCAGTATAAGGGAGGGTTCACAGGCCCTGCTCTCCAAGAATTTTTGAAATATTTAGTGCTGTAGTGTACATCTTGTGTCCTCTTCAAAGGATGTACTAAGAATGTCCATGTCTCAATGTGTTTGAGGATGAATCCCTGCATTTTTCATAATGAGGAAGCATTTTCAGAAGGTATGCTGCAGTAACTGTCAGCACAATGCACAAGATAGCAGGATGATGAAGATGGAGTGACAGCGTCAGTCTGGTTTCAACTCTAACTCTGCCTCAAATGAGGCACTTTAAACACATCACTTGACAGCCCAGGGTTTCATTTTCCTTTGGGAGGAGCAATAAATGATTTCTTGAGTGCTTTGCAAACTAAGCCTCACTCTGTTTTGGTTGCTATATAAGCTGCCATCCTATGAATGACTTAGAAACAATAAAAAATGCATTTCTGGTCGTTCTGGAGCCTGAGAAGTTCTAGACCAAAGTGGCTATAACTGGTTCAGAGACTACTATCTTTTTGTGCCTTGGTGTGTGGGAAAGTGAGGAGGCTTCTAGGAGTCTCTTTTTATAAGGTTACTAATTTCATTCATGAGTCCTTTGGTAGCACATAGGTAGTTAAGATTTTAACATATAAAATTAGGGGAGGCATAACACTGAGTCTATAACAACTTGAAGTACTGTAAAACCACCCAGTGATCTCCACCCGGGTTAAGGAGACTGAGATATAATATTTATATTTCCATGCTGTTAATTTAATTATATTCTTCCAAATTGGATAAGAATTATCAAACCCATAAGAATATATAATTGGTTGAATTAATTCCTGAAAAATATCAATATCTTGAATGTATAGTAATCATAGACAAATAATCTACATTAGACTGATAGACTATGATAATGGAACCCAGTACTTTGATCTTCAGTCTACATAAATAACTGTAATATATTTTGGCTTTTTTAAGATTTTTGAGAAGGTATAGGTACTGAAGGATTCTGATTTCTCCTGCTGCTATTGGATTAAGCATCTACTCACCTTGTCCCATGGTCTGGTACAAAGTAGTATCGTTTATGGGCTTCATTCTCCCTTCTTGTTTGATATATATTCTTTTTTTCCTTAATGTTTGATCCACACAAACACCAAGCAGAATTATCTAATATTCAATTGTGAGTAAACACTCATTCTATTGTGTCTAATTTTTATATGTTCAGGACTAGATGAAATGGAAAAAAAAATAAAACCTTTTACTGATGTTTACTTGTCCTTTCTTTAGTCATGGAAAGAGCTGGAAAAAGAACCCAGTGCTTCCCAGCCCCAGTGGATAGACTTTCCCTGACACATGTGGCTGATCAGGCAAAATTTCTCTTTGCTTTCATCCTTTAAATCAAACCCAAGTACACAAGATAGCAGGATAAAGATGGAGTGACAGCATCAGTCTGGTTTCAACTCTAGCTCTGCCTCAAATGAGACAATTTAAACACATCACTTTAAGTAATTATTTACTTAATTACAAAAAAGAAATGAATCAAGGGCTTAAGCTACACAATAACATTATCAACTGAAGTTTTAATCTTTCACCAGCACTAGAATTATAAAAATGAAATTATAAAGAGTTGTCCTTCAATTAATTACACCCACAGGTTTTCTGAAAATCAACACATGGAAAGTTGAAAAAACTCATCAAAATGAGGATTACGAAGCCAAGTTTCTTGAAGGCAAAAATCAAGCAAAATCTTTTCACATCTTTTTACCTATAAATACTATTGATTAAATTCACTTTTCAATATCTCTTTCAATTCTATGGCATAGTTTCTAGTGTGACCTTATTTCTCTGAGGGAAAAAAATAGAAATGAAAGTAGGAGTCTAAAAATAAAAGGCACACTTAATACACAAGCTAAATATACTCCCCAGTTTTCTCACAGCCGCATTAATTCAATGAAATCTAATTTAGGCTTTGTGCCATTGTTCTGAATAAAGATGAATGCATGTTACAAGTCTACATTGTGTTTCAGTTTCTTTAGTTTTAGATTTATCAAGGGAAATGCTAATTACTTAAGTCCTTACATAAGCATAATCACCTATCTTCCTTTTAAAAAAAAATAGAGGCAAAATGAAGAATAAGATAACAACCAAATCTGCACTCATTTTTAGCTTTCTCCACTTCTGTTGTTAAGTTGCTAATGTAACAATCCTGCATTCATACCATTTAAGGAACAATTTCCTTAAATCCAGATGGTATTATGTAGCTCAACACCTTACCAGACTGCATCTCCATTTCTTGTCCTTACTACTGTTGCTTATGGGAGTCATTCTCCAAACTAATAGGTCTTCTACAGAATATTATTAATAAAGGAAACTTCAGCCTTATCCAGTGACCAAATAAAGTTTAGCAAATGTTTGAATTAAGTTAAACAAGTAACTTTATTGAAGGCTTGTTTAGTAGTAAATACGGTATAACTGAGAAATAAGTATATCTTTGACCTTCTTGCAGCTTAAACATAAAACATACTTATTTAACAAGATTCCTACAGAAAAATGAATGTAAAAGTGTAGGATCATTATGACTCTCCCCATACCAGATCTATGACTTTCTGACACATCATGTATTTTAATGTCCCTTGATCATTGTGATATTGTGCCTTTACTGTACCTCTCCCCCTTTGTCACCCTAGTCTCATTCTTTAACTGATTTTATCAAAATTCTAATATTTTCCAGGTTGAGACCACATATTATAAACTACATAGTTATGCTTTTCCCTCATACAGTAAAAAGAAATTGCTTTATTCCTTGAGAGACCACAGAATTCTGTTCACACTCTTAGCCTTGACTTTTAAATCTGGTAGTTGCCCACATCCTCCTACAGCTTGAGACCTTCAGAGACAAAGGCTGTGTTTTCATTTAGCTTCCCACTCTTCATTTTGAAGTGCTCTTCCAGGCCTTCAGTGGGCAATTACTGTAGTTGAAGAAATTGAGCTAGATAACCACAAAAGCCATGCGTCTAACTATGCTAGTCTCCTTTAGAGACACTCCCAGGGGCTTCTGCATTCACTCAGAATGAGAACCAGAGATGGTACTGAAGTCCACAAGACACTGCTAGTCTCCACACTACTCATGCTGCATCCATATTGCCTTTCTCATTCCTTCATTCTTCACTGGCCAACCTGACCTGTATACTGTTTAAACCTTCCTGGAATTCTGCCTTTTATCTAGAATCTCTTCCCTAAAATGTGCCTCAATAAGTCCTCACCTTCCAAGTCTTTGTTCATATTACCTACTTTCTTTGGCTTGCTTTTATTTTAATTGCTTGTACATGTGTGTGGATTGGGAAGTTGGACTTGCTTATGTGTGCAGATAACCAAAGAGGCCAAAAAGAACCATCAGTTTAATGCTAGAAAGCTACCTCTGGTCCTCTGGAAGATTCATACAAACTCTTAACCCCTAACCCCTCTTTCCAGAGTCCTAAGTTCACTCTTCATATCACAGCCATTCTTCCTACACATGTGTCCTCCATTCTTAAACCATGCATTGTTCTTTAACCACATCATCTGCCAACACACTATTGTTTACTGTACTTTGTCCATTCTCCTATCACAAGATCATAGAGCAAGTCCTTTGTAAGCATATGTTAAGTGAATTGAATGAGTGAACATTATTTTTACTCCCTTCTCTAGTTCAATAATTTCATGATGTCTACTTGCCACAATATGTCCACACAGAACTTAATAAGATCAAGCTAGTTTTTGTTAGTTTTCATTAATGAAAACTTGTTGTCTGCACTTCAACTCACTCAAGCTGTGAAGGCAGTAAAACATTGCATCAATTAAAATATTCCAATTAACACTAATCAGGAAGAGCAATATTAATAACACAGCTGAACTGAGTTGATGAATCTTTGCAGCCTTGCCTATTGCTCTAGGCACAGTATGTCAATTTAATAAGATGATTTTTATTCCTTATTATGGATTTTCATAAAATAATAAAGACATCGATCAAATGAGGACAGTGAAGGTTTATAAGATAACTAAGACCCACATTTTAAAACTCTTCTCTTGCTATTCAAACAAGTATGTCATAATTTTCTCACTCATGGTTAAGAGAAAATTTCATGGCCCATCTATCTCATAAGAACATAAAGATAGTGTTTAAAAGCCAAAGGAATATGGGATGCCATTCTCACCCTGCAGGAGCTTCCAAACACTAATGTAAGTAATTTCATTAGATTCTTGCCCCAGATTTTTTTTTAATCTTCAGAGTTTTAATGTTAAGCTACTCTCCTGAGTTTCATGTATCTTCTTCATATCACACTTAATGAGGAATGGAGTCTTGGCTACTTTCCTTCAAGGAGATGTTTTCATAGTTAGAGGAATTATTATGAGTAAAAATACTGGGTTTATTTATACTGGCCTGGAGAGATGGCCCAGCAGCTAAGAACACATATTACTCTTGCAGACCTGAGTTTGGTTCTCAGAGCTCATACTGAGTGACTCACAGCAACCTCTAACTCCAGCTCAGGGATTCTGACACCATCTCTGGCCTCTACAGCCACCTGTGCTCATGCAGACACACATGTATACATAATTGTTTTAAGTAGTATTAAAAACAAAGAACAGTATTTCGGCATTGCTCCAGTTGTTACTATCATAATTGCTATCCCTTCCAACTTATCATTACTAGTATTGTACTTACTAAATTATCCTGACCATCATCATTATTTTCTTTTGTGTAATGGTTTTACCTGCAGAATGTTCTAGGGAGAAACACGACCTCTGGCTTTACCTATGTATAAACTCAGTGTGAGACACTAGATATTTAACAGGGCCATTTATCAGGTGACTCTGGTTACACACTCCTGAGCTAGGTGCCTTTAAATTTATCTGCAACACCCACATCAGTACCGAGAGCCTTTGCAGTTATTTGTGGATGTTCACAGAAGATCAAGCTATTTGAGTCACTTAAAACTCATTTTTCCACCTGAGATTGAGCAAAGTGACACTCTGCCTTCTTGTTTCAGCTCTTTTACTACCAACAAGTGTCCTTTCTGCAAGTTATTTAGTGACATGCCATTTGAATTCCAGTGCTTGTAGTTGGTGATTTTTAGAATTGCCCAGAGCAATGATACAGAAGTGCTATCTAGTGTTTAAAAGCACAAGAAAGCCATGGCTCAGACAGAAAATACAAGTTGTACATAAAACTTCATTCAGGCATGAATTATTGTGCTTTTGCCCATAAGCACAATGATAATAAATCAACATATATTAATAGGACTCAGGGAGTAGGGAGGCCTGGCAGTAGATGAATTGGGGATGGGGTGCAGTGAAGAGTGCATCCTCTTGGTGACATGGGGGTGGAGGAATGAAATGAGGAACTGTGGGAGGGTAGAATGGGAGGTGGGCTAACAACTGGACTGTAAGAAAGAAATAAAAGTCATTAAAAAAAGATGTCCTCAAGCTGAAGCATCTTAAAACATGGTTACATGGTGATCAGTAGATGAAATTGCAGTGACCAGGGTTATATAGGAACCTAATGCTATTTCCCCTAAGAGCAATGGTATATCAGTAAACAATCAGTGCAGCTTTATAAAATATGGCTGCCATCAATAAGAACTGACCTCAGCTAACTTGAAAGCTTAGTGCTACCATGAGGGGCACAGTTTTGATCAAATTGAGCATAACAAAACCATAATATTTTCAGGGAAAAAAAAGTACAGGAGAGAGTCCTCTTATTTTGAGATTAAAAAGAGTTTCTTAAATAAGAAACTAAGAATGTCAATCATAGAGAAAAGATTGATGCATTCACAGGCCTTCCATCCATCAAATACCAGAACAACTGTAGAAAGTCTTACACACTGAGATACTTGTAAAATTGGAACTAACCAACAGAAAATATACAAAGAACTTTAATGTATAAATAACACCAAAAAGTCAGTAAAGAAAGACAAAATCCCAGTAGACAGCAGGATGAATGACATGAAGTGACATTTTCAAGTAAGATGTAAGTCCCATTCACAATTATAAATTACCATTTCATAGACAAAACTAACAAAGAATAAAATGTTAAATGTTAAGTGTTGGTGAGAAGTATCAGAAATTCTCATCCAAAAATCCTAAGACCTTTAGAAAATTAATAAGATGGTTGCCTAATGAGATTTTAAGTCTAAACTGTAAACTTATTTTTTTTCCTCTTGGACATACACACACACTAGATAGGAGGAATCTTGAAAATATGTTGATGTAAAAAACAGTCTTTGATGGCACATTGCATCATAATCTCAAGTAAGATGAAGGGGAAAAGGCTATAAGGTGATGGTAGAGAGGAAGCATCTACCTTTATTTATGTATATTTATATAAAGACATATTTAAAATAATGAAATATAGCTATACCTGTTATGCATGAATCTCTATGGAGACTAGGGAGATGGCTCAATCTGTGAAGTGCTGGCTTTGCAAACAGGAGGAGATGAGTTTAGTAACCATATTCTATATTAAACAGCCAGCCATTTTGGCACACACTATAAGTCCCAGGTCTGGAGTGAGAGGTAGACACATTTGCCAGACAATGTATCTTACTTCATGAACTTCAGGCTAGTGGGAGCCTGTGTCCCAAAAAGTGGGTGCACAGCTCTTGAGGAACAACATCCTATCTCTAGCTTCCACAAGCATACACACATATGTGCAGTACACTCTCAATCACACAAATATGCACATGCATATATATATATATATATATACATTTCATGTGTATATATATATACATATATATATATGAAAAAAGCAAGTCCAAAAGCATTTTATATTTTCCCACTTTTAAGAGTACAAATGACCTTTAAAAGTAAATAATATATTGCTTAGGAACATATATGTATGTGTATGTTCACACTCATTTATATTTATATATATATGCATATATATATATATATATATACATAAATGGATAATAAAACAGAATGATAAGAGAATTGGAAGCATATAAAGAATTCCAAAATGTTCTATCTTGGATACATTATCTTAGAATTACATTAATATTTTATTCTTTAAATTATGTGTTCATTTTCCACTTTCTTTTGTGTGCTTATTATATAACACACAAACAAAAATAATAATACAATGGGAAAAACCATCATTTTATCTGGAACTGGACATCCTGGGTTAGAATTCTAACATTAATTGTATTTCTGGGATGTATAAATTATCTAGCTTGAAAGGCTTGGGTTCCTCACATATAAAACAAAATGTAATAGCAGCCATCTAATGGAATTTTTGAGGAGTTTAAATTAATTGACACATGAAAAGTCTTTAAAATGTTAGCTGGCCTATAGGAAGAAATCATAAAGTGTTGACTCTAAATGCCAATTTCTCATTCAAAACCAAAGTGACTGAATTATTTCTCAGACTTCCCATAAAACAATTCATGAGTGTTTCTCTCATCACTGGGGTTCCAGAAAATCTGAGCATAGAGCCTTAATACTCTTTGTTTGCTTACTCAAAGGTACATGTATATTTAGAGGAAAATCTAAGATTATCTTCACCATTTTCCATGCTGAGTGGTGGCCTGAAAACTGTGGGCTAATCTATAAAAGAAATTCTGAAAATCAGATCCACAGTGGATTGTGGCTGTGAGGTTGACTGCCTCGGAGGACCTGTTACAGACATGCTAGAAATCAGGATTTGAAAACATCAACAGAGAAATGCTAAAGCAGAGGAAAACCCATCAAAGCAGTTGGAAAATGGAGTGCATTATAAGGATGGGAAGATAGGCTGGTATTCAGGGTTTTAAAATGGAAGAATAGCTTGATAGAAGCTTACTTTCTGGTTTGAAAATGAGAGCACTGACAGCACCTCTGTTGTCATTTCGGGAATGAAAATATTCACAATCTCTTTGAACTCAGTGATGTCATGACTTCCTATCTAGGCATAGCTTACACTGAGGTAACACATATTTGTATCCCGTGGCATTCATCAGACAGTAGGACAATAAACAGAGCTTATGTGTGTTGAGAAGAACAAGGTCACAGGGGCCAATGGAGAAACTTAGTAGTTTGATTTTTCACAAGTTCATACCAAACCCTAGATCCCCACAGTTCTAGGCCTATGGTCTTTACAGATGGACTATTGATTAGATAAATCACTATTCACAAAAAGATCAGCTTCCAATTGCATACTACTTTCTCCACACATCATTAACTATAATCATTCATTTCCCCCAGTGTCTTTAGGGCATTGGTTTCAAAGTCCTTTCAGATAGCAAAGTCTCTCAATGCATGTGAGTGTGTGTGTGTGTGTGTGTGTGTGTGTGTGTGTGTGTGTGTGTGTGTGAAAATAGAAGGGCAAGCAAAGGAAACAGGCCTGAGGACATGATTGCCAGGTCTTCGTAACTCCCAGATACTTGGTTTGTAGAGTTTCTGATGCATCACAGCCCATCTAAGACCAGAACTTAATCACAATATAAGATGGAGAACTGTCTTTAAGAGTCAGGTGTTTTCACTCATATCTCTCTCCTTTTCTGCCCTCTCCTTTCTTCCTTTGTCCTTTGGAAGCTGTTTTGTTTTGCTGCTGAGACATTTTAAACTTATAAATGTAAGCTGGAAATACTTATTAGTTTCCTCCGGTGTTACATGACCTAAGATGACTTCAACCACAGTTATAAATTGCACACTACAAGACTCACCTAGGACTGCTGTGTCATTGGCTCTATTTTGTACCCTTCCTGGCAGACTCAGTGGGAGACAAGAGCTGAGTTGGCAAGAGAGGATTTTTTTATCCTCCCACACTTAGAAGTAGGATGGGAAGTAAAAAGTTTCAACCTTCTAGCATTATCTGTTTTCAAGCTTTCATACAAAAATTCTTTATTGTGGTTGCCTACTGTCTTTCTATAGCATATATTACCACCAAAGAGATACTTATATTTTAAATTATTTGTTTTGGTTTTTGCTGTTTTATATCTCATAAGCTCTTTAAAATTTTAAATTCTATTTTCATTAAACTATATACTTAAACATACTTTAAAATATTTATTTTATTGGTTGTGTATGTGTCTGGATTTGTGCATTTGAATGCCGTAGTGTGTAAGTAGAGGTCAGAGGACTTATGGGAATCTATTCTCTTCTTTCCCTGTGTAGATCCTGAGTACTGAACGCAGGTTATCAGCCTGGGCAGAAAGTGCCTTTACTTTCTAAACTGTCTTACCCACATCAAGCTCATTGAAATCAGAGATTTTTGTTTGTTGGTTTTTTAACAATATGTCTTCAGTGACTAAAGCAGTGGCTAACATTATAATGAATAGTTATAGTATGCATGTTATAGATGGTGATCAAATTTTACTTTCTCATTGATGAAATTATAAGTTTATTCTCTCAAAATATGTCAAATTGGCATCTCCATTATTTCAAGATGAAACTACTGGAGGAATCGATATTTCAGAATCATCCATTCTATATTTTCTACATGCACAAGCCATGAAGATTCTGTTGAGAGGAAGGTACTCTATTGACCAAGGTGTAACAGTCAGTTAACTGGCAAATGGAGCTTCCATAAGCATGGATTTATCAACTGTGAAGTCAGTCAGCATTCATAAACTCCTTCATCCCTCTACCCCATAAATGACATATATATATACAAAATGAACACATACACACATATGCATACATGTGGAAGCCAAATGTTGACACCAGATATCTTTCTTCAATTACTTTGTACATTACTTTTTGAGACAGGATTTCTCACTGAATATGGAACTCACCATTTAGATTAGACTGACTAGACAAAAGACTCTAAATATCTGCTTTTATTTTCCTCATGCCAGGATTACAAATGTATCCTGCCTTATGTTGACTTTTCCATGGTCACTCGGGATCCGAGGTCTGATCCTCATGTTTCATGGTAAACATTTTATTCACTGAGCTTTCTTTATAATCCCACTCTGATAGATCTCTCAATCATACCACCAGAATTTTCTGCCCTCGTTCATATAAGCTTGTCCTCTCAGGCCTTTATGAAAGTATTGCTTTGTTTGAATATTTAAATGCATGCTTTTGTCATTTCTTTGGACTTTGATTTTATGACTAACCCCATGTACATAAATTAATAAATTTTATGTCTCAGGTTTTCAGCAGATATTGTGTTAGTTGGATCCACAGATCTAGCCAAATAACCCACATGAGGACTAAATAGTATGAAGAGATAATCTCTTGCTTACTCCTTCCCTTCCTTCCTCAGTATCCTGCATCTTATATCATAAGATATATTTAAGAGCTAGTAACCTGAAAAGTGGCATTTATAATCATTGGGTGGCCTATCACACTAAAATTTTTCTGTGTGTTATGATCAGGTTATGATTTACTCTAAGTTATTCCATACTGGATAAAATTGGTTTCCAGGCCATGTGTTGCCCTGGGAGACAATTTCACAAGCAGCTTTTGATCCCATTTTGAAGGATTGTGACTATGGCTCTTGGTCAGAATCCCAAATGACACCAGCTGTCAAGTACTACCTATCTAGCATAGATGTATATTATGAGTAAATATTAATAATTAAGATTAAAAGGTCCTGCATTCATTCACCTTGGCCAGATCAGGGAGGTGAGACTCAAGGCATTGAAAGCACTGGACATTGTAAGGTTTTTATTACTCAGTAAATTCTGACATTGTGCAAAAGCATAAACACATTTGTCTGTTTCTAGCATAGCAAGATCCTGGCATCCAGATTCCTCCTTATGAAAATGAGAATGTGAAACAGCATCCTTAGCAAAATCTAAACAGTTAGTGAATAAACACAGAGCTTGCATGGAGAGTTGATGATGGTTTTATTTTCAAAACTGTAATTAAATGAGATAAAAATATATGGTTAAAGTTTCTGAAACATCTTAAATTCAACATACATAACAGCTGCTCCTCATCTGAGAGATTTTTTTCTGTACAAATCCTTGTTTTTCCTGTCCTTCAATGTTCTTCAACCAGTGCATGGCAGATTAGTGCCTACTGTCCCAAGAAACTTATTATAGTTGCTTATTCTCACAGCCTTGATTTTCCTAAAATAACTATATGGCCATATATGTCCAGCTTCTTAGGAACATAAATTGAAGTATGACTAGCATATTTTTCATAAGTCAGCAATCGCCATTTTATTGTTTCTATGTCCTAAAACTGAGTATGTTACATGGAAATTTCTGTTTCCTTTGAAAGCAAAACATGTTGGCCAAGCTGACAGACTTCCAGAAAATCTGACAACTTCTGCCTCTCTTTTCAGTACTGGTCACCACAGGAGCTTGAAGAGGGAGGGGCTGCTTCTAAGGATGGAACTTAGAGAAAGTCAAGTTACATGAACCAATGTGGTTCTACTTTGTTTTTAAACTTCTATTAGTTATTTTCTTTATTTACATTTCAAATGTTAACCCCTTTCCTTGTTTCCTCTCTGAAAACTCCCTATCCCATTCTCCCACCCCTCCCTCCTACCCCCTCACCCGCCCACACTCCCACCCTCCCACTTCTACCCTCTCACCATCCCACCCCCACTCAGCAACACACCCATTCCTGTTTCCCTCTCCTGGCACTCCCCTATACTGGGGCATCAAACCTTCACAAGACCAAGGTCCTCTCCTACTATTGATGACCGACAAGGCCATCCTCTGCTACATATGCAGCTGGAGCCATGGGTCCTTCCATGTGTACTCTTTGGTTGGTGGTTTACTCCATGGGAGCTCAGGAGATACTAGTTGGTTCATATTGTTGATCCTCCTATGTGGCTGCAAACCCCTTCATCTCCTTGGGTCCCTTTTCTAGCTCCTCCATTGGGCTCACTTCAATGGCTGACTGAGAGCATTCACCTCTGTATTTGTCAGGCATTGTCAGAGCCTCTCAGGAGAAAGCTATAACAGGCTGCTGTCAGCCATCACTTGTTGGCATCCACAATAGTTTCTGCATTTGGTAACTGTATATAGAATGGATCCCCAGGTGGGGCAGACTCTGGATGTCCTTTCCTTCAGTCTCTGTTCCACACTTTGTCTTTGTATCTCCTCCCAATGGATATTTTGGTCCCCCTTCTAAGAAGGACCAAAGTATCCACACTTTGGTTGAGGACTCAGCTATACCAGTCCTGGGCAAATACCCAGAAGATGCTCCAACCTGTAATAAGGACACGTGCTCCACTATGTTCATAGCAGCCTTATTTATAATAGCCAGAAACTAGAAAGAACCCAGATGTCCCTCAACAGAGAAATGGATACAGAAAATGTAGTACATTAACATAATGGAGTACTACTCAGCTATTAAAAACAATGAATTCATGAAATTCTCAGGTAAATGGATGGAACTAGAAAATAGCATCCTGAATGAGGTAACCCAATCACAAAAGAACACACATGGTATGTAATCACTGATAAGTGGATATTACCCAGAAGCTTGGAATACCCAAGATACAATTCACAGACCACTTGAAGTTTCTAGTTTTATTTATGAGTAGGAAGCCCGAGCCTTCCATTCCCACCCATGACCTCTGACATATTGCCATTAACTGCAAAGCAAATTTGACAGTGAATGCATTGCTCAGGCTTGTATCTCTAGGAGATTTACAACTGAAAAGCCACAGCATGTTTGAAATAAAGGGATTCATTTCACTTTGAAGTAGTGCTTTTTATGAGCTGTGGTGTGGCTGGGAGATTGGTAGATTCTCAGGTTTGATTAGGATCTGTGGCACTTACATCTCCATTTGTAATAGACTCTCAAGGTTTTTCCTATAGGTTACTGACTTTGTCATAGTCTCTTGACACATGACTTTTCACCCTTTTCTTCAGATAATATTCTAGGGTTCCTTTAGTATGTCTGATTTCCTCTTAAGGTGGCCTTTTCATTAAGAAGACAGGACCAATGAATTGCAACTTGCAGATTTTAGTTTTCACTGGGGAAAACCAAAGGTTATGAAGTGAAATATCCAAATGAAGAATTATGTTTCTTTCTGTGAAGGCTGTAATGAGCCTAACTTTATGTACCATTGACTTCTCACACTAGACAAAGAACATATAAATGTATGGTATATCACTGGCTAGTATGTAGAACTGTGATTTCATTAGGTCCCTTCATTTCCCTGGTGTGATTCTATGTTCTGGTCGTACCTACCAGTCTTTATTTGGTAGTATAGGTAGATGAAACTAATGGTATTCCTTTTGCTAAGCAGTGTTACTATTTCATGGGCTAAGTGTACTCTACTCCAGGCAGTTATATGTCAGATAGTTTTACCATTGAATTGGAAGACTTGATAAAGATTGGATGGATAGTGATCCTGATTATTACTATGAAAAAATAATAGAGAAAAGATATGGTCAGTTAACTGGAGTCAAGATCCTCTTTAGATGACCAGGAAAAGGTCCTTCAGGGAAGTTACATCTGACTTAGAGTCTGAAGAATGACCATGTGTCATGAGTGACTGTCGTTCAAGCCAATCAAACCATCTTAGGGAGTTCAGCTCCATTCCCCTTAGAGAAGATTATCACTACTGAGATGATCAATTATTTACACCCTGACCTAGAGGAACATAATTGCCAAGCAACTTTCTCCTGAGAATCCGCTGCTCCCTACCATCTGGAAATTCTGCATCAGGCATGGAGGAGCAGCTATATGAAACTGCAGTGAAGTCCTCATTACTGCTAGATAAGACATTACAGGTGCTGCCAACTAGAGAAGTGGCCACACCCCTGTAAGTTACCAGCTCACATAGGTAAGGATGCCCAACAAAATTTATTGGTTCCCCACAGTGAATTTTGAAGGAATTGTGCCTTAATTTGCTCTTGGATCTTGGCAGAAGGGGTCACCTTGCTTTACATCTCTCACAGGGAAGAATTTTAGCAGCACTGTGATATGTTCAAATTGGAAAACCACATCAAATAAAGAAATTGGCATACTTAGATGTCCAAAGATAAGGTCAGCCTGCAGGCTCTTGAAGACTGGAAAGGAAAACACAGTTGTCACAGTAAAAAATAACAAAGAGAGAAAGTAGCAAAGAGTAAGTTCAGTGATGTAAGCAGGGGATCAGCTCCCCACTATACCTTATAGAACAGTGTGAAGAGTCCATGTTTTACTTTGAAATTCAATAGTTCAAATTATTTTCCTGTTTGTCTTTGTATTGTGTTAGTGTGAAACCAAAGATAAGAGAATGCAGCTGCCTAACCATTAACACTCCAGTGCAGGATGGTATGTGAACAGAGATGAGCTCCTATAGGGAAAACTGCTGGTTATAACAGCTTGCATTTTAGGGCACCTGTCTCTAAGGCAGAACAGCGTTATTTGTGATGCCACATCCAGCTAATCACGGTCACCTCCTGGGCTAGATAGGTGCACATTTTTATGGAGCACACAGAGAAGCTCAAGTGTTTTAAATTGAGTTGTTCTTTGGCTCTTAAATAGTACAAAGGGCTAGATAAAGTAGAGTATGTCAAAGAGTTGAAGGGAAGGAACAAACTCAAATGAGAAATAAAAATAGCTGCCTGGAAAGTCCTACACTTTCAGAGGAAAGGGCAGCAAAGCAAACTTCATTTTCTTGTGAAACTGAGAAAGTCATAGCAGAGGGTAAGAAAGTGTAAGTGTCACAAGGGCTAGGTGGACAATTAGCTACACACTTTTAATTATATTATGTAATTCAGTCTAGAACAGAGGCTAAATGTATGGGTTTCTGTGTTGGGAAGACCTGGATTCTAGTACAAACTCTTCTGTGTGTTCCATCTGTAATCTTGGGAATTTTCCACGCTCTCACGCGGAATGAGCAATAGAACTGACTTCGCAGAGTGGTTGGTTGTAAGAAATATATATAAAAATAAGTCTGTGTTTTGTGGATGAGATCATTAGAACTGGCCTTACATTCTTCTGAAGAGGTATTGTTTATGAAAGTAGTGAGGTAAGGAAAGGAACCTACTGAGGTCTCCTCAGCACGGAATACTGACCATGCAATCTTTGGGGTTTGCTGGTGTGTTGTTCCTGTAAAAAAAAAAAGCCAAAGTCACAAGGAAAATACATCACAAGGAAAATAGAATAGGTTCGTGACCTGCTTCACTAAATGTTGGATTACTGGTCCTGGGAAAATGTGTCTTTGGCCATCCTCAAGTGCACTTCTCCATCTTAGTTGCTTTGTAATGATTCCTTCATTAAATTCTGCAGCTCTGTCTTTTCTTCCCAACTATGTCATAGATTATTAAACTTGCCTTCATTTATTTTATTATTGCTTTTATAGGTATCCCAAAGTCATATGCTACCTATCTCTAGTTATACTTCTGACTTGCTGAGTAGCATCAACCTTATTGGTTTAAGTCACTCTTTAAATATCAACATAAAGATGACCAGAAAAGACATTTACTTTTCAGTATTAATCTAGCACTTCTTGTAAGATTCAGCCAGTCAACATTCCAGCATGGGGATGACATTCAAGAGACCTCACCTCTAGCTGAGGAGCTGTTGACAGCTGATGCCTTCTAGGGAAGAAAGAGCCAGTTCACTTTAAGGGTGTGGCCCCTGGTGGGTTAACTATGCTCCAGTGGGTATATAACCAGCTAGGAGCATATGTGAAGTACAGATTGAATTTGGTGAGTTAAAGGGGACAAAAAGAGAAAGGAAAAGTTTTGGAGAGGGGAAAGGGGAAGTTCTAGGTTCAATTTGGTGAGAACTGGAAGATAAATTTAATAAAATATTTTGTATATATACATGAAATTCTCAAAGAATTAATAACATATGTTTAATGCTACTATGTATTAAATTTTTGTATATATTATGTCATATAATTATATATTATATATAACAAAAATATTATATTTTTAAACACATACCTTACTTTACACAGAAAATAAATGAGATAATGATTTTCAGGCATTTGCAAAAGATATAGAATGGGATTTGCTTTTTCCGGTTTAGTTGCTGCTGATGCAGTAGTTGGCAACAAACAACCAGGAGCTCAAGGAATTTTTGCTGAACACTGGATAAAACAAATGAAACTTACTAACATAGAGAGATCAAGACAGATGGCTTAGTGTGTAAATGTATGTACTTTCTTCAGAGAACCTGAGTCTAGTTCCCAGTACCCACAACCTCCTGGAACTATGGCTCCAGGAGACCCAACTGCCTTTTCTGCACATATCAGTACTCATTTGTACATACTCCACATAGACCAAGACAGGTCCATTATAAAAAGTAAAATATTACTTTTTATACTCTAAGTATTAAGTAATTATTACTCTATCAATATTTTATGATTACTAGAACACCTGAGTATATGTAAGCATTGGTATATACATATACCAATGTCTGTGTGTCTGTGAGTATGTAAATATATATATATATATACTACATATACATATATACGCATAGATACACACACATACATACACACATACACACACATGCAGTATAGGATCAATTCCTTATATTTTATAAGAGTTTATGCTTAGTGACTAAATGTTCATAATAATACATTTTTATTTCTGATTACAAACACCACAGTAGAGCAGGCGATATATTTGATTCAGTAGATAAAGTGACTACTTAGTGTTCTCAAAGCTCTGGTTCTTAAACACCACACAAAATTGTGTGACACAGGCACATGCACACAATCTCAACTCTCCAGAAATAGAGGCAGGAAGATCATAAGTTCAAGGTTATCCTCAGTTACATAGCAAATCTGAGACTGTCCTGGGCTCTTTGAAATGGTATTTCAAAGAAATTCTTTTAAAAAAATAACACATTTGATTTTAAAGAAGAAAATTTCCTATTTATAATTTTTTTTCATTTTTTATGTTGAAAAGCAACATAGTTTCTCTTGAACCACAATATTATACAAAGAATTGCTTCTAGGAAATTACCTGAAGCCACAACATTTTAAGTCTTATGATATTTTCAGCCCATAGACTAGAAGGGATGAAGGACTGGGTGGACAGACAGTCTTGGCTTAAAAAAAAAAAAACAGCAAAAGAGGTTATGTTTGAGGTTTTATCAGCATGTTGGTGGTGGTGGTGATGATGGTGTACATGTGTGTGTGAGTGTGTGTGTGTATGTGTGTGTGTGTATCTGCCTGTCTGTGCGTGTGTCTGTGTGTATGTATATATGTGTGTATCTGTGTGTATATGTGTCTGGGTGTGTCTGGGTGTCCTTGTGTGTATATGTGTCTGTGAGTGTCTCTGTGTGTCTGTGTTTTATGTTCCAACAAAACATTGACTTTGACACACAAATGTCCCTCTAGTAGGTATTTAAACACATTTTTTCCTCGTCTATATCACTTGATGTAGACTTTCCTTTGATGCTCAAAACTGGCGATGGTAGTCCTAGCAGTTACAGACCACTGACTTTGGAGCAGGCAGTTAGTGAAGTGCTTTACACACATCATTTTCATCTTCAGAGAGCCCTATGAAATGGGAATTATTGACCTGGTACTAGAGTTGAAAAAATTGAAGTCCAAGAAGATTAAGGAACTCACACCCACCATACGGAGATGGAGTAGGCGTGAGGGCTGAGCTCATCCACCAGGCCTCTGACTCCAAAGCCAGTATAATAAACTATTAAGCCATTCTTCCTCTTGCTATAAAATCACACTTGGAAACTCAGTCAACCATTCCAGTCTCGCTAATGGTTTCTTCCTCCTCCCTGAGTGGAAATGTGTGAAAATGTGGCTTTGAAACCCATGAGGTTTTGTGAATTTAGATTTATTCTGGGTATGAGGCTCTGTAATCCCAAGAAGCATGCATATGTGCACCCACACGTGGGGACCAAATGGAAGACATCGAGACATGATTTAAAATATGCTGCCTGGTAACAGGGTTTTGGAATTACTCTATGAAAATAGCTCTTTCTTTTTATAAATGTTGAAATCATCATTATGGAAATCATATTCATAACCAATGTATTACTTGACCATCTTCCTGGATTGATATTGATTTCCTTATTGATTGCTTTTTTTTCAAAACTGAAGGAAGCAATAAGACAGGAGATAGATGCTGAAAGTTTCCTGTGCTAAGGACACATTGTGAGGATGAATAAAATCCAGGTCTATCCATGTCAAGAAAAAAGTATAAAATAAGTATTTTTAAACTTATACAGTATACAGAATGCGTAAAACTGATTGCGGTTTGTACATAGTTTACTATGACGTTTTTCATTCTTCATTTTCTCCCTTTCCTCTGTGGACTTATAGCACACCATGATGTGTGTTACTATCTCATTAACCTTTCCTGGCCATTTTACAAATCAACTTTTTATATGCTCCTCTGGGAGGGTCCAGCTTGGAGAGAGCATCAGCCCTCTCCTGCCCACGTGTGCAATGGCTGGTCTCTTAATGGGGGCTTAAGTAAATTGCTTTTTCTTAGTCGATGTTATTATTTCTCACAAAAATTTCTTGGCTCATGTTGCTTTTATTGGCTCTGGAACATATCCAAGTATTTATGGGAAGCTACTTTTTTGTTGTTGTTTTAACCAGCTCTCAACATTTAATAACTTTCTAGACAGGAAATATTTAGATGTTTTCCATCTTACTCTCTGATTTACTCTGTGGTTTAAATTCTGAATGCTTTTCTGTTCTAAGTCTATTAGTGATTGCATGTTGCAATTTTAAGGCCTTTGTGCACTTCATTCTTCCAGGAACTTAACTGCCAAATCTCTTTTGTGCCCTTGATGAGCTAGCTCATTCCAAATGCTGGAGTACATTTTCCAATTTGATTTAAAAAAATAAGATATCAATAGGACAATTTACAAAAGAATAGATACTTGGCAGTAAAAATATGATTTGAAAACATATACTATAAAACTGTTCATCCCCCTCAGCACATTATGAAATTTTTACATAAAATAGCGACAAAGAGAGTCATCGCAAAACTAGAGGTAGTAATTTTTACAGTCTGTGCATTACATATCAATGATCATAGGTAAAGCTAGTTTAAGAAACTGCTTTTTTAAAGAAACTGTGGTACATGGATATTAATTCTTTGTCATCTGTTATGTCTTATATTCAGCTGTGATTTTAGTAATCAAATGCATGACTTAAGGGAGAAGTTAAAAAGAATAAACCAGTTACTTTCCTAACAAGGCAATTCCTTTTTCTTACTAGAGTTGTTTCTGATTCTTCTCC
Organism: Mastomys coucha; assembly: GCF_008632895.1. NCBI lineage: Eukaryota > Metazoa > Chordata > Mammalia > Rodentia > Muridae > Mastomys > Mastomys coucha. The sequence goes on from NW_022196903.1 coordinate 99,808,436, forward strand.
TCCTCTTCCTCCTTCTCATACTTCTCATCTTCCTCTTCCTCTTCCTCTTCCTCTTCCTCCTCCTCCACTTGTTTCATTCTTTGTACCCAATATTTCAATTTCCACATAAAGTAGTTATCCATAGTGGAAACCAAGGGAAGATTTGAGACTGATATCCCTAGTCATCACTCTGCATTGTAGTGGAGCTGCTGTTACATTCATTGATAGGAAAATTATTTCCACACACTCTATCTTTGTCAATTAATTGGCTTAGATGCTCTTTGTCCTTGAGATTACAACATTCCTAGTGAAACGAAGGAGTCTCTCTCAGTGGCTTCAGAGGAAATATAACTGTGCTATCTTGACAGATTTCCAGGGGCATGAACACTGTAATGATGAACTTTCATACATTAATACTGAATTTTTGTACATTACCTATGAGTGGAGAACTGGAGCTGTAATGGAACTAGATAAAGATGTATAAGAATGGTACTAGGTACATGGTGTGCCCTTAGTATAATTTGCAAATGGGTGTTATTGCAAGTTGTGTGATGTGTTACCCATAATGTGTTCTCTTTAATAGTGGTTATCATCACTACTTAGTCATATCTAGATTATGACATATCTAGATAATCTAAAGTGACCATAAATATGTTAGTTTATGTTAAATGTGTTGTTAGTATTTTATCTATAGTATTTACTATCAAAACTTCACAACAACAGAATACACACACACACACACATTTGGGATACAGTCTATGAAGCTTGACCCTAATTTTTACAGATTTATTTGTTTGTTTGTTTCAGTGCTGGAGTAGGATGAAAAATATATTCTATAACAAACATTGTATATTTTACATTTATTATGTTTGTTATTAAATATTGCCAATAATAAGCTTGGTCATGAGTGTACAAATATAAAGATTGCTCATCCATATACATATATATTTGACTTATCATGTTACTAGCTATTGGTGAATTATAATATTTGAAAATATCAGCTAAAGGCCTGTTATATTTCCAAAAATGTGAGCATATATATCATTTCTTTTTCTTAGCACCTACAGCTCAGTCTTCTGTGTATTTGTAACTTGGATGCATTTTAAAATGAGATGCTTAGAAAGTGCTTTTCTATGGGATCACAACGTTCTTTGGTGGCCAGAGCCTATACTGAACACCAACCTTACAGCATTACGGATTTGTGCTTGGGTGTATCCTTTTTCTCATAGTATTTCCTTTAACTTTTGTCATGATTCTTATTTAAAGCAAAGCACATGTAATCCTCAATTTACATGTCATAAAATGACAAGACCACCACAACTAATATGTGGCAGAAATGGTTTCCAAATTCAGGTCTGTTCAAAGACAGCTTTTCCATTCAAAGTGGATCAGTTCCACCATCTGGAATATTTTTTTTATTAATACAAAAAATATTTCTAAATATTTCTTCAAAAGGCATATGATTATACTCTGAGCATACAAATATTGTAAAATAATGACATTCATAAAGTAAAAATCTGTATCCCATTTTTAAAGCTCAAGTAGAACATTTAAAAGTTGAATATATATATGTATTAGATTTTTCCCATTTTGGAAAATGTATTAACTTTTCTTTTTGTGTATATGAGTGTCACATGTATGTATGTACATCATATATGGCCAGTAACTGTGGAGTCCAGACAAGGTGTCAGATCTTCTGGAACTGGATATTCAAACTGTTGTGAGCTGCTGCTGTGTGCTGGGAACTGAACCCAGGTCCTTTGGGCGATGAACAATTTCTCTTAACCACTGAGCAGTCTTTCTAGCTCCATGTCTCAGTTCTTTACTCTGCTTATTAGGAAAGAAGTAATGCTTGCTTATGTCTAAATAGATTAAGTATTCTTTATTTTTATGCCATTCTGAGAATTGAATGGGTTAGCTACACAAAACTGCAGATGACACATGCTAAGAACCAAACTGCAGGAGTTCATTTACTGGGATTCCGTATCTCTTATAAGAATATAGGTTTCAAATACTTTAAATGATTTTAAATGATTCTATGAAAATGCTTTCTATAAAAATTGCTACTTTTTCTCCTTTCATATTATTTCCTTAAAGAAAAGAAAAATAGCTTTTTTCCCAACCATAACCTAGAATCTATTTGTAGTGTTTCAGTGAAAATATCCTCCATAGGATTACATTCTTGAATGTTTTGACCCCAGTTAGTGTACCTATTTGAGAAAGATCACAAGGTGTGGTCCTTTTGGAGGAGGATAGGCTTGGAGGTTGCAAAAATGCAGGTTCTTTCCAGGATCTCCCTCTCTCCCTCCTGCTGGTGGACCACGATTGTCTTAGTCAGGGTTTCTATTCCTGCACAAACACCATGACCAAGAAGCAAGTTGGGGAGGAAAGGATTTATTTAGCTCACACTTCTACACTACTGTTCATCACCAAAGTAAGTCAGGACTGGAGCTCAAGCAGGTCAGGAAGCAGGAACTGATGCAGAGGCCATGGAGTGATGTTACTGGCTTGTTTCCCTTGGCTTGCTCAGCTGGGTTTCTTATAAAACCCAGGACTTCCAGCCCAGGGATGTCACCACCTACAATGGGCCCTCCTACCCATGATCACTAATTGAAAAAATGCCATACAGCTGTATCTCATGGAGGCATTTCCACAAGGGAGGCTCCTTTGTCTGTCATAACTCCAACTTGTGTCAAGTTAACATGCAAAATCAGCCAGTATGACAAGGAAGGCTCTCAGTTACTACTGAGGTGCGATGCCTCCCTTCCTGCTTCCTGCCATATTCCCTGCCATAGTGGTAATGGCAGACTCTAACCCTCTAGGACAATGAACCCCAAATTGATCAACTTATTTAATAAATGAATTTATCATAATGAAAATATGTGCACAACATCATAAATATAAATTTGGATTCTAGCATTGTTTGGTTTGGTTTGTGCAGACAGTATGTCTCCTTCATTTAACCCATCTTCCCCCTTCACTATGTTAAGTCTTTGGATTGATGTAACTAAGTCTTGCATTGGGAATTGACAGAGATTTTGCGCTAGCATAAGGCGGAATCATCACTCTCAAAGTATTTGCATTCTAGAGGTACCAACTGAAACTTGTCTGAAAATAACAACAATAATAAAAGCCCTGTATGGGCTGAAGCATTACACAGTTTTAGAATAAGCTAATAGCTTTTAATGTATTCTAAACTTTCCCTGAAACTAAACTGTGTGTGAAGCATGTCAGCTTGGAACTGTGGAAAGGTTGTTCAGGCTCAGGTGGCCCTATCACTCACAAGCATTATCAGCCTTAGTAGGTTTCAAAGTTAAGTATAAGCAGGAATGATACTGAGCTCATATGATTGTTAAATAATTGCTGTTTATCTCTCATGAGGTTATCTTATCATTGTAAAGCAGCCATTCAAATGGCCAAGGGAAAAGTCAATTTTCTTCTATCCCAGTAGGTACAACTACATGTCTTGTAACCTTGTATGACATACTTGAGTCAGAAAAGACTTAAGTCCGTAATTGAGTTTTAGATTGAATAATTAGGACAGGAGAGAAAATGAAATACTGAATCCTTCTATGCTCATTATTAAGAGAATTCATATTGGTGACGTAGGAGGTGAAAATATTCTGTTTAAAACCAGCTTCCACCTTATTACATGCATTTTATATCACTCTATTTATTTACAACTATTTATTTGTTTCTTCCAGGTGCAACTTTTGGGCTATAAATGTCTTCTCTTTCTTCCTTGTATGAGTAGAGGTTTCTCCCAAAAAGAATGATAATTACCCACTTTTTAATGTTTAAAAATAGATAAGAATTCAAAACGATCTATTTTGATTCCAAATATATGTGGATACTGTACTTATATATATAGAGAGATACATACATGTACACATATACATACATAAACATATAATGTGTATATAGAAGCATAAAGTCAAGTAATACGAGCCCCTGGAAGAATGCAGCATAACGATAGGGTGTTTCAGATTGTGAGTTCAAGGCCAGCTTGGACTGTAACTAAGAATCCAAGTGAGGGGTTAAGATCTGCACACACACACAAACACACACATACACACAAACACACACACACTCACACTCACACATATACACACACAGAGGGAGATTAATATATATAGAGAGAGAAAATGATCATTGCATAAAACAGATTTTTGAAATGAAATGAACAGAAACAAGAGTTTGTATAATAACAATGACACTTAATTACAGGAGGTCATACAAATTTCAGTTTTTCACCTAAGTAGGTAATGTCTAGTAGAGTTTTCTAGAATGATAGAAGTGGTTTTATGTGCATTGCACAGTATGGTATGTGGTTATTGAGTACTCAAAAATCGACTAGTGTTATCTGAGGAACTAAATTACACATTTAATTTTGGTTATTCTGAGTCTGAACAGACACAAATGGAAAGTTCCTGTTTTATTGGACAATTTAGCAATGGAACAGAGGAGTAAGGGAAAATATTGATAAACGTTTCAGTATCAGTTAATCAGAATTTCCCTGGTATAAGTAAAATACAAACTTTTTTTTTTTCAGCACAACTACCTTCTGGGAAATTTTCATAGTGTCCCATGGTATCTTAGGGCTGTAAAGCTTAAATGTGTTTTCCTTCATTTTTCCCAACAGATCTTGAAAACTTTAAGACGAGAACAAGAAGCACAGTGTCTGTCCGTCGAGGTCAGGGAATGGTACTCCTGTGCGGCCCGCCGCCCCATTCTGGAGGTACATATAAATATGTCTACATGTGTACACTTCACTGGCTGATATTTTTCTTGTAGAATATTTTCCCTCTTGACACTAACTGAGAGGACCATGTCATTTATAGTGGTTTCCACAGTCCTTTTATGTAGAGAAAGAGATGTTATGAATTCTTCCTATAACTAGAGTAGGAAAATATAAAATTGTACAAATATACCATGTCATGGTACAAAGGAAAAAAATGTCAAAGTCTGTCAGCGTCAGAATCCTCTCATTTGTTTATGTGATGTAGCTAAACTATGAGTACCTGTTATGTCTGTGCAGGTTAAAAGGAAAAGATGGTGCTAGGTCATTTTCTCCTATTCTGTGCCTGGGATGGGATCTATGGGCAGTCCACAAAAGCTTCTGTGACCAAATATGTTTTGATTTTCTTTTGTTTGTTTGTTTTTTCTATTTTTTAATTAGATGTTTTCTCCACCCCCCATCCCACCCCCTTCTCCCTGCTCAGTAACCCACCCACTCCCGCTTCTCTGTCCTGGCATTCCCCTACACTGGGGCATCAAGCCTTCATGAGACCAAGGGCTTCTCCTCTTACTGATGTCCCACAAAGCCATCCTCTGCTACATAGGTGGCTAAAGCCATGGATCCCTTCATGTGTACTCTTTGGTTGGTGGTTTAGACCCTGAGAGCTCTGGGGTACTGGTTGGTTCATGTTGTTGTTTCTCCTATGGGGCTGCAAACCCCTCAGCTCCTTGGGTTCTTTCTCTAGCTCCTCCAATGGGGACTTTGTGCTCACTCCAATGGTTGGCTGTAAGCATCCACTTCTGTATTAGTCAGGCACTGGCAGAGTCTCTCAGGAGTCAGCTAAGCACTTGTTGGTATCCACAATAGTGTCTAGGTTGGATAACAGCATATGGAATGGATCCCTAGGTGGGACAGTCACTGGATGGCCTTTCCTTCAGTTTCTGCACCAAACTTTTTCTATACCAACAAGTAATTATTCAGCACTCTAGATACTAGCTGGCTATGCAGTGATTTAATTCCATTCAGTATCTATAGATACAATTGCCTAGAGTTAGCATCAGACCCCACAAATAAAAAGGCTCAGACATACAAGGTTATTCTACATCCAGGGCCAGGAGCAGCTAACTTCCTAATCTCCAGTGTTTCTGGCTAGCTACACCTAAGTCAGGTGTAATTATTTGCTATAGTTATTAACAGAACTAAGTAAGAAGTTCACTTATTACTTTAGTTAATCACATCTAGGGGCATAAGACACTAAGAAATCAAGTATTGTAAGCAGTTACCTCATGCTCTGAAAAATATCATAAAGAATAATACTGAAAAAAAAAACAGGCAAATGTTATCACGCATTTAGGGTTAAATAGTAATACTTATTATGATTTCATAAAGAATATTTTATGTATGATTATTTTGTCTGAATGTATGTATACATACATATATCAAGTTTCTGAGATCAAAACTTGGTATCAGGTTCCCAGAATTAAATTTACACATTTTTGTGAGCTGCCATGTAGGTTCTGAATATCAAATCTGGGTTCCCTTCATGAGCAGCCAAGGCTCTTACCTACTGACTTTCCAATGACAAACTTGATAAACTTAGTGGATGGAAAACAGGCTGAGCAGGCAAGTGCACCAGAGAACACATGTTCAATTCCCAGCCCCTACAGGGTGACTCACAGTCATCTATAGCTCCAGTTCCAGATGACCTGAACTCTCTTCTGGCTTTCTTAGGAACCAGTTATCCATGTAATCCAAAAATATACACGAAGTCAAAACACTCATACATGTAAAATTAAAACAAAGAAATCTTTTCTTACAAAACATTAATAAAATCTATTCTTAGGAGATCTGATTTAGTTTATCTACTATCATGATCCCATAAATTTTCTGTTGACATTTGTGGCTGAAAGAGCAAATTTTTAAACTTGCTGTTTGAAACTACTATTTTTTTCTTGTGTTCAAAATTGTAACTTCTTTTGTGTGTGTGCAATAGTCACTCACTATGTGTATATGCATGTGTGCATGTGGGTATGCGCATGCATGTGTGAGCATGTGTGTATGTGTGTGTGTTTGCATGTGTGTGTGTTTGTACACAAGGCAATGGGTCGACCTTAGGGCATTTCTTAGGAGATACCCATCTTAGTTTGTTAAATGTTTTGTTTATTTGTTTCTTGTGTTCTATTTTGAGACAGGGTTTCTCTTGGGTCTGGAGATTTCAGACAGGCTAGGTTCACTGACCAAAGACCCACAGGCATTCACCTCTCTTTGGCTCCCCAGCAGTAAAATGATGACACACACCGTCACATAGATTTTTGTTTTCTGGCTTCTAAAGCTAACACAAAGATAATCCTTGAGCTTGTTTTTGATAAACTCAGCAACTGAGACAAGTCTCACCTCTGTAACTTCCTTTTGAATCTAATGTCACATTTAACATTTCCAGCAGAGAAAACAATTAGTGAGAAGACTTGAAAGCTTGCTGTTGGAGAACAAGCACACTGCTTGACAGAAAGCCTCAAGTCCGTCTGAGATACGGAATTGTTAGGGTTTCTGGGGCTTGTGCATTTAAAAAGGAGGGTGTTCCTTAGTAATTCTTTCCCTTACGAATGAAATCAGAAGTGCTAAACTCAAAGACATAAGAGCTATTCCAGGTTCTGATTCAAATCAGTATCTTAAATTGTGCAAATATTTTGAAGTCTCTAGGCCTCACTCTTCCTAGCTTGTAAGGGAAGAACTTACAACAAATCTCTCAGATCCCTTTTAGTCACATTATACCATAATTATAACTCAATAAATGCTAATGAATGTCTTTATTAAGTGTTTTTGCATTGTTGAACCCTATCCTTTTTGTTTTTGTTTTGAAAAATAATTTTATTTTTTATTAATATCTCTTTTTTAATTAGATACTTTATTTATATGTCATATGATATCTCCTTTCCCAGTTTCCCCTCCAATAAAAAATAAAAAAATAAAAACAAAAACAAAAGCAAAACAAAACAAAACACCCCTCTTCCCTCCCCTCTCCCCCTGATCACCAACCCACCCTTTCCCACTTCCTGGCCCTGGCATTCCCCTACACTGGGACATATTGGCAGTTTCTCCAGAAATTGGACATAATACTACCAGAGGACCCAGCTATATCACTCCGGGGCCTATCCTTTTTAAAGGAAACCACTAACTATCAAAACGTATTTTGATTCTGGTGAAATTTGTTCAGATTAGCTCTCATAAAAATGTAATCTGATTAAAATAAAGATGGGAGTTTTGCTAATCTTTCTATGAGCACCTTCACAGTATTAAGCTTCAGAAACATGACAGCGACTCCAACGATTCATCTTAGAGGTGTATTTTCAGTGTACTCCTCTTCACTGCTATCATGCAGTGCTGAAAAGGACACAACATGATGGAGCGAGGGGGCTGAGTTGCCCGATGATGAGGTGCCTAACTCCTTCCCTCTTCCCACAGAGAATGTTATTAAAAATTGCCATAGACTTCTGAAATATGTCTGTCTCCATTGACAGCAGTCAGCATCTCTGAAATCTACTTCCTTGAGCTGTTCTGACATTCTTGACAGTCTTGATGGTGAAAGACAAGGAAATAAATATTCTCATTATGGGCTCTATTAGAAGCCATGCACACAGTAATACTGTGAGCAAGACAGGTGCAGCCTGGAAATTTTCAAGAAAACAACAAAGAACATCTTGAAGGTTGTGAGGGAGCATGTCAAACATCTATCTATTTTGTCCAGTAGAGTTAATGATTATCTGATCAAATCTCCCTTCCATTCAGAAACCTCCAATGCAGGCTGTAGTTACAATTTTCTCATGCTTTTTTTACAACCTGAATGCTACCTAAAAGCTGGCAGAATAACCAAAAGCTACCAGACCTACTGGGCATTTTAGACTTACCATATGGTATCTTAGTTTCAATTGTAACATATCATGCAGGGAGAGGGAGATGAGTCAGGCTCTTACTGTATCAGTGGGATACTCAGTAAACATATGAAATGTACTATAAGGGATGCTGCTCATCCTGTTTCAAAAAGCATCCATTTTCAGACCTTCCTTTGATAATACAAAAATGAACAGCAAATAATCATTCTGCAGAAGCATATATTTCCACCATTCTGTCACTGTGGTACCATCATTTTCATATATATATATA
>NW_022196903.1:99817323-99844207 GCF_008632895.1 Mastomys coucha
ATATATATATATATGAATATATGTAAATCAGTACATGGATTTTTAGCATTAAATGGGGATGTAGTCACAGAAAAATAAATGAGTCTGATGTACTCTGGTTGCCCTTGGGTGTTCTTTTGTATTAGAAACCAACATCAGTGAATTCTGGAAGGTTCCCTTTAATTCTGGCACCCAGTGTATCATTTGGCACCAGAATTTCATGACCTTTAGCCAAGCTCTCATTAAATAGGATTAAAATGAGATGTTTTGTGATGATTCCTTCTGATGTAATTAAGTCCCCAGGTTATTCATCATTGAAATCTATCAACTATTTTTGAAGGGAGAGTTAAGTTTTTTTCTATGCCACCAAGGTCCTTGCTACTCAAAACCAGCAGAGATCTCACCTGGGAATTTATAATAAGGGCAAACACTCAGCCCCCTCTCAGGGCCAGTTGAACCAAATCTTACTTTTAATGAGATCTCCCACTGTTCATATGCACACTGAAGTTTGAGAAACTCAGAGCTGCTCCACGGGTTCACACACACACACATACACACACACACACACACACACACACACACACACACACACACACACACACCCCTTATCACTCTGGCCAAGAAAGGACAGGTAGCTTTAGAGTTATCTAGGTAATCTAGTATGGCAGTAAGTGGCCAACCCTTTCTCAAGGATACTCTGACTCCATAGAACTAGGGTTGAGTCCCCCAATATACCATTGTACAGGACTGAAGTTAACTCTGAAACAGCACTAGATTTGAGATCCAGTCACTTTGATCATGTTCTACAAAACCAATGTAGGGCCAGCCCTGCTGGGGTGGAACCCTTTGACTCCACATCATTCAAGCTGAATTGCTGAACATTCCTTATATAAAAGTATATTTAGTCCTGGAAAGGTGACTCAGTGGGACTATGTAAATCTGGGACCCTGAACTTCAGTCTCCATACTTACATAAAATGGAGTAGAGTGAGGTATTCTATAACTTCAACATGGGGGTGGGAGACAGAGAGGATGATGGATCCTGGAAGCTCACTGGCTATTTAGTCTAGTCAAAATGGAGACTTCCAAGATCAGTGAGAGACCACGTCTGAAAAATTAAGGTGAAGAGTGATGGGAGATGACACTTAAAGTCAAGCTGTGGTCTCCTGAATTTAAACCATGGGACATACTCATGCAAGGATGTGCACATGCCACATTTAATTTTTTAAGACTTTAAAATAAAGTATGGAATTGTATGATCTTAGGTTTTTATCTTTGCTTTCAGGTATTCTTTTGTTGGCAGATAAGAAAAATTAATGTCTACCATTATCACATCCTAGTTATTTATCTTCAGGAATAGTGTTTTGTAATCAGGTATCTATTGCTAAATTGCTATCAGTCACAGTCTGTCTTCCAAGAAGTTAAAAAAAAAGGAATAAAATCAGCTGATTTTTATACTGAAGTTGTTTTCATTTTAGAGGCATTAGCTAGTATTTTCTTTGTCAGATCTTTTTGCACAGAACACACACCCAGTGAAGTTAGATTCCATTCCCAATACACCAGACACATACACCTACAACAGAACATCTGTGGAGTTCTTCATGGTGTTTACACTGCCTTGGTTTACATACTATATTCTCTCTTTTTTATTAGATATTTTCTTTATTTATGTTTCAAATGTTCTCCCCTTTATAGTTTCCCCTCCGAAAAAACATCTATTCATTTCCCCCTCCCCCTGCTCACCAACCCACCCTCTCCCACTTCCTATCCCTGGCATTCCCCTACACAGGGGCATAGAACCTTCACAGGACCAAGGGCCTCTCCTCTATTGATGACTGATGAGACCATCCTCTGCTACATATGCAGCTGAAGCCATGACTCCCACCATGTGTACTCTTAAGTTGGTGGTTTAGTCCCTGGGAGCCCTGGAGGGTACTGGATAGTTCATATTGTTGTTCCTCCTATGGAGCTGCAAATCCTTCAGCTTCTTGGGTCTTTCTCTAGCTCCTTCATTGGGGACCCTGTGCTCAGTCAAATGTTTGGCTGTGAGTATCCATTTCTGTATTTGTCAGGCACTGGCAGAGCCTCTCAGATGACAGCTATATCAGGTTCCTGTTAGCAAGCACTTGTTGGCATCCACAATAGTGGATGGATTTGGTGATTTTATATGGGATGGATTCCCCAGGAGGAGCAGTCTCTGGATTGTCATTCCTTCAGTCTCTGCTCCACACTTTGTCTCTTTTAACTCCTTCCATGGGTATTTTGTTCCCCCTTCTAAGAAGGATCGAAGTATCCACACATTGGCCTTCCTTCTTCTTGAGTTTCTTGTGGTTTGTGGATTATATCTTGGGTATTCCAAGCTTCTGGGCTAGTATCCACTTATAAGTGAGTTCATACTGTATGTGTTCTTTTGTAATTGGGTTACCTCACTCAGGATGATAGCCTAGAAATCCATCAATTTACCTAAGAATTCCATAAATTCATTGTTTTTAATAGCTGAGTAGTTCTCCATTGTGTAAATGTACCACAATTTCTGTATTCATTCCTCTGTTGAGGGACATCTGGGTTGTTTCCAGCTTCTGGCTAGTATAAATAAGGCTGCTATGAACATAGTGGAGCATGTGTTCTTATTACATGTTGAAGCATCTTCTGGGTATATACCCAGGAGTGGTATTGCTGGGTCCTCAGGTAGTACTATGTACAATTTTCTGAGGAACGGCCAAACTGATTTCCAGAGTGATTTTACCAGCCTACAATCCCACCAGCAATGAAGGAGTATTCCTCTTTCTCCATATCCTCACCAGCATCTGCTGTCACATGAGTTTTTTATTTTAGCCATTCTGACTGGAGTGATGCAGAACTCAGGGTTGTTTTGATTTGCATTTCCTTGATGATTAAGGATGTTGAACACATTTAGGTGCTTCTCAGCCATGAGGTATTCCTCAGTTGATAATTCTGTTCAGCTCTGTACCCCATTTTAATGGGGTTATTTGGTTCTCTGGAGTCTAACTTCTTGAGTTCTTTGTATATATTGGATATATATTGGATGTAGGATTCATAAAGATCTTTTTCAAGTGGTTGCCGTTTTGTCCCAATGACAGTGTTCTTTGCCTTACAGAAGCTTTGCAATTTTATGAGGTCCCATTTGTCTTGTTTTTAGAGCATAAGCTATTGTTCTGTTGAGGAAATTTTCCCCTGTGCCCATGTGCTCAAGGCTCTTACCCACTTTCTTTTCTATTTGTTTCAGTGTATCTGGTTTTATATGGAGGTTCTTGATCCACTTGAACTTGAGCTTTGTACAAGGAGATAAGAATTAATCAATCTGCATTATTCTACATGCTAACCACCAGTTGAGTCAGTACCATTTGTTGAAAATGCTGTCTTTTTTTCCACTGTCTTTTTGGCTCTTTTGTCAAAGATCAAGTGACCATAGGTGTGTGGGTTCATTTATGGGTCTTCAATTCTATTCCGTTGATCATCCTTCCTATCTCTCTACCAATACCACACAGTTGGATTTTTTCAAATGTTTTCTCAGCATCTAGTGATATGATCCTATTTTTTTTCTTTGAGTTTATTTACAGAGTGGATTACATTCATGGATTTCTGAATATTGAACCATCCCTGCATCCCTTGGATGAAGCCTGCTTGATCATGATGGATGATAATTTTGATGTGTTCTTGGACTTGGTTTGTGAGAATTATATTGAGTATTTTTGCATCGATATTCATAAGGGAGATTGGTCTGAAGTTCTCTTTCTTTGTTGGATCTTCATGTGGTTTAGGTATCAGAGTAATTGTGGCTTTATAGACGAATTGGGTAGAGTACATTCTGTTTCTATTTTATGGAATAGTTTGAGGAGTATTGGTATTAGGTTTTCTTTGAAGATCAGATAGAACTCTGCATTAAACCCATCTGGCTCTGGGATTTTTTTTTTTTTTTTGGTTGGGAGATAATTATTGTCTGTTTCTATTTCTTTAGGGGATATGGGACTATTTAGATCGTTTATCTGATCTTGATTTAACTTTGGAACCTGGTATATGTCTAGAAAATTGTCCATTTCATCCTAGTTTTCCAGTTTTGATGAATATAGGCTTTTGTAGTAGTATCTGATGGTTTTTTGGATTTCTTCAGTGTCTGTTGTTATGTCTCCCTTTTCATTTCTGATCTTGTTAATTAGGATAATGTCTCTGTGCCCTCTAGTTAGTCTGGCTAAGGGTTTATCTATTTTGTTGATTTTCTCAAAGAACCAGCTTCTGATTTTGTTGATTCTTTGTATAGCTCTTTTTGTTTCCACTTGGTTGATTTCAGCCCCGAGTTTGATTATTTCCTGCCATCTACTCTTCTTGGGTGAATTTGCTTCTTTTTATTCTAGAGCTTTCAGATGTGCTGTCAAATTGCTGGTGTATGCTCTCTCCAGTTTCTTTCTGGAGGCACTTAAAGCTATTAGTTTTCCTCTTAGGACTAATTCATTGTGTCCCATAAGTTTGGGTATGTTGTGGCTTCATTTTCATTAAACTCTAAAAGGTCTATAATTTCTTTCTTTATTTCTTCATTGTCCAAGTTATCATTGAGTAGGATATTGTTCAGTTTCCAAGTGTATGTGAGCCCTCTGGTTTTTTTAGTTGTTATTGAAGACCAACTTTAATCTATGGTGATCTGATAGGATTCATGGAATTATTTCAATCTCCTTGTATCTGTTGAGGCTTGATTTGTGACTAATTATATGTTCAGTTTTGGAGAAAGTACCATGATGTGCTGAGATATCTTTTGTTTTAGGATAAAAAATTCTATAGATATCTGTTAAATCCATTTGTTTCATAAATTCTGTTAGTTTTACTGTGTCTCTGTTTAGTTACTGTTTCTATTATCTGTCTACTGATGAGAGTGGTGTATTGAAGTCTCCTCTTATTGTGTGCAATGCAATGTGTGCTTTGAGCTTTAGTAAAGTTTCTTTTATGAATGTGGATGTCCTTGTTTTTAGAGCATAGATGGTCAGAATTCTGAGTTCATCTTGGTAGATTTTACCTTTGATGAGAATGAAGTTTCCCTCCTTATCTTTTTTGATCACTTTAGGTTAAAAGTTGATTTTATTTGATATTAGAATGAATATGCCAGCTTGTTTCTTGGGATCATTTGCTTGGAAAATTGTTTTTTAGCCTTTTATTCTGTGGTAGTGTCTGTCTTTGTCACTGGGGTGTGTTTCTTGTATGCAGCAAAGTGTTGGGTCCTGTTTATGTACCCAGTCTGATAGCCTATGTCTTTTTATTGGGGAATTCAGTCCATTGATATTAAGAGGTATTAAAGAAAAGTAATTGTTGCTTACTGTTATTTTTGTTATTGGAGTTGGAATTCTGTTCATGTGGCTATCTTCTTTTACTTTTGTTGAATGATTACTTTCCTGCTTTTTCTAGGGTGTAGCTTCTCTCCTTGTGTTGGAGTTTTCTAGTTATTATCCTTTGAAGGGCTGGATTAGTAGAAAGATATTGTGTAAATTTGATTTTGTCCTGGAATTTAGTTTCTCCATCTATGGTAATTGAGAGTTTTGTTGGGAATAGTAACCTGGTTTGGCATTTGTGTTCTCTTAGGGCCTGTATGATGTCTGCCCAGGATCTTCTGGCTTTCAGAGTCTCTGGCAGTAAGTTTAGTGCAATTCTGATACCTCTGCCTTTATATGTTACTTGACCTTTCTCTCTTACTGCTTTTAATATTCTTTCTTTGTTTTGTGCATTTGGTGTTTTGATTATTATGTGACTGGAGGAATTTCTTTTCTGGTCCAAATTATTTAGATTCTGCAGGCTTCTTGTATGTTCATGGGCATCTCTTTCTTTAGGTTAGAGGAGTTTTCTTCAATAATTTTGTTGAAGATGTTTACTGGCCCTTTAAGTTGGAAATCTTCACTCTCTTCTATACTTATTATCCTTAGGTTTGGTCTTCTCAGTGTGTCCTGGATTTCCTGGATATTTTGGGTTAGGATCTTTTTTGCATTGTGCATTTTCTTTGATTGTTGTGTCAGTGTTTTCTATGGTATCTTTTGCACCTGAGATTCTTTCTTGTATCTCTTGTATTCTGTTGGTGATACTTGTATCTATGGCTCCTCACTTCTTTCCTAGGCTTTCTATCTCCAGAGTTGTCTCCCTTTGAGATTTCTTTATTGTTTCTACTTCCATTTTTAGGTCCTGGATGGTTTTGTTCAATTCCTTCACCTGTTTGGCTGTATTTTCCTGTAATTCTTTAAGGGATTTTTGTATTTCCTCTTTAAGAGCTTCTATCTGTTTACCTATGTTCTCCTGTAATTCTTTAAGGGAGTTATTTATGTATTAAAATCCTCTACCCGCATCATGAGATGTGATATTACATCCTAGTCTTGCTTTTCCGGTGTGTTAGGCGTATCCAGGACTTGCTGTCATGGGAGTATTGGGTTCTGATGATGTCAAGTAGTCTTGGTTTCTGTTGGTAAATTCTTGCATTTATCTTTCACCATCTGGTAATCTCAGTTACATGTTCTTGCTGTCTCTGGCTGGAGCTTGTTCCTCCTGTGGGTCTGTAAGCCTATGTCAGCACTCCTGGGAGACGAGCTCTTTCCTGGTAAGACCCATGCACAGAGAGCTGCAGAACAGCCCCACCTTCTGGGTGCAGATGGAGACAGGAAGGACCCTGTACCAGCTGCTCTGCCACTTCTGTGGCCTGTGCCTCTATATTCTCTTGATGCTCATAATAAGCACATCCAGTTTATCAATAAGAAGGAGAAAGCAAGGCAATTGTGTGAAGACACACAATGGCCAATGCCAAGGTTACTATAGACCAGGACACATCACCTTTTTATAAATAGTAAAATAGGAATATATTTATTCTCCCCATGTCAGGAATCTTTGGGCTCTATCCTCAGTCATTTAAGTCCAAATTTCTAGGAGACAAAGATCTTTTATGACACCCTTAAACAAACTTCTATACATGATCTAATACATAGCCAGACTATAAAACCGATGTCTGTACATTATAAAAATTGATACCTGACCCAGGAAAACCCCATAATACTTGCAATGTTGCAAGCATCCCCATAATACTCTAAGTTTTCCTTGATCTGGACATATCCACATGGATTATCCCCAGAGCTCTAAAAGAATCCCCCACTGTGGGTATTTCAGATAGAGCATTCTGTAATCACTAAAGGACAAAATAAAGATGGAAAAGTGGGACAGCCATGGTGTAGCCCTTCCTCTCTCCTATTACCCTACTGGGGACTTAAGCTGATTATGTACTTTCTGTGAGCCGCATTTCCTCATTTCAGCTTCTGTTACTATCCTCTCATATCTACTCAGCTTTCAGCACCAACATGCTATTCTTGGGATTAGATTCATCCAGTTATGTGCTCAGTCTAAGCTAGGCTGATGTGTTTCTGAGGCAGAAGTAATCGTACTGTGCTAAAATTTAATATCCTCTGAAGCCAGAGTAATCACAAGGACATCTACACTATAGTCATGCTACCTGACTCTCTAAACCTCATTCCCACTGCCTTCTCCATGAGTGTGCCTGTTACTTGACAATTCTTTACCAAACACATGCTTATTTGCTTCAAATATCAATCCATTTCATCGTACTATAGACTTTCAAGTTGTTTCTTCTCTTCATGTCTTACCAAATGATGTAATGGTGTACTAGATCTCATTTTATTAGCATTTATGGCTGTGGTAGTGGGGGTATGTGTACACATTCATGTGTGGAGGCTAAGAGAAGACATAGGATATACTGCTCCCATCACTCTTTGCCTTATTCCCTTAAGATACAGTCTGAGTGAAGCTGGCTAGTGGAGGGCTAACACTTTGACCCGCCTGTCTTTGCCACCAATAGTGCTAAAGCTACTGGCATGTGCAATGTTATATGTAGCTCTTTATGTAGATGCTGAGATTCTGAATTCAGGTCATCATACTTGATGAACAAGCTGTCTCAGCTTCTGACCCTTGTCCCTTCCTTAGATACCAATTTGGCTCCATTCTAAAACTTGAACAATAATACCTTAGCTTTTGATTCCAGTGTTATTGATATCTACAGTATCTACTTATTGATCCTTGCACGTTGAGTTATAGCACATAACTTACATACACCTGATGGAATCTTGGATTTGCTTCCCCATGATTTGAGCAACTGACCACATTTCTCAGAAAGTAATCCTTCTACTTTTACCTTATGTCCTCTCCTTCCTCACAGTGAACACGCTTGCTCTAATGTTCTCTCATAATTTGGCTCAAAGTGTGACTTTCAGTTCCTCAAACAGTATTAATACAGCATAACGGAATTTACCTTTCCTATAAACTCAAATGTTAATAGTATAGGAAGATACAGAAAATATAGTATTATTTCACACAACTAAAACTTAGAAATGCAATTTTTATTAACTTTATTTGATCATTTTCATGTGCTTAAGTATAAAATTAACAAACTACTTTTAAAAACATATGTGGTTGTTGACATATCCTCATGTAACAAACAACTTATAAGCAGACATAGGCGCTTCAGCTAATTCTCCTGAGCGATTCATCTAGAGTTCACATCTATTATTAACACAAAGTGGCTGTGCTCTGTTGTAGCTTTATTTTATTTATTAAAATGCTGATTTAGCCATTTCTCTTAGATTTAATAGTTGCTGTCTAAGACTCAAAATGACATTTGAATTAAACTCCGCCGTAGTTTCCATGCTTGTTAAGGTTAGTGCGTATTGTTATGTTTGCACTTTCTATTAATAGTATCTGCATTCTATTTCATTTCCTCATTTAAAAAAGCAGGTGTAATATAAACATAAGAGGAGCCATGATCGTGTGTGTGTGTGTGTGTGTGTGTGTGTGTGTGTGTGTGTGTTACTGGCAATTGTAACTAACTCTTTGAATATGCAGGGCAAACTGCTCTGCCAATGAGTTACATTACCAGCTTCAGGGATACTTTAAGTAATTTAAAATATTTTGAATAATGTTAAACTATTTTAAATAGACTAAAGAATATTGCCTTCCACTTATTTTTATGATGTTTAAAGTGATCAAAACGTGAGAAGATTTTTAAATGATTATGATGTTAACAATTAGTTACTGTCATGAAAGCTGTAAGAAACAACACAGTGTGTAGAATTATGTTCTTTCCTGGTCATCATGGAATCACAGTTAAATATATATGTAGGCCAGAATGTAAGGAGGCTCCACAATCTGCTTTGTCTCCTTCTCTGTGCATATATATGTTTACATGAGTGCATGTGTGTGTGTGTGTGTGTGTGTGTGTGTGTGTGTGTGTGTGAGAGAGAGAGAGAGAGAGAGAGAGAGAGAGAGAGAGAGACTAGAAAGCAAAATGTCCTCAAATATTGTTAGTTTTATGAGAACATTTAAATTACAAGGGTTTAAACATGGCCTTAAAAGTCATGATTTGTTGTTGATTGGATACCCACTAAGGCAAACACTGTTTTGTCTCAATTTCATGTCACCTGAATAGTGATTTTCTTGAGAGATGCCTTAACTCCTGCAAAGAGTTTAAAGTCACAGCTGGCCAGTGCACTAGGGCAGAATCATTGGAATGAATGATTCGGAAGAGGCCCACTCATTACAGACAAGCGATAGGTTCTTATCATGTGTACTCAGACATAGGCATGATGTTGCAGTACTACAGTACCATTGCTTAAGGACTTGAAAATCAGTCAAGCATAGGTAGAACCAATACGAGCAGTCTAATCTACATGCAGTATGTATCCTATCCACATTTCTAGTTCTTATAAAGAGAAACTTAAATATCCTTTTAAAGAAATGTTCACCTTAATTCAATGAGGCAAACATTTAGTGATAGATAAATATTAGTCATAATAAAGATAAGTATTATCACTGACATGGGGTAACTTTAGATTTTTAATGGTTAATTATCTTCAGGAAATCTGGTTTGATACCCCTTAAGTCTTGTACATTTATATTAACAATATGAAATTGGGCTCTCTTATTTGAAATATGCCCAGCCAATTCCAACCTTTCTACCATGACTTTGCCAATGAGAGAGACCATAAATTGTTAGAGAACTAATCAATATGTCATAAGGTTGAACAGTTTGCAAATGCAAGCTCTTCCATATTCATTAAATCTCCATGTTCATTTCATTGTTATACAGAACAAGAAGAAACTAAGACCTGTATTGCTCATAGTTGTTATATACCTTACAATATTTCATATGTTATATACATTATAACATGCCAAAGTGACATGGTAGAGTGTTTTCATGTTCAGGATTATGAGCCAGTGCGAGTATTTGTCCATCTACACCATGTGCAGGCTCGGTTCTTCTCAGGTATGAGGTTGTATCACTCAAAGGATTCAACAAAAGTCAGGGGAAGGAAGAGAGGCTTTACAGGTCTAGAAGAATAACCTACACCTTCCCTGTAGAATAAAAAAGTAAATAAACAAACAAACAAAAAGAAGGAAAAGCAAAAACAATGAACTAAATGCCATCCTGTCAGTTATCTCTAAAGATAGTCCCCATGTTCTATGATGCTCCTCTCATAATCGTTCTCTTTTAACTGCTCCATCAACTCCTTCTGATACAACTTGAATGTTTCATGATGATTCTTTTGAGTGCCTAAATAGTAAAAATTGTTCATATACTAGTAAAACAAAGAACAAACTTATCACTGTGAAAAATATTCTGTGTCCATAAATTAGTTAATTACAAATCTTATATACCTGAGCTTCCATTTTTTGTTTTGTTTTGTTTTGTTTTGTTAACCTGCTGGCCTGGTTTCTAACAGCTGTCCAAGAGTAACAGTTTTCATACTTTGTACCTTCATTCTGCATTTTCATTCTGATAACAGAGGGATTTAAGAGGCTTGAATGGTTACAGCAAGTGCCAGGTTATAACAGAAACACTCATGTACCTTAATAAATAGCTATTGAATCAATTCAATAGAGATGATCATTTCCTTAAAAATGGAAAAATATATATATTTTTAAAGTACCTGTTTTTCTACCTCTTTTACTCCTTCTTTGTTTTATGTAAATAATTCCATGTCCTTTATTGGGAAGAAAACAATGATTGTATTTAATTAGTTATTGCCGCAGTTATCCACTTTCTCTCCTTGACAATTATTATGCACTTAAATCATAGCCACTTTTTAAAATGTTTTCTATATAAATTGAAGCTCAAGTTAGGAATGTCTCTATTTTCTTTTTAAACTCCCCACATTCCACACCTGCAAAAAAATCAAAGAGATTGTCTCCAGTTTAATTTTTAGAACTAAAGGCCCTTTGATCAATTAGACAAACAAATGTAGTACCTAAAGGTAAGGAAAATTTATAAAGTGAAATTTTTACTGTGAGGCTAAATGACCAACAGGCCATTTCAGGAAGCTCTACCACACACCAATGTTTCTTATATGGGGCTCCTTACTCTAGAAAGCATCAAGGGATGATAGTAGTTTGGAACACAGGTGCTAGTGGTGACATAAAGAATCTGGTGATGTGAAAACATATTATGTTTCCAATAGAGTGCTACCAGGGATGAGCCAGCCAAAACAGAACAAATGATCAATGCTGATCCTTCAACAACACGAGCCTGACTGAGCATCTCTAAATAAGCAGTGGACATTCACAGCGGGATCCATGAGAGCCACTCTTGTTTAAATGCTTGGTAGAAATAGACTTCATGACTCTTGGCAAGAAAATAAGAAAGAACCAAAGAAATGAATAGTTTCTTTGACACATTTTCAGCAGGAAACTAATATTGTCAGGTCACTGCATCACATGATATTACAGTGAATTATACAGGATAATAAGAAATTGTTGGTTGGGTTGTAGAATTTAGAAATAGTCTCTGGATAAATGCTCAGAGATGAAATGTTTTCCAGAGTCAAAATTCTTGATCTTGTAAGTCATAGGCTCAAATAAGAAGTTAACCAATTTTCTTCATTATTAAATTTTGATTAACAAACAAAGAAAATATATTTTAATATGACATTTTTACATATACATATCATGATACATAAGATAATTGATTAACAGCAAATGTTAAAGGCAGGATAGCCTTGTGATAACAAGGATAGGCCTTGTGAGTCTATATAGCATCTGAATACTTGTTTTTAAAAATTATTTAATTAACTTGCTATATATCAAAGACAAACATACAAACAGTTCTCAAATAGGATCTCAGCATGGACACAAGGCTGTCCTTGAATTAACAATCTTCCTACTTCAGCCTTCTAAGTTAGGGCCCATAGTTATGCCAACATAGTTGGCTGTAAACATAGCTGATTTGAGTTTACCATTTTGGTTTGGGATTTTGGCACTCATAGATAGGTAGAATAATTAGAAAAGTCCAAATAAAGTGCAGTGCTTATAAGGGACCAACTCTCCTGGCATTATAAACTATGCCCCGCCTTTAATTCAGAGACTGCTTCAGAGAATAATCATGGCATCTTAAGTAGGTGCTATTCACAAAATAACAGTTATCTTTTTCACACTGAGCCAAGAAAACTTACCCCTTCTCACACTATAACATACTACATTTTTCTCACATTAGTTAGATGCAGGTTAACACATTATCACAATCTTCACTGTCGAAATGAACCCCCAGAAAAGGGAATGTGTCATAATCGGACTCCATAGGAATTCATAAATCCATATAGCAGGAACAGCTGGAGAGGTTGTTACAGTTAATAATGTAGTGTTTTAGATGACAATGGTCTGGCAAGACGGTTCACACTTAAGAGCACTTGATGCTCTTGCAGAGGATCTGGGTTCAGTTCCCAGCACTCACATGATGGTTGGCTACCATTCCTAACTTCATGTTCTATGTTATGCCTTCATGGTCACCAGACATGCACATATTATACATTCATGAATACATGCAGGCAAATTGGTCATACACATAAAATTAAATAATTGTAGATAAAGACATATCCAAAAGTTTCTGCAACTTGTGAAGCAATTTGGAATGTACATTCTGTTTTATTCCTTCAAGCTAACTCACCCTCCAGGAAAAATACCACCACACTTGAGCTGTAAGCACCTGCAGTTGAGTATGCAATACTTTACACTAAGAGGTGGTTAATTTTAAAAAGGTAAATAATTCTAAAAACAAATTGGAGGTCATTTGGGTATCATATTTCTTTATTATGTGGTTCCTACTTACTGAAAATATAGGCAGATATGACAGCTTTAAGTTCCACATATGAGGTAGGTATAGCTAAAATTTCTTTCAAATGTAAAGGTGTAGCTTTTTCAGTTCCAATGGTTGTAATGGAGCATATAAATTAGGAGTTCAAGGGTGGAGAGTTTAGAATATCTTGCTGAGTTAAAATCTGAGACTTTGGCAGAATCGATGAGGTACTAGAAGACATGTAGAAGACATCGCACATACAAAACTAAGCAACATAGAATGAATCCTCATGCTTTGTGATATATGAAGGTAATCAAATAATCATATTGAGATGGTTGCTCTCGATTGTTAGAGACAGAGAAAAGGGATAGGAGTCAGTTACTGTTGGGAAATAGGAAAACACTGGAGTGACAAGGATTCCTGTGAGATTTATGATGTTTAAAGCTGAAGTTTAAGAAAGTAGAGAAAAAAAAGAATAAAAGGAAAAATAGTATGTAACATTGAGTAGGAAGGTTGTTCCAAACAGGTTGATTTGGGGGGACTGTAAAGATGGCTCACTGAATAAGAGCATGTGCCACTCTTGCAGTGAGTCCAAGTTTGGTTCTCAGGAATCAGATCAGCAACCCACAGCCACCTGTAACACCAACTCTGAGGAATTCAATGCGTTCTGGCCTCCACAAACACCACTATGTATGCACATACACACACACACACACACACACACACACACACACACACACACACATACACACAAACGCACACACACACAATTAAAAATAACAAATCACTTTTAAAAAGCACTACCATAGCATATTAGGATGGGATTCAAGGCTGTGTTGTGGTTTACTATCAAATGAATTCCTAGGGCAATAAAAACATCCTATCATTACTTCTCTAACTCTTACCAAATTGCTAATGGCCAGATGATAGTAATTCAAAAACAGAAATGCCTGTCAAAGTACTTCAAACTTAAGATCTAACATAACTAAGAAGTCTGACAGCTCACTGTAGTCATTTTGTGGAAGCAAAATGGCATGTCCTTTTGATGGTTGGAGAACTAAAGACCTAGATAGAATGATAACATGTGTTCATAAAGAGTAAAATTTTAAAAATTGATGGTGAAATCAGGTGATATTCTGTGATGAAAGGAAATATGATACTATGACTCAAGATACAAAAGACAACCAAGAACTACATGTTAAGAGGGTGCTACCAGAAGATGCAGGATGACTGAAAGACTTGTCCCTATTATATGTTCAACTGAGTACAAATAAAGAAAAGAAGAAAGAAAAGAAATATGGATTCTATGTATGAACAAGGATACTAATATAAAGGGTTGCTGGTAATATAGAATGGGACTTCAGAGGAGCTGGCAAAGATTAGAAAGAATTAAAGCCTGCGATGCAGAGTCAGTAAAAAGTCAAATGAACATTACAGAAAATTGAATTAGTGATAAGCATGACTTACTAGATAAGCTTTTAATACAAAATTCAGTATGAGAGTATAATGATCAGAAACTTCATAAATATGGAAATGGGGAAATAAAGTTCCAAGTTATGTGTCATCAAAGTAATTGATAAAGACGTAAACTCAGCATATACATGGTGTTCTGTTACTTTATGCCCTGACCTATTTAACATTCCATTTTAGTTTGTCCCCATTTTCAGTAGTAGAATATTGAAATTTTTTTTCCTCTTTCAGGAAAAGTAAGGCACAATTAATATTTATTTTAATAAATAGAAAATACAAAGATCCAGAGGTAGAGAAAAATATAAACAGACATGACTTTCAACTTTAAAAAAAAACAGTAAAATCATTTAATTAATGAATGAGTGACATAGTCTCCTGTTAGAATTCCTGCCTAGCATGAATATGACCCTGTGTACAATTGTCAGAACCACTAAAACATAGTAATAGGTGTAACCTAATCAGAGAAAATTAAAGATGAACACAAGGCATGCTTGAAAAGCTACAGAAAAAAAGTAATGCTACATACTTTCCCACAAAAGAGATAAGCATTTAATTTCTACATCAAACCCAGCAAGCTCAGGCAGGGTATATGTATTTTCTAACCAAAAGGTAAAGGCATAAAATACTTATTTTACTAACAACAGATTTGTATTTTCTAATACAAATCTTACTAATGATAAAATTACAAGTGCATTATGCAATTATAAAATCACTTAATTAAAAAAGGTAATTTCATGCCAAAATCATAATCACCATGAAGAAATTCTATTTGCATTATTTAGCACATATGGTTTCAAAGATAAAACTACTAACTCAGATATACAAAGAGAAATTTCTAGAGCATACTTGTTATTTAATTTTGTTGATCAAGCAAATGAAAGTAAATATGTGAAGAATTTTAGTATTGTGCTAAGGCTATCCTTTTTGATGTAATTCCGATGGACTTATTTAAAACTTTTTGTCGTTGTGTGATATTGCCAACTAAAACTAGGATACTGCTTATTCTAGGAAAAACTTGAGCTACAGGCCTGTTTAGCCTGTTCCTTTTCTATTACTTCTGTAATTCTTACTATAATTGTTCTTAAATTAAAATTAAAAAGAAAAAATTATAACAGTATTTGATAAGGATTAGTTTTTTTCCATAATGTAATTGAATAAACCACTAGTTATAAGATGACTTTTGTACAAGAACATCACAACAAATTACAACAAATAAATCTGTATACATTTTAACTCATATTTTCATTATCCAAGGTGTCAAAGAGAATAATATTTCAAACATGTCATACATGAGGATAGATATAACTGTACTTGCAGAATGTATGAAAAACTTATCCTCAGGTGACTCCATCTCCTAAAATGTATTGTTAAGAGCTGATAAAAGGATGAGGGGGTGAAATGGCTACAACATCTGCCACCCCAGTGACATCTTCCATCCCAGTCATTTTCAATGTTGATTCAGCTGAAGGTGACCTGGCTGCCTAGTTAGGTGCTACTTCATCCCTTGGAACTCCATTTTCTTCCTTTTGTTCTTGAAGCTGCTTGGTAGAAGATGATCTTTCCTGAATAAAGGAAGATCAAGGGTGTATAGTAACTGTGCTTTCCAGCCTCCAAAACAAGCTCTGAAGAAATCAAAATCTGTAACAAGTATTTGCCTAATAAAGTTACCAGAAAAAAGTACCACTCAAGAGAAATGGATTAAAAAAAAACATAAAAGACAAACTTAGCAAAATTAAAAATAGTACACATGGCACGTTCAAGTGAAGCTTTGAGAGACGTAGGAAAATATATCCAAGGCAGCTCTTTCCAAATAAAATACGAACTCACAGCACCAGGATGGAAAAAAAAAAAACAATTTTGTATAAAAGGCAAAGTCTAAAGAGAAATCTACACAAAATTATTCTATGGCCATTTGAACATCCATATAAATGAATAATCTAGTAAGATTGAACCAAGAACTGGGAAGTAGACTAATTCTTATGGAAGGAACTGAAAGTTGTCAAGGATTTACTTCTTTCAAGCGTCTTAGGAAATATATTTTATGAGAAAGATCTTTCAAATTTTACAGTAATTCCTTTGCCAAATAATTTGTGTCAGAGCAAAGAGAAGATGAAACAGACAAGTCAGAGGCTTATCATATGAAACTAGATTAATTCTGGCACCCGAACTTGTCAAAGACAGCAAAAGAAGCAATGATGTCACGTGTGAATGTTAGGAACACTCTGCAGACATGTCAGGCAACATGTTAAATACTTTACAAACACACAGAATCCATCTTAGAGATGCAAAACTCCCTGAAATATTAAGTAAATTTGCTATTCCCTAGCAGTTCATAAACCAACACTTCAGAATATGTGTATATTGTGTAGAATGAGGAGAATTTCAGAGTACAAATAACCCAAAGCAAGTTCCTCTTCCCACCCAAGATAAGTGGATAAATCTCCAACCATATTTCAGATTTAAAACATAAAAAAAAAAAAAAAAATGTAAGTTAAAATCCAAACCTAGGGACTGGGAAAATGGCGGAGTGCAGAGGGCACTTACTGGGAAAATCTGAGTACTGGACTTTGTGTTGACAGAGACTGTGCAAAACATCAGGCAGGGATGGTGCTTGCCTGTAACCCCGGTATTTAGGACTCCAGAGCGGGGCAGATAGTCTGCTGAACTGACAAGCTCTGAGTGTAATTAAGAGATGCCCATCTCAGTAAGTAGAGAGGAGAGCCACGGAGGAGGATCCTTTATGTAAACTTTGGGACTCCACATGAACACAGACACATGTGCAGTGCACACAAACACAAAACCACATGTGTGAACACACATATATTCATGCATGCACACTGAAAAGTAAAAAGACACTCCTATGACCTGCTAAATGAAAGGGAATCCCACAGTTATTGGAGGGCACAGGGGCAAAAAAAGGAACGAAAGACAGAATAGTTCCCAGGGATTCAGTACGCCACAGCTTCTTCTGTGTTGTTTTTGCATGCCAAAACATTTCTTTTATTCCTAATGTCTTCTTAAAAGAATATGGCTGAATTCAGGAATCTCCAGTCTGTAGGATGAAGTTTACCATGACCTTTTGATATTTTTTCTCTAAACAAAATAAAATAAAATAAAATAAAATAAAATAACCAGACGTATTAACACTAGCTATGGTGACTGGGCATACTGGTCTCCTACAAGCCACATAGCTCTTTTAAAACTCACTCTGTATAGCCAATTTAAAGCGGCTGTCCTCCTATCTTTCCTTGAGAGACGGGTATCACTAAAAATGCCTGGATTGTCAGTAATCCACTTTGCTTTTGCCTGGAGCCATTCAGAATCTCTCCAGGGGTGAGTGTTCAGTGAGGTACATTAAATCGCACTCAGCAATTCAATTCTCATACAGCTTGCCTTTCTGTGGTGAATGATGCACATACACACAAACACACAAACACACACACACACACACACAATGACACACATGTATATGTAGCCCTTTTCCCTGATGGCAAAGCAGCCCAGTTAAGAAAATTGTTTCTGGGTGAGTCATGATGCTAGGGCCCAAGTTCATTTACAGGTTAGGAAATTCAACTTATAGTTGACAAAGCTTTTATTGTCTTTTTGATACTTCACTAAGGAAATGTGAATTTTGTCACTATAAATAAACCCATGAAATAAAAAGGGAGGAAAGTATAGTCACTTGGTCCAAGGGCTGCAAGCAGGTATCATGGCAAATGTGCAGAGTTTGAGTTTATGGGAGATAGCATTCTGTATCTGCTTTCAGCTAGACAACCTTCCTTACATTCCAGCAAAAGATTATGTGCCCAGCAGTCTTGAAGAGCTGAAAAATGCAATTAATATGAGTTTTCTTGACTTGTACTAACATTCCAGAGAGCACATGAAGAGTGAAGAATCAAGTGTCAATTAAATGCAGAGGGCCAGAGCTCAGCATCCTGTGGTAGGCTGGTCTTTCAGTTTTCCTAAGAAAGGCTCTGCTGAAGAAGGCTCACTGAAGACACTCCACTGTTAAGAACCACACGTGACCTCCCCAATTTGGATCTCAGAGTAGATTCATTAATCCTAAAGTATAGAAGCTTTCATGCACCTCTACTGAAATGATCACATGACAATGAAGTCTTGTTAAAGGAGTGAACTAGGTAAAACTAAAATTAATCCTCCCTATTCCTACCTTTAAAAGATCTCATCTTTGCTGTGCACAAAGTGTCTTTGAACAGAGATGTGGTCACTCTGTCTCAAGTACCCTACCACGTTTTCATTCCACTTCCAATAGAAACTACAAATTACAATATAAATGGATTATCACAAGGCAAATTAACAGTAGAATCAGTTCCTTTTGTCGATAGGAGAAATAGTTTTGAGAGTTTGTTGACAGACTGATATAATGTGTTTGCCTTTGAACCACTATGGTCGTGTAGGGGGAAAAAAATGAAGAAGCATTTTGGGTGTTGATCCTACGATATGTAATTTATGCTTGGCTCATGTAAGCTGTTACCTCTTAATCACCCAGGAGCCCCAGATCTTGAAGTGAACTAATGATCCCCTGCTGACTACCTGTTCTACTTGTAGTTCTGCCTTCAACATATCTGTCAGCACTGCTTCCCAAGGGGACTGTGCGCAAGTTGGAAAGTCTGACACTGTGCATTAACTACTCTGAGACTTTCACCATTAATAATGGACTGTTCCTCCACAAGGCATGAATCCCCCATACTAAAACCTCATGCTTCTCCTTTTATGTGCCACTGGGCCTGTCATATGAGAGACAGGCAGAAAAGAGACATATGGCATCTGTAACTCATAGGGGGTTCATAAAATCTCAACCAGGAAGATTATTCTCTCAAATGATATTCCTGGAAATGTTAAGTGATGAGTAAGCGTCAAACTAATGACATTCTTTCCCTAGTTGCTGACAGTTAATATATATACATATATACATACATATATATTTTAAATATATACATATATATTTTATATATATGTATATATGTATATATATTAACTCATCACATATACACAGTGCCACACAGATCCTAAATTTTTTATTTCATAGATATATTTCTAATTCTTATGCTGTAACCCTGTAGGAAAAGCACAACTATTTGGAAAGAATTATTCTTGTGAAACAATTGTCCTATAATGTGACAACTATGTTGTCAACATCTATTTTCCAATTAATGGCTTAAAGAAATTCTCTGAAGTAAATCAAAAATATTTTTTTAAGTATCTTGTTATTTGGACTGGATTTTTATTATCAATTTACATTAAATGCGAGTAAAAAGAAGAGTGTGTTTAGGGCTGGAAAATGAAAATTGAAAGTTTGTTGTAATTTATAGTGTTTCTTTTTCATTCAAAAAATATTAAGAGAAGAAAGAAGAGGAGAGAGAAGGCAGAGAGGGAAGTAAAAGGGAAAGTTGATCAAAACTAATAGCTAAGACTCTGCATGTGAATGTTTAATCTTCCAAAGCTCTGTGCTGTCCATCATTTCTCTTAACATATCCTTTGTGAAGTTACGATAGAAAATGATAATCCAGGATAAGTCTTCCAAAATTTTAGAGTCCACACAGCAGTTGAACCGAAGTAATGCATCTGTGAGATGACAGAGAATGGGGAAGAGTCGGAAGACCTACTTAGCATAAATTTCATCAAAGGGAAATAGCAAGTTGTCATTATGAACCCAAGGGTGATTTATTCTTAGGTTGAATGAGACCATCAAATGGATTTGACTACCCTGTGTCACACTTGGCATCTGATTCACTGAACATCTCAAGAGTGCATGCCAACAGAACAGGCCAGATGTTTGTACTCAGGAGGAGCCCCTAAGTACTCTCAAAAGTGATACAAGGCCATTTTTTAATTCTGTTTTTCCATGTGTTATCTCAAGAACACATGAACACCAATTTAAAATTCATGTAGGTATGGGTAGAACTCCCTAACTTAGAAAATGAGTATCTTTTTTAAAAAGTATCTTGCAACATTTTTATAGACTTACATTCCAGAGTTGGCACAAAAAGTTGTGTAGGAAAAGTTGCTGCCTATGGAGAAGCAAATGTAGCCACCTTTTACCAGACACTGAGTATTAATGGTCATTTTAAACATAGCACCTTTGCCTGCTAACAGTGCTGACATTCTCCTTCATGCAAGTCCCAAATACCAAACCCCATTAGATGGCCCATGATAGCTTTGTCCCTAAAAATGCGTGAGACTGGACCCACAGTTGCCAGGAAAACCCTGATTATTCTTTCTCCTTTTCATTTCTTGTTCTATTTTCTGATACTCTTCTTCAAAGTTATACTTCCTTCATCTTCCTCTTTCAATTAAAAAGAAAATTCATGCTGCATACTTTTTCCAATGTTAAGTATTTACAATACTAATTACAAATGGTAAAGACTAGTAGAATATTGACAGCATGGTTCTTCCTACCAGTGAGACTCTTCTTGTATCTGTGCTCAGTGACAAAGAGGCTGCTAGGGTTCCTTCTCCTAGTCTACTCTGCATTCACATGCAGAACCAATCATTAAAAAAATAGCACAGGACTTTTCAAAGCTTTAAGTGATCAACATTTGTCTAATTGTTGCATTAAGTTTCCAAAGAAAGACATGAAAGGAGATACTGCAGACTTAGGTGAATGAAACAAATGAGTAAAAAACTCATTTGTTTTTACTACCCTTGCCCAGAGAACGTGGTTCAAAAAAGTTAGCCCTGGGGACTGGAAAAGTGGCTTTTTATAACATTATTCCTCTTCCATAGAACCTATGATTACTACCTAGCCCCCACATAAGCTTGTAACTCCAATACCAGGAAAGCTGAAACATTTTTCTGGTCCAAGGACACCTTCACACACATGGTACACGTATAAAAACAGAAATTAGTAACATTTTAATGTTGCTTTTGAGTAGACTGTCATTAACTCTGTTACAATCTTGTTTCTCACTTTTTCCCACCTATTGGTAGCAGTCAATAATTTAAATACTCTAAACTTCTTGAAATACTTCTTCCCTTGACTAAAGGGCTATACCTACCTTGCTTTGACTGCTAGATCACTGGTTTTCTACCTTAGTGTCCTTTGATGACTTCTCATTTTCTTGTCATTCTTCCATCTACTTAAAGTAATTCTGTATGTCCTGAGATTCCAGTCCAGGCCATTCATATCAATGTATGCTTCCTCCCCAATGATTCTATCTTTCACATGATCTTAAATGTCATCTGATATCAATATTTTTAATGTCTCTTTTTAGTCATTTTCCCTTTTAAATCCTAGACTCATATATACATTGGCTACCTATCTAGTTACTATGCTATGTAGTAAGTTATCTCAAATATAATACAGTCAACCCCAAGATTTTGATTTTCCCACTAAATCTTATCCTCTTGTTATTTTTCACATTTCAAGAAAGAACTCCAGTCTCTCCATGGCTCAAGATTAAAATTTGAGCGGCAGTCTAGTTAACCATCTTTTCCCTATTCTATTGTACAACTTCTTAGAAATACTTGATTACAGCTTCTTCAAAATATTCCCCAAATCTTCACAACATAATCTGATTGAGAGCATTCCTCTCTTTCTACCACTCCAAGCCTAGAACAAATAATTGAGATTCTTACAATCTCTTGATAGCCAGTATCCCTACCTCTGTTCCTATTCCTCTCTAGTCTTTTGTTATCGTAGGAACTAAGGTGAACATTCAAAGCATAGGTCAACTCATGGTTTCCTTATGTTTAAATCTTATAAAGTATGTTTAAATCTTATAAAGAACTATCACTTAAACCAAATGATCAATAGTCCCCATAAACTGGCCGCTGGTTGTAGTCCCAATCTCTCCATCAGTTTCTTTCACCCATATACTACTTCACAAGGTCAGTAGGGCTTGTCTCTGCTAAGTGTGGCCCTGGGCCTGTTCTCTTGCTTTGAAAGCACCTCCCCCTCAGACTCCAAGACTTGCAACTTTTCATTTCAGATCTCTGCTCATTTTCACCTCCTCCCTGAAGTTTCTAAAACAGTGCTTGTCATCCCTCTTCTTGTTGCTTTTGTTTTCTTACTAGTGTTTAGCACTACATGACAGAAGGCTCCTATTTGAGAATGGTGTTTATT
Organism: Mastomys coucha; assembly: GCF_008632895.1. NCBI lineage: Eukaryota > Metazoa > Chordata > Mammalia > Rodentia > Muridae > Mastomys > Mastomys coucha. The sequence goes on from NW_022196903.1 coordinate 99,839,969, forward strand.
CGGAGTGAGAAATTTCATGGTTGCAATTACAACATTTTATATTAAAGCCACCAGGGCTATATTAGGCTCTAGTACTAAGCAGTTAAGTCAACATAAAATATTTGTGGCAGGCTGGCAAAGAGCTGTCTTGATAATGCTTTCTGAGTCGTAGAAATTCAAATTTTAGTAATATCTGATGATGTGCATTAGTTACTCTTCTTATTGCGATGACCAAATGTGTAACACAAGCCACTTAAAGACAGAAGCCGCCTACTTTCCTGTCCCTATCATTTCTTGATCAACCATCATACCTGTAAAGCACACCATTACGATCCCTTAATGGAAGCAACTCCTACTGCAACATGGCTCTGAATGCCCTTGTAGAAGTCTGTGCAGAAGATGTTCAGTGAAAATTGCACCATCTAATGAGCAAGAGTCTGTTTAAGAGACATTAAAGAAAAAAATGTATCTATTTTTAAAGACAGAAAGAGTTCTTTCAAAGCACCTCTCCTTTACTAATGTTATGGGTAATGCTAGTAAATAGAGGCACCCTATGGCTGAAGATTTGTGTTTAGTCGAACAATACTGGAAGCTCACACAGAGGACTCCCGATATCCTATTGTCCATTGTCATGGAGTTCCTGAATTTTACATCTGTAGGCCTGGCCCCTTCATGCACCCCAGCAGTTCATTGATGGGGTAGATGCTGGGATGCACCAATTCAAAGCCCTGGCCTGGGCCTGAGAGTTATCTGAGATGGTTAGCCACCCTTCCTCCTGCTTTTCACACTCTTAGACTTGAGGAGAGCTTACCTGCAATGCCCCTAACCAGGGCCAGCTCTTAACCTGCCGTGAGGGCATGCTCTCTGGAGTGTTCAGGCCAATGAGGAACTTGGCCAGTTCTCCTACTCTCATGACACTAGGATCAGCTTGCCAGTCTGCCATAGATGATGAGGACCATTAAAAACAAACAATCAAACAAATAAACATATGTTTTTTGTTTTGCTTTGTTTTTGTTTTTGTTTTTTTGTTTTTTTGTTTTTGTTTTTAAGAAAAGCAAAACCATAAATGACAGGTGGCACATGATGAGTATGGATTCTTTGGAAATGACAACTCTAATAAATGATGAAATTTAAACAAATAGATGAATGATAAGGAACACAGTTGCACTGTAACAAAATATTGGTGAAATAGGATGAATTGTTTAAATATTAAATGAACTTAATAAATAGTGTTAATACACAAACTATGGAAAATAAACATTAATTTAGTTGAATTCATGAAATATCTCAGTTGTACATATGATGCTTCTTTATGACTTCCACTTCCGAACCAAGTTTTTCAACTCTCCCGCAAACTCTGCAGTCCTAAAAGTGTACAATCGGAATGATTTTACAATCGGGATGATTGATTTCACAATCGGAATGATTTCACAATCGGAATGATTTCACAATCAGAATGATTTCACAATCGGAATGATTTCACAATCGTACATAACTTACTTTGGGGGACACAGCTTCCTGGTGCCGAGACATGTGTGTGGAGGTGAAAGGACAATTTGCAGTTCTCTCCTGCTCCCATGTGGGTCCTTGACGTTGAACTCAGGTTGAAGGCTTGGCAGCAAGCATCTTTCCTGTTGAGCCATTTCACCAGCTTGGTTTGTGCATTTCTGAAAGCAGCTTAAGAAACCAAGCACTGTAATCTTGCTGGAGACATATTGAGAGCAGCAAAGAAAGTAAAATCCTCTGAACAGTTCTGGGAGAAAAGGCCCAATTATTATCCCCATCTTTCAGGTGAGACCAAGAGAGATCAGCTGACTAAGAAGTGCGCTGTTTTTAGAATGTAGATCTACGTTAGTTGAGGCTTATGCCCTTAATGTTCATGCCCCGGTGCCTCCTTAGACTTCCTTCTTCTATGCTTTTCATTTAGATTTTTTTTTTATCACACAGATTTCTCAAAATAAATCTTGCATACTTTGGATGTTCAGTTCATGGTGTCTCAATCACTGGGACATTGTGACAACAAACATGCCTTTTGTGTGTAAGTTCGGTAATCAATTGTTATTCTTTTGAGATAGTCTATGAGCATATCTGTTAAAAACAGTTATAGACCTTTCATCCATTAGGTGTATGTGTATGTGTGCGCATGTGCCATGACATGGATGCGGAGGTTGGAGAACAACTTTCATAAGTCTGTTTTCTCCTCCCACTCTGGAGGCCTTGGGGAATCAACCTCAGGGTGTCAGGCATGGAGACAGTACCTTTTACCACTGGGCCATCTAGCCAGCCCAAGAGAGCCTTTATTGATTTTTTTAATCATTTTAAGAAATGCCTTTGGATATTTACAACACAAAAATTTGGGCAAATTTCATAGTATAAAAATAAGCACAAGTTCTTTCATCCTTTCACAGGTTGTCTGCCATAGGTATTTATTTCCTTGTTTATCAAATAACCCCTCCTTACCTTTCACTGTGGCAGGATTCCAGAGCCCACATTGTTAAACACTTTTTATCAGTACTTGCCTTCTGTTTATTCTGTTCTTGTCCTCTGTTCAGAGGGTGTTACTATAGCTCTATGCCCTGAGTCATTTCATTGTCCTCTCAGCTCTTCACCATACTTAGGAGAGAAAGGTAAATGTTGCAAATATATATATATATATATATATATATATATATACATATATATATATATATAAACTTTCTAGTTTCTTAGAAGAGCTAAACTGACCTTGGCGCCCATCCCTTAGCAGTCAGTGAAGGGCACATATGATAATCCAGAAGCCAATTCCACTGAGGGCAGAACTCACCCCTTTGCTCATCAGGTCTCAGCTAAGAAGCTTATGTAGAGCAAAAAGAAGAAGTACAGAGTCTTACTGCAAGCAGAGCAAGTGCACCCAGGGTTGGGTGTCATCAAAGAAGGTCAGCTAATCAATGTTCACCCAGCAATTTGTGATCTGAAGGGCTAAAGGGATGCTAAAATTATAGGTATCTTGTTCTTTGCAGCTAACATTGACCTGTCAGGTGGTGATTGTTTTGTGCTTTTGAAGTTGGCTGAAAATAACTCTGGAGTGCTTAGCCCTGGCCCAGATGCAGCCACGCACCCTCCTTTCCAGAATAACCAGGCTGTTGGCGATATACTACCATGTGTCTGTCCTTTGAAAACTCATCATATACCAGCATGCCACTACCTAGTATATAGCTGATAAAGATTGAGTGCTTTGACAAGTGCTTTAACGAAGAAAACATTCATTTCTACCCTTTTATATCTCTCCTGAATCTTGACCAGTATACATCAGAAGGAACATGCTATAGAGTCCTAGAAATACTGACCTGATTGACATTCCTACCATGGTGTTCTCACCTGAATAGACCTAACTCCCCCCAAGATCCAGAAAGTTCAAATGACCTGCCCAAGGTCACATAGCTGTGTTCCACATCAGCTTATATCTTAGCCTGGGCTTTCTGACAACATAGTTTTCAATTAGAAAGAGGCTAGGAAGAAAACATCTGGGGACTGATGAAAGCAGAGGGGCCAGGGCCATGTAAGGGAAGGAACAGGAGCAGGACTCACAGAAGACAGGGGAAGCATTTTGTTTTTAAAAGACTTAAGCTCCAGCTGCATATGTAGCAGAGGATAGCCTAGTCAGTCTTCAATGGGAGGAGAGGCCCTTGGTCCTGTGAAGGTTCTATGCCCCAGCGTAGGGGTTTGCCAGGACCAGGAAGCAGGAGAGGGTGGGTTGGTGAGCATGGGGAGAGGGGAGGGAATAGGGTTTTTTTTCCCAGAGGGGAAACCAGGAAAGAGGATATCATTTGAAATGTAAATAAAGAAAATATCTAATAAAAAATACAAAAAAAAAAAAGAAGAAGAAGAAGAAAATAGAACACATTTTAGAAGTCTCCTGTTAAGATTCTGGTTTAGTTTTCAATACTGTGACAATTTTCTAAATAGTTCCCCTAATTAGGAAGCTTTTGGTAATATTAAATCCTAATTAAAAGAAGCTTTCTTAAATATATGGAAATTTGTTAGCAGAAAATTCCCACAAGACACAGCTAGATTTGGTGTCTGAAAAGGTCTGAGTTTAGAATCTGTTGATCCCCTAACTCTGCTTTCCTCAGGCTTCCTCTTACTGCCTAGTAACGCAGCAAAGAAAGACTGCACTGTCCCCAGCAATATTAGCAGAAGTTTTAAAACTGTTTAGGAGTTGCGGAGATTAACTATGGAGCAGAGACTGAAGGAAGGGTAAGCCAGCCTAAATATTGCTAT
>NW_022196903.1:99844741-99863553 GCF_008632895.1 Mastomys coucha
AAAAAAAAAAAGAATAAAAAAAAAAAAACTGTTTTTCATATACCAATTTGTGTGATACGCCTAACCTTAAATAAGTTCTAGTACGTGGAGGTCAAGAAAGCAGCACCAGATAGGAAATAATGTTCTGGCCAGTGTAGAACAGGGGTCTGTTGCTGAAGACACCAGTACAACTGAGAATTGGAGAGAAATGGTTAATTAGAAAAATTGGGATAAACCTACCACAAGTAGCTACAGGGGAGGAAATTGTACCCAAAACCAAATGATTCCTAGCAAACATCTTATTGTTATGGTGTAATTATAGCCCGTATCCAATCTCTGAAGTCTTATTTCAAGACAAAAGAACTATTTGATGCTCCATAGGATCTACTGTTGGATTCATGAGCTGGATTCTTATAACCTGATTTTGCTACAGCAGAACCCTTAATGTGTGTGTTTCTTCCTGTGTCCTGGTGCCCACAATCCATGACACATAATAAAAATATATTTAATATTTGCTGAATGAGTGATTAAAATATATACTCCATGAATACAAGACTGGATTATACAGATATTTCTGAGATAGATAATCCTGATGATGGGACAAGGATGTGATCACATTTCAAACCACTGAACAATAGTTACAAAATAGTTGACATGGTAAATTTTATATATTTGCATTGCCACAGTAATTTTTTTAAAAATGAGAAAAACTAAGAGATGAAGGAAGATGAGATGTTAGTGCCTTCTTCCAGACTCTTGCTTTGCATTTAATCTCTTCCCTTATTGCAGATTAGATTCTGGAGTTCAGCCATCACAGATGGAAATAGAAAGGAGAAATTACCTAGTGTTTTATTTTGTTTCCCTTTTTTATTTTTTATTTTTATTAGATATTTTCTTTATTTACATGTCATATGATATCTCCTTTCTCAGTTTTCCTTCCAAAAATAAGAAAAAGAAAAAACAAACCCAGTTTCCTCCCCCCTCCCCCTGCTCACCATCCCACCCCGTCTGCTTACTGGCCCTGGCATTCCCCTCCACTGGGGCATAGAACCTTCACAAGACCAAGGGCTTCTCCTCCCACTGATGACCGATTAGGCCATCCTCTGCTATACATATGCTGCTGGAGCCATGAGTCCCACCATGTGTTCTCTTTGGTTGGTGGTTTAATCCCTGGGAGCTCTGAGGGTACTAGTTATTTCATATTGTTGTTTGTCCTAAGGGGCTACAAACCATTTAGATCCTTGGGTCCTTTCTCTGGCTTTCATTGAGGACCCTGTGCTCAGTCCAATGGATGGCTGTGAGCCTCTACTTCTGTATTAGTGGGGTACTGTCAGAGCCTCTCAGGAGATAGCCATATCAGGCTCTTGTCAGCCAGCACTTGCTGGCAACCACAATAGTGTCTGGATTTGATGACTGAATATGGGAAGGATTCCCAGGTGGAGCAGTCTCTGCTCCATAGTTTGTCTCTGAAACTCCTTCCATGGGTATTTTCTTCCCCCTTTTAAGAAGAAATGAAGTATCTACACTTTGGTCATCCTTCTTCTTGAGATTCTTGTGGTTTGTGGATTGTATTTTAGGTACTGCAAGCTTCTGAGCTAATATCTACTTATCAGAGAGTGTATACCATGTGTGTTCTTTTGTGATAGCTGGATATAAAACTACCTAGTGGTTTATATACCACAAAAGAGCATGGACATCTGCCACCCATTGATGAAAGTTATATACACATTAGTTTATATACACATGTACTAAAGAAAAGGTGTTCCACCAAAATTCACAAGATCAGGTAATCTAACAGGGTGAAGATGGAGACTCCCATTTAAACAATCCTATTTAAGTAATAACTAGTGATCACGGCCTAGTTATTACCTTGAAGAAACTGGGACTCAGTACTGCCTGGCTTATTGTCATACACAAAAGGTGTTAAGTATGGGGTATTTATATGAGGTTTGTTTTGTTTGTTGTTGTTTGTGGCAGGACCTCATTATGTATGACAGACAGTCTAGAACTCACTATGTTAACCAGCCTGCCCTCAAACTCACAGACATCTCCACAGGCTCTGATGGCTAAGTTCTAGCATAAAAGGTATGCACCACCATGCCTAGCAGGTCTTCCCGTTTTAGTTAGCAATACTTTCTTTAAATGTTATATAGTCACATAGGAAACTGAAGACAGTGACTTTCCAGATCAAGCCGCCAACCTGAAATTTCTGTCAAAAGTGCTCTGTATACTCCATTTTCAGTTTTATACTCAGATGAATATTTACTTTCAAAGTAGTGCCATTAGTAACCCCATCTATGCTTTGCTTATTAGAACTGACCATATGCATGGAGAGGACAAATGTCCTCACACATATTCTTGGTAAATTTGAGCTTTTAAGATTGAAGAGACTTGCGCTTGCCCCCAGATTGTGTGAAATAATGCTTACATGGTTGCATTCAGAATAAATACTCTCCCTTTTTCTTATTTACCATATATCTATATGAATTGTTTCACTTTACACTGGAGAAAACAAATTTCTGACTTCTCAAAAACATCTTTGGTTCATCATAAGGGAAGGAAAATTATTACTTATGCAAAACTACAGAAGTAGATTTATATATTTATCCATAATAAGTATAATAACTAGGGAATTTAAATCATATAATAGTTTACATCCTGCCAGAGATAGATAGATTATTTTTTTCTTTCCTGAGGGAACTTTTAAGAATGTGTTTAAATCCCCATGGCATGTTGGAATAATCATTAATGTTTACAGTTGCTATGGTAACAGAAAATGCTGGCAATTGTGTAGGAAAGACGCCTGAGAGGCAAAGATAAGCTGTGTCAATTATTGAACATCTGTCAAACAGCCAATTTAAAGTGACAGATAAAGAGCTAGAAATCGAAAGTGAGAAAAAATATTTTTACTAACGCACAGTTAAGAACATCACATCAGGTTTGTATTGTTTTGCCACTAATGTAGAAGAATAATTAGATTTCCTTTTCATCTACATAAAAGAAGTACTTTCTAGTGGTAAGCAATGGCAGCATATGTAATTTTTTTAATTCTCTAATAATCTCCATCTGTCTCTACCGAATGCTACTTTTTACTTTCCTGAATTCTATTACATACATTATTTAATTCCTGTCTCATGACAACACACTAAATTTTTAAAGTAATTGCCACTTTATAGAATGTTGCAGGACCAGAGAAGTGAGAAAACTGTGTGCAAGGTGCTGGGCCTTCCTTCCTGTACAGGGCTCTCCTCTCTCTAGTCTAGCCAATACTTAGTACGCAGGCAGTGCCTTAAATTTTCTTCACACGCATGGTGTTGCCCACTCTTGTTCCCTTGTCAGTCATCACAGATCAATTACAGCTCCTTTTCCTTCTGAATTCTAGCACATCCTTTAAATCCTGTGCCAGCGTTCTGGCAGCCAATACCAATTAGGTGGGGCTTTGTAGGCAAGTCCAACTCTTTCTGCAATCCCTGCCCCTTAATGATCTCTCACCCGGACTTGGTATTTTATTGTTTACAAATTGTTTTCACATGTATGGTCCCATTAGACCATCAAGCTTATGAAGTGAGGGGTTGTTATCTCTTCCTCACATGTGAGAAAATTGAAAATTGTGGCTTAGAGAGATGAAGTGATCTGAAGAAGATTTCAGAGTCCAGTGGAACCTGTTTTCTCCCGCGCTGCCTTTTCCCACTCAGCAAGAAATTTGCAGCTGGCAAAAGTCTAGTGTAATAGGTTCCAGTACTGCTAGTAAGGAAGAAGAGGGGAATGAAGAGAGGAAGGAAAAGAGAGGAGAGGAGAAAGGGAGGAAGGAAGAAGAAAGGAGGGAGGGAAAAGGAAGAAAGGGAGGGCAGAAAGAAAGCAGGGAGGGAGGGAGAGAGGGTGAAAGAAAGGAAAGAAGGAAGGAAAGGGAAGTACTTAATTGTTCTCTAGGTATTTACCCAACTTCTGACAAAGGAAAGTGCTAGACAGATTCTTTTCCTACAGTGGTTTCCAGCTATAATCTGTAATGTATGGACTAAGTATAAATTCACCTAGGTAAGTCCCAAATGCATTATTTTTTTAATTATGTGACACACTTCTATTGATCTTCATATCAACAAATCCTTTCATATATAGGAATCTAGAAGGTGAGAGAACATATTAATTTTATGATTAATGTTATGATTTTGCTACAGCAGTAGATGAGTAAAATAGACATTGTAAAGATGGTTAGAAGATTTAATTTTCTGACTGACTTGTTTAAGGTTACATTTGACACATCACATTTTCATTCTGTTTCCCACTTTCATGCTTGGGGTAAAGACAGCATTATCTCACATGTGAATCAAATGCATTAGCATAAGTGAATGTAAGTGCAGAGAAATCAAGTACTTTCCTGACATATCAGTGTGTGTACAGCTCTGTCAGTTTAGCACCCCGTCCTATTCCGCTAACGTAAGTACATGATTTAGAATTGATTTTTAAAATGCCAGAAGTTTGGAATACATGAAGAACAACCCACAAACCACAAGAAACTCAAGAAGAAGGAAGACCAAAATGTGGACATTTCATTCCTTCTTAAAAGGGCAACCAAATACCCACGGAAGGAGTTGCAGAGATTAAGGAGCAGAGAGTGAAGGAAGGACAATCCAGCCTGATATAGCTATCTCCTGAGAGGCTCTGACAATACCTGACTAATAGAGAAGTATTAAGGAAATCATATGACATGTAAATAAAGAAAATATCAAATAAAAAAAGAAAAGAAAAGAAGAAACATGGGATTAATCCTGCTATTTCTCTTAGTTTTTATTGGAAAAAAATAATATGCCCTGGATACTGAGATAATTATAATTAGTCTTTTCAGTACTTCACTTAACCCCCTCAATGGCACAATGTAATCAATATTATTATTTGCACTACTCAAAAGAGAAAAACTGAGTCCTGGATATGTAGAATGTCACTTTCCACTCATAGTTATAGCAAAGCAAGGTTACAGGGACAGCTACATCTAACTTCAAATCCCAGGATACCTATAAAAGTCAGTGCAGGGGTAAACATAATAATGATCGTGCTTAGATATCAAATAAAGAGATGTCATTAATAGATATTATTTTCTCCTGAAATTTTTCTTGTAGTCGACAGTCTTTTTTTGGGTCAGTCTTTGTTTTCCTGCCTTGGAGAGTCAGAAGGGGTGTGGCAGGAATCTACCTTGTCTAAGAGGCCATCTTAAAAGGAACTGTTCTAAATGGGAGTAGGTAGATGGCAGGCTAGTCCACAAGAACTTCCTAAATACATCCTTATATAAATAAGGATGCAGACACAAAGTTAAGAATAAAATGATATTATTAATTATGGGAGGGAAGGTGTGATAGCTCTAAGAAGAAGACATCCCATAGGTTTGTATTGGCCAAGATACTTTGATTACAGGGAACCAAAGCCTAGGATTTGGGGGACACTTAAGCATTTTTGTAAATGAATATATTGATATAAATGGGGAAATAAAAATGCTTCTTCTCAGTTAATTCCTTGAAAAGCCCAACTAGTGTCAGATTGGATATCTTATGTCATATGATCCTTGTTGGGTCAATAAATTCCCTGGGCAATAAAGTAATACCTGTTCAGTCTTACAGATCATCTTCATTCCTCTTACTGACCTTACAGGAATGGAGACTTGTTGCCCTGATGAGCCACTGAGAACAAATTACTAAGAAAGAGAAAATTAGACTGGGATGTAGCACAATACTGGAGCACTCTCCTAGTATGACCAAATGTGACTAAAACCCTAATTTGTACACATAAACATACATACACACACACACACACATGCATACACACACACACACACACACACACACAAAGAAAGAGAGACAGACAGATAGATAGACAGGCAGGCAGGCAGAGATAGACTGAGAGAGAGATCTTGAGAGACTGGAAAATTGACTAAGAGTTAATTTATAAATGCTCAGAATTTGAATATTAACTATCTGAAATATTAGATCACATATTTAATTGAGAAGGATGTGAAATTGTAATAATTTGGTAAAAAGGCTGTGTGTTAATGAGTTGTATGGGAGTTGGTTGTTATTGCTTGGAAGCCTACTCACTTAGCCATATTACTGCTTGGAGCCTTTAAAAAATGTAAATAAATATACTTTAATTGACATTTACACATTTACCCCAAATCATCAATTCTAAGTATCCCTTTTGGTTCCATGTTGGATAATTCTCTTTGTCCTCAGAAATTACTAAGCTTAAAATAACAAGATGGAATTTGATTAGGTTACAGCATAACCCTATGTACCTATGTATTTCTTCTCAAGAGGTGCCTGTTTTAACCCCGTATCTCATCCTTTTAGTTCCTTGTGAACTCATTTCACTTTCCTATATCTATGTTATTATGCCTGTCTCCTAATTTATCCATCTCTAAATTAGATAAAGATGGCAAATGTCATCATGGTTATAAGTATCTTTAAGGAGCCAAGCATGAAGCTCAGTAGCACCTTCCTTTCATACCAGGTACAAAGCTCTGGGTTCCAATCCCAGCTCTTAAGATAAAAAGTCTTAAGAAAATAGCTATGGGGTTCCTGAAGTACTTTTAGTAAATAACCTTATGTAGAGGAACCTCAGTCATGAGAAGCAGTGTAATCTCTTTGCCTGGAAATATCTTAGGCGAGAGCTGGCTGTCACAGTTGAGTAGCTGAAATCTGACCATGTCACTGGTATGATCTGGTAACTCAAGAGCGACCATCACCATGTGACCATTAGCCTCGGTTATAGGATGTAAGCTGGCTTCAAGCTCCCCTTACGCTTCACTTTTATATTTACTGGTTGTTAGTGACTCATCCTTAGACAGTCAATCATTCAGATATTTTCAGAAGGATCTTGCATCAGTGAACTAGGAAAAACAAAAGAAAAACGAAATAGAGGAGGAAGAGGAAGAAAGAGGAGGGGAGGAGAAAAGGGAGTTTGAGAAGAATGGTTTTCAATGAAAAAGACTTTAGGCATCATTATTTAAAACTTATAGTTCTTAATATTATAGAATTTTTGCCTTCCTCTGATCTCAATAGTTTCAACGCACTATCAACATTTTAATTAAAGTATCATACCCTTCCATTTACAAGAAACTTCTTTCTCAGTAGCACATTGATCTGGAGTTGAACAGTGATATCATTGCTCAGGAAAGTTTCTGACATTCAGAAGTCTAGTTCAAGTCAACTGTTGTCTACTGAGCATCATGGAATCAAAGAAATGGAAGAAAAGCATGTGTTTCCTCCTGTATGTATGTTTTTCTGCATGCAATACTGAAATCTACTAGATAGAGAAGGAATAAACTACTAAGCTATCCAAATACAGGGCAAATAAAATTTTAGTGCATGAAATACATAGTATGTTAGTTGCTTTTAAGGAAAAAAAAAAACAAAAAGCAACAGTTATTTGTTGGTTTTGCTGTTGAGAAATATTACTTTTTACAATAGAAATGTATCTTTGCAAAAGGGATTATAATCAGAAAAGTCTAGAGTTCTCTAGGAGACAAAATCAAAATCAAAAGTCTAGAGTTCTCTAGGAGACAAACCTCTGTGTATGTTTGCAAATGAGTTTTTAGACTGGGGTGAGAAGATGCATCCTAACAGTGGCCAGTCCAGTACCAAATAAAAGACAGAGAGAGCCGAGCACTGAGCCTTCACATCTCTACCTCCTATAAGTGGAAGCAATGTGACAAGCTGGTTCATGGACCAACCATCATGCCTCCCTCCATGATGAACCCTGAGGCTGCAAACTGAAAAAGAACATTTCTTCCCATGTATTTATCAAACATTTGTGCCACAGCAACAGGAAACATATATTCTACATATAGACCAATGGCATAGAGTAATAGGGTGATGAAGTAAGCAAAATATTTTGTGAACTCAGATCCCTTCACCTGGGTGCTCACTGGAGCTGCTCTTCCCAAAGCCAAAAGAACCTTGGTGAAACCTAGAGAGACATCTGAGGTAGTGAGGTGTTCTGAATTGTTCAGCCAAGAATTGTTTATCAGTTGATTTCTTCTATTTTCCACCTCCAGATAAAGAGTCATGTTGTTTCTGAGTTTGACATTGAACTTTGATAGGCATCTCTATGAGTATGTAGTTTCTATGGTATCCAAAGTATTCATACTTGACTATCAAAGGGCATCCATGCTTCAAAAGATTTCTACTTCTACACTCTAAGCTATCTTCATGCTTCACGATGCCCCTATAATGTACTTCACCAATGTCTTTGAGCTCTCTATAAAATGGGAGGCTGCCTTTAGTTTCTTAAAATACCATATTTTTAACAAATGGCTGAAAGTAACATTCTTCATGTCCCACTGTTTCTATGCATGCATAAAAATCTGCTAAAACTGTATCAGCTTGATGGCATGGGCCATGTTAGGCAGACTGGATCATTCTGATTGTGCTTCAAGTACAAACCCTACTTTTACCACATCAAAAGAGTTACATAATCTATTTTTGAATTTTCTCTTACCGTGCCAGTGGAAGTATTCAACAGAGGGTCTGTCCCATTTTCTCTGTTTGTTTCTATACCCTAAAGCATGTATTGAAAACCCAGTTACCCGGGAATCCCAATGGCCTGAAGTGGCTCCTAAGAAGTTGTATAGACTGGAAAATTGGAGACTTTATGCCAGCTCCTCACTGGTATTCATCTTTGCCAATGGCATCTCTGATGAAATGACAGATCATGTATTCAAGTCTTTAAAGTCAGGAGTCAATACAAGTGTAGTTCCTAAACTGTAGCATCTACATCACACATACGTACATGTGTGTCTGTGCATGTATGTATGTGAGTGTGTATGGCAGCTTCTGAGTACTAGGTTTCCATATGACCTTTGTAAAATGTCTTTAGTATTATTTATCTCTCCCTGTATTTCCTCCTCTACCTTCCCCAACCTAATTTATTCTTATTCCATTATTTGTTTTTACCCTTTATACCAGTGCATTCTCTCTTCCTCCTGAAAGCCATTCCTCACGGCCCTGTAGTAATCTCCTGACCTCAATGGGTGCCCAGATGAAACACAAATATCTGAAAACTCAAAGCTAACATCCACAAATGAGAGAAAACATATAATGTTTGACTTTCCAGATCTGAGTTACCTCAACTAGAATGATTGTTTCTTGTTGCATCCATTTACCTATGGATTTCATTTCTCAAACATCTGAATAACCTTCCATTCTGTAAATGTACTACATTTCCATAGTGTCTGCACAAGTTTTTACACACACACACACACACAGAGACATACACACACTTTAGGTTACCCAGGGCTTTCTAGCTGGAGATCAAAACACATTTTTTTGTACTTTTTCACAGACACATCTGTAAAAGCAAAAGAGAGCCAGAATCTACCCTGGGAGTCTAAGAGTACACCGCAAGGCAATCAGCTCTTAAGTGTAAGATTTAGTTGAAGCCTCTCCATTTGTCATTACAATTCATGTGAATCTCATATTTCATTCCATCATATCAATGTGTTAAATTACTTTCAAGTTAAAGCCCTTAACTCCACTCACAAATTTCCAAGGAATACCCTCTCCCCTGAGAAAAATGCTCAATTTTCCCAGCAAAATAGTGACAAGGAAATAAGTAATATATAAAATTGCAGAAATTTTAAGCCATATCCAGAGTAGTATTCAAGGACTCTTGTGCATTAGAAAATGGAACTTTGGCCATCTGCCTTCCTACACCCCCATTGCCACATCTCGGTGAGTAAGTCACATGTACTAAAAATATCATGGAAAAAAAGAACAGAAGCCCCTTAGTCAGAGGCTTAATTTTAGAAATGCTGCCACAAGGTTGGGTGAGATTTAGCACTAATCTAATCTCTGCCTCGCCACTTCTGTTCTGTTCTGTTCTGTTCTGTTCTGTTCTGTTCTGTTCTGTTCTGTTCTGTTACTCTATGTCAGTGCTGGTTGAACGACGTTTATCCAAAATGCATGGAACCAGAAGTATATTAGAGTCTTTGAAATTCTTGACTATTTGCACATACATAATGAAATATCAGGATAAGACACTCAATATAACAACTCACTTGTAAGTAATATGTATATATTCACATGGCCCACAGGTAACTTTATACAATAATTAAATAATTTTGTGGATGAAACAATGTTCTGTGTGGAATTTTCTGTTAGTGGCATGGGAGCTGTGGTGATGGACTCTAGACCATTTCATGTTTCAGCTTTTCCAGAGAGTAATGGTTAGCTTATATCGTGAAGGTGATAAGCCATTGGGGAATTTTTTAAGTCAACACTACTTACATGGAGTCAGTCAACTATAGCATTGTACTGAGAATAATTCTGAATATGTGTGCCATAATCAAATGTAACTGTGACCCATGGTTACAGGGGTTGCAACTTACAGATCAAGTGACAGATGTCATGCCTTCCCTGTGCCAGCTAGCACTGACAAATAATGATATTAGTGTCCCAAACCTACACTGTCTTTCCTGATGCACAGAGCAGTCTGTACCAAATTCTCTATGGCACAGAGCATTCTTAATAAGGTGCCCTGTCAGTGACAGCCAGAGTTTCATTGACCTTTGCTGTAAAGGGTTATCACTGTCATTACAGGAGTTAAGTACCCATAAATCTATCTTCTAATTAATAAAGGTATTAAGTTGATCCACTTTCTATGCCTGCAGATTTCAGTTTCTCTCTGTATCCTCCTCGGTATTCATGTTTCTTCAAGTATTACTTAGTGGAGCACAAAACACATACTACATTAAATTTATCTTTTACTATCTCAGTATAGGTAGACAGATACTCCTTTTTTTCCTCAGTTTTCAGATGAAGAGTGAGAATAGAAAGCACTTAGCTAAACACCGTACTTAGGTAAGCACTAAAGCTTAGACTCAGCCCACATTTCCAAACAGCCAACCCAGGGATCATCCCCGGTAGTTATGCCCCCTATTCAGGAAAACTACTAACTGCTCCCAATTCATCTCCCTCAGAACCTCCAAGCATTTATGAGCACTGTTGTCCATTCCTGTGCCAAGAGTCCAGCTTTTATAAATAGTCGGTACTTGGCAACTGCTTGATAAAATAGTGAACTAATGGAGATGTTCACACTGGTTGTTTCACTTGCAAATTTGCTTCAAGTACATCTTTCATAACTATTTTCATAGCATCACGTCTCAGTTCAAACTCAGCCTCATCAACACTTTACAAAAAGTAGGCCAGGTATTGATAAAACTGACAAATAATAAGGATACCCTGCTGTTAAACATCTCTTGAGTATTATTAATTCTCGTAAAATTCCTATAAAACATAACCCAGATTCAACCAACTGAGCAATTGGTGTGTGTGAGTGTGTGTGTGTGTGTGTGTGTGTACATGCATATGTGAGCATTTGTGCCCAGGGAAACAAAAAGATGACAACATCAAATCTGAAGGTGGAATTACACACAGCTGTGAACCACCTATCATGGGTGCTTGGGAACTGAATCTGGATCCTCTGGAAGAGTAGAAAGCATTCTTAACTGCTGAGATACCTCTCCAAACAACTGGTGCAATTTTTAGACTCCACAATAATTACACATGCAGTTCTTGCAGATATTCTTTTCTTATTTTATTTCTTTGACAAGTGGGCTGTAAGATTTCTTGAAGTTTACATAAAAACTGTGAAATTATAATGCTGGAAGAAATGGAGAGATCATCTCATTCTACTTTTCAATTTCCTGATAAGGAAAATAGACATCTTCTAATTCCAAAATAAATAGTGATAGTAATATAATAATGATAATAATAAAAATAATAATAATAGAAATAATAATAAAATATATCTGCATAACAAAGCCTACTATCGTACACTGAGTACACTCTGCATCCCTGTTCATGCTGGGTACCAAATTGCCATCCTGTTCTATTCATGGCGTTCTTTAGGTTTCCTTTTCTGAATTAGTAAAGTAAAAAACGATAAAGCACAAACTTTTTACATATAAAAACTGAGAATTAATACATACAAAGAACACAAGGGTTTAGACTCCAGGGAACAAAATAACACTATCAAAAAATGGGGAACAGAGATAAACAGAGAATTCTCAGCTGAGGAAACTCAAATAGCCGAGAAGCTCCTAAAGAAATGTTCAACATCCTTAGTCATCAGAGAAATACAAATCAAAACAACCCTGAGATTCCACCTTACATCAGTCAGAATGGCTAAGATCAAAAACTCAGGCGACAGCAGATGCTGCAAGGATGTGGAGAAAGAGGAACACTCCTCCATTGCTGATGGGATTGCAAGCTGGTACAGACACTCTGGAAATCAGCCTGGCACTTCCTAAGAAAATCAGACATAGTACTACCTGAGGACCCAGCAATACAACTCCTGGGCATATACCCAGAAGATGCTCCAACATGTAATAAGGACACATGCTCCACTATGTTCATAGCATCAATATTTACAATAGCCAGAATCTGGAAATAACCCAGATGTCCTTCAACAGAATAATGGATACAGAAAATGTGGTACATTTATACTCAATTACTAAAAACAATGACTTTACAAAATTTGCAGGCCAATGGATGGATCTAGAAAATATCCAATTAAAAACCTAAGGATTCGGCTGGGCAGTGGTGGCGCACGCCTTTAATCCCAGCACTTGGGAGGCAGACGCAGGCGGATTTCTGAGTTCGAGGCCAGCCTGGTCTACAGAGTGAGTTCCAAGACAGCCAGGGCTATACAGAGAAACCCTGTCTCGAAAAGACAAAAAAAAACAAACAAACAAACAAACAAACAAAAAAAAACAAAAAACAAAAAAACAAAAAAACAAAAAAACCAAAAAAACCTAAGGATTCGAGAAAGGCATCTTTTAAAATATGATACATTTGACACTATTGGAATAGAAGTCAATGCAATAAGCATAGTGTCTCTGGAAAGGAACTAGGTTCAGGAAAAGCTAAGAGTGTCCATCAGGACAAGGCGTCTGCTTGGGGTAGCTCTATTCAATGATTACCTATATCTGAAATATCACTTAATTAGTTTATTTTCTAGAAGACAGTAGCCAAGCATTCGCTGGTCTTGGTTCACAGATAAGAATAAAAGACCTATTCAGAAAGTGAAAACTTCAGTTAATTTCGAGTAACTTTGGATGCTCCAAACCAGAAACCTATTGCTAGATCCTTCTGCCTTATTTAGTACATTTTAACTAGCCTCAGTCTCTTCCGTTGAGCATCAGAAGTTTCACAATCATTTGATACATTGCATTCCAAATATCTGTTTACTCAGTTGTTACAAATTGCCAATGGGACAGAAACTGTCACTTCCAGAGCAATTAGTGAGTGAAAACTTATCAAAAGAAATCTGTCAAGTTTGAGTAAGTATAAATATTGCATAGAAGTCCCCGAGGAAATCAAACTGAGTAGGATATGGTGTTTTTGCTCATTTCAGCACATGAGAGTTTATTTTGTTTTGTTTTCTTGGCTTTACTTTCCTTTGGAATGTTGATAGCATTTTATATAACCCAATGGATTAATGTTTTGCTCTGATAAAAATAGATTTGGTTCTTCAGGGAAATCTGTATTGTCTATTAAGTGGTTTAACAATAGTGTTCTTTACTTTCAAATGCCAAGACTGTCTATTGTCATAGCAGAGTGCTGGAACAGGAACATTGCCAGAAACGTGAGGTCATTTTTCTGCTTGGCCATCCTTTGATATCCTACTCTGACCTTTCCTGGGCCTCAGGATTTTCATATCTTCTAAGTCTAGAAATGCAACATGATCTGTTGGTGCTATTCAGATTTACTATTTTTTCTGCCTGTTTTGATAGTGTGCTGTTATTGGATTATATTCCTTGCAGTCCTCCTGATGGCTCTGAACCTATATACAGACACAAACATAATATTTCAGGTAGTGATATTTGCTTTGAAGAAAACTAAGTTAATTTATCAGCTGGAGATGTCCTGTTGAGGGTTGAACATTCAGCTGTACACTGTTATTTTACCTGTTCTCCAGCTGAGCCTTTTCTCCTTGTCTTTAGGAAGCAGCACTTACAAAAGAACAGGTGTTAAAATGACAGTGTTAGGGTCCTTACCAGCAGCTGTTTTGATGCTCTTCTTTCTAAATGCTAAATTAATTTTTGGTTCTCCAAGGAAACAGGATTTGCTGTGACAACACAGCTTTACACATAAATAACATCATACTTCATTCTTATTTGTACTGCTCTGTACCCTCCTCTTTTTCCTCTTGCTATTCTCTCTGCACATATACAGGCCTATTTTTAACTTCTAAACACATATATTTACTAATCTATCTTACGTACTTTTTCTTCTCTTACATACTCTTCCTCCTTTCTCGTAGTCTTTTTCTGCTTTCACCCCATACAAACATGCATGCATACCCACACACAAACACAAACAAACAAACACACACACACACAGACAGAGACAGAGAGAAAAAGAGAGAGCCAGAGAGAGAGAATGAGAGAGAGAGAGAGAGAGAGAGAGAGAGAGATTGAGGTCTAGATTAAATAAACATGTGAAAAGGTGATATTTGTCTTTCCAATTGTGTATTTTTTTTTTATTTTCCTATACATGCCATAATCTCCTTTGACATTCCTTTTTGCAATCTGGATTTGGTCTGTTTTCAAACATGGAAAGTAGTTGTGGTATCATACACTTATTACAGTTTGACAATTATTACAACCTCCTGTTTTATCCTCCTCCTCTTTATCTTCCTCACTATTCATCTTTATCATTTCCTCCTTAGCTTTCATTTGCCCTTTATTCAATTTGAAAGTAAATTATTCCCCTCAGTATGATTGATAATTTCCCAGTTAGAGTTCCTGAAAATTGTGAAGTCAAGTGATATGCTAGAATTTGTCCCTGTAATAAACTATGAAAGAAATTATGATAAGCTTGAATTGGTGCCATATGATCTCATCTATGCAGGATTCTGAGGCATGAGGATCATAAGCTGGAGTCCTACATGGGCAACTTAGTCAAGCCTTGTCTCACAATTAAAAGTGAAAAGAGGCTGGGAATACTGCTCTGGTATCCAGTGAGTGTCTGTCTAATTTTTCATCATTGGTCATGCAAGGCAACTTGAGCAAGTTTTATTACTAAATAGCTTAATCCCTAGATGTTGTAATGACTAGTGAGACACTTGGGGAATATACTGCAAATTTGTGATATATGAAAGTTTGAGTATGACTTACTATGTTGGCTGCTTGCTTCTCTGCTATGACACCGTGCTTGAGCAGAACAACTAGAAAGAGGACTTTGGTTTCTAGAGTGTAGTTCATCACAGCAAGGGCAGGATGGTGATGGGATCTTGCAGTAGCTGCTCAGTTACATTAACTCCATAGTCAGGAAATTGAAGGAGACAAATGTTTGTGCTCAGTTAAGGCTCTCCTTTTTATTCAGTTCAAGACCGCAGGCTGAGGAAAGGTACAGCCTACAATGAAGATATGTCTTCCAATCTTGACTAACCTATTCTAGATGATCCCTCACAAATATGCACACAGACTCATTCCCTCAGTGAATTTAGATCTAGTCAAGTTGGCAATATTAATCACGTTTAGGCCACCACCTTCTACCCACTGTTTCCACAGACTCATCATGGCTAGCCCATAATTTAAAATGCATAAAATGCACTTATTCCTGCTTCACAAGTTCCCATAGTCTTTAAATTTTTCAGTGTTTTGTAAATCCAAAGTCTAAGTCTCATGTGAAGTTTAATGGCATCTCCTACTTCATAAAAAATATATATATATATAAATAAGGTAGTTACATCCAATATACAACAGCAAATAATAAATATTCCAATTCTAATAGGGAGGAGTAGGGTCATAGTAAGGAAATATAACACCAAAGCAAACTGAAAACAAAACCACCTAACCTCAAGTCCTGCAGCTTCAGATCTAGCATCTGGGGCTCATGGTAGAATCATCTGGGCTTTGAATTAGCTTGGGTACTCCCACCCTTCCAGCTCTCACAATTGTAGTACCTATGGTCTCTCCTTTGGGATAACTCCACTCCATGCCTGGTGCTTTTTTCAGTGGATGCCCAACATCCCAGGCACCTCCATCACCCTGAAGTTTAGATTTTCACTTAATCTTAATCATTGCTGCTTCATTAAGTAGCCCCCTCAGGATCTTCTTGCAGGGACTTTGATCTTTTCAAAAATTTCCTTGCTTCAGTGGCTTTTTGGAATCATGACACAAGATTCCATCACCCTTCAACCTTGTATATCTCTTGCGTACAAAGACAGTACTATGTGGATGATGATGTCAGATTTTTCTGCATGCTCTGGATGTATCCTGACCCCTGTGCACCACAATTCCACCTGACTATGTGGTGATCCTGAGGCAACATTGTGCTAAGTGACTATTTTCAAGGAGTAGGGAGCACCCTGAGCAGCATTCTCTGTGTAGACCCTGTCCTTTTAGATGCACCTGCAATTTTCATTATGTAGCCTTTCATGGATAGGGTGTTTTCTCCGGATACCTCTGTACCTCTCCAATGCAGTGGATGGCAGTTGCTTTAATAGTGCTATCTTAGTTTGGGTTTTCATAGCTGTAAAAGGACACTATGGCCAAGGCAACTCTTATAAAGGAAAACATTTCATTGGGGCTGGCTTAGAGGTTCAGAGGTTCAGATCATGATCATCATGGCAGGATCCCAGAGTTCTACATCTTGATCTTAAGGCAGCCAGGAGAAGACTGTCCCTTCTGCACTGATTGGAGCTTGAGCTCTAGGAACTCTCAAAGCCTGCCCACATGGTGACATACTTTCTCCAATAGTAGCACTTCCCATGGGCCAAGCATATTCAAACCACTACAGGAACTAATCTTTATTAAAAAAGTTATAGCTGCTTTCTCATCATCAGCATTAACTGGAACTTTAAATGCATTCATTTCTGGGACAAACTGCACATTTTTTTTTTATATTTTCCTCTTTCACCTGACTTTCTCATTGCAGATTGAATCAGAGCAGTAAACAGTAACCATGATGTGACCTTAATACTGCCACGTCTAGAAACTTTATTCACTATACTAATTTAGTCAATTATTATATTCAATCTCACTTCAGTTCTCATGACACAACTTAACATAGCCAGACTCTATCCTTAGATATAGGAATAGCCTTCAGGCCAGTGACCAATAGACCGCGTCTTCTCTGAAACCTCTTGAGCTAGGCTTCTACTGAATAGTCAATTAAACTCTGCTTGTAGTGCTTATATTAGTTATTGTTTTAGTGCTGTGATAAAACACCATGACCAAGGCAACTTGTAGAAGGAAGGGTTTATTTAGTCCTTGGCTCCAAATTTATAAGAGTCCTTCATTGTAAGTAAAGATGGCTGAAAATACCAGGTAGGTAAACCAGCAGAAAAGGCTAAATGTTCACATCTCAAATTGCAAGCAGAGAAAGCAAACTCAGAATGGTGCAAAGTCCTCAACGTCTCAAAACTTGTCTCCAGTTGTTGTAGTTACCAATTAATGTCTACTCAAATTATCCCAGCAGCAATGGTGCATTCCTTGCTAACACACACACACACATACACACACACACACACACACACACACACACACACACACACATATATTTTAATACACCTTAAATAGCTTAATGGCAGAGCTACTCCTAAACCTACAGGTGGCTAACACCTTCCCTCCAATATTCTTGTGTTATATTCCATCGTTGTTTCTCTAGACTCAGTTGGGGTCCTTCTGGGACCACTCTTCCCCAGCTCTTACATGTTGGCTGTCTCACTGTCCTGCCTTCTCAGGCCTGGCAGCTACTCCTTTACCAGAATGGCAGCTATCTCCTCCCTCCTCCTTCCTCAGTCTCTTGCCCTGGAATCCTAAAGTCCCACCTCTGTCTCCCTACCCAGCCATTGGCCATCAGTAACTTTATTTACCAATCAAAACCAAATGAGGACAGGGTCCCTCAGTGTCTTATGTGTAGACATTTGGATTCCTGTGTAATTTTTGGGAACAAATTAACATAAGTAGCATTAAACCAAATCTGCATTTCCCTTGTTTTGTCCATTAAAAAGACCTTTTCTCTCAGATATACATGAACAGAGTTATAACACTTATGTAAACCATAAGGTATGATATATACTAATAACATCCAGTCTATCAGTTTTGTCAATTTAGATATATTATTCTAACACTTATCTTAACTTAAAGAGTGTATAATTCTATTCAGAAAAATGAAAGGAATTAACTTATTCACAAATACATCAGATAGCATGTTAGTTAAACTCTTGTTTGTTTGCTTGTTTGTTTGTTTGTTGACACATGATCTCATATATGCAAGGCTGGCCTTGAACTTGTGTTGTCTGTGATGTCCTTGAATTTTTTTAATCTGCTTCCACCCCATGTGTTCTGAAATTACAGATGTGCACTAGTTTACCTGATGTATGCAGTGCTGGGAGCTAAGCTTTAGTCTTCCTACATGATAGGAAAGCTATTAACCAACTGAGCTATCTGTTTCTCCAGCTCTGCTGAATCCATTTATAAAGGGAGATGGATGAATATGAAGGTATTCACGAATCAGAATGATTAAGAGGAAGTATAATGGCAAATATGTCTCAAAAATGTACTCACAAAACCCATTCACTGGTATGCTATAATAAATGAATAAAATAAAACAATTTTATTTTTATAATTATTAAGTTGGTGACAGAGAACACAATAACCAAAATCTCTACAACCTTCCAGACATTTCAATAATTTTTGCATAAACTATTAGTAACTATTAGCACATATACTTGTATACCAGTTTAACACAATTTTATTCATTAAGAATTTGAAGCCGGGCGGTGGTGGCGCACGCCTTTAATCCTAGCACTTGGGAGGCAGAGGCAGGCGGATT
>NW_022196903.1:99863577-99882117 GCF_008632895.1 Mastomys coucha
AAAAAAAAAAAAAAAAAAGAATTTGAAAATGAGAAAGTTTAAATGGTTCCCCTTGCATAACAGAAATTTAAACTTTGGTACTTTCCTTCCAGTTATAAAATACCAGCACAGATATCTTTTTTAAATCGCTGCTTTCTGGTTGCTAAATTCCTTCCTCAGAATTCAGAATACTTCATAGCTACTAGCCACTACAAGAGCTTAAAACTATCTCATGGAAAAAATTATAGTCCCATAAATTTGATTTCAACTCTCATTGGAGAAATGTAAAATGCTTAATTTTACACTTACAAATTACTTTGTAATGTCTACTTTGTGACTTTGTAGATGGCAGTTTATATTTAAAATGTTTTTATAACTTACTAGAGAATTCATAGTGTTCTACTTGTCCGTGAGATAACACAGGGATACTGAGAGATGACAGGGTTTGCTGGAAGTGGGATTATGGGGTTGAGTACAGAATATATTGCCTGTCTTGCTGACTTTACAAGTCTTTTCTTACTGGAAGGTGTCCCTACTAAATTATGTTTCCTTGTCTTTTTCTATCTTAAAGTTTAGGTATTTCTGTTTTTGTTGTTGTTGTTATTGTTATTGTTGTTGTTGTTATGTTTTGGTTATTGCTTTTGGGAATAGCCAACTTATTGGTTGTTGTGTGACTCTTAATTTTTAATTTTTTTATATTTTAAAAAATATTTTTGGGGTGTTTTAACTGCATGTGTGTCTATACAGCATGTTATTCCTGGTATCTATGGATGCTGGAAGAGGACATCAGAGTTTCAGATGGTTGTTAGCTGGAATGTGGGTACAAGGAATTGAACCTAGGTCCTCCAGAAAAACAATTACTTGTAAATATTGAGTGACCTCTCCTTTCTTATTTAACTTTTCCTGGGAATGTAAGCAAACATCTACTTATTTCAGATATGGCATAAATAACTGACCAAAGAAACTATGGCCCCAAATCTAGGTGAGTGAACCATTTAAAGACTAGCTCACATGAGTGACAACTGAGGAAAGTGTCCCCAAAGCTCCTTGTATCACTTGAGGTAAGAGTCACTCCTTCCCAGAAGTCTTCGTAATTATATAACTCTGAAGAAGGGTTTTATGGATGTATTAAGTTTCAGGAACTTCCTGAGACTTAGGTATTTGTTTACTCTCTGAGCCTTGTAATATTCATTTCCTTTCTGAGTCTTAACAATCTTCTCCCGGACAGAATGTTTTATATCAGAAGAACTTGTTTAATGACTTTGGAACTTGTTTATTTATGCTCAGTGTCCTCTCCACATCAGCATGGGGTTACTTCTAATTACACGAACATGCATAGAGTGATTAGCTTTTCTCATAGAAACATAATTATAGCTCTCCAAAATAATGCATGAGAAAATGCTGTAATTCTGTGATAAAGGGAGAGCAATCTACATGACCCTTCCTTTGTGTGTCAACAATGGTTTATTAAGGCAAAACATGTTTCTTGTTACATATTCAGTAGTTGAGGTCGATTACAGTTGGGATTCATTGAAGGATTAAACACCAAAGATGTCTTCTACAGTAATTAGTCTTCTCTTTATAGAGCTCAAGTGGCCTTTCTGCCATTTACCAATGACCATTCATGCATTTAGAATTTAACCAGGGTCATATGAAAGACTGGCAAAGAATAACTCAGCCAAGTATTTCTACAACCAAGGCTTCCCTATGAGTTCTGTTTTTCCTTCCCCCCCCCCGACAAAGTAATTTTTCAAAATAAAAGTAATCTTGTAAAATCAGGGTCAATAGCCAGGCTACCATGTTTCAATATGTGACACATCTGTGGTTCACACTTCACAAAAAGGAAGGGTGAATATTTGGAGCTGAAGAAGTTTGGTATCCTTGGAACATGACAGTTCACTGTAGCCAGTCAGATAAAATACACTGGTATTTAGGGTTCTTTGAATTTGAAAATATGGATTCATATACTCAGTCACAAAATGTTCTAATCCTTATGGAAAGCAAAGACTGCCAAAGGAGTATTCCTCGATAGGACTGCTCCATCCATTTGCTCCACTGCATACTGGGATGAGTATTTGCAAGCATGCTTCTCTGACCACTCTTCCACATTCACTTCCTTGTGGATATGTCTTTTTCAACTGTATTTTGTGTATGGATGGAATAATTAAGCCACCAGTGTGTATTTGGTGAGTAATGACTGCAATACTTAATTACCAGCTTATTAAATTTGTGGAGAACTATTCAACTTCCTAAGGAGAAAAAAAGACTCTTACAGTTGAGAGTGGGAGGAGAAGGGAAAAGAATTGAGTGAATTTCAGCAATTACTCTGTCTCCAGTTAGATTTAAGAGTTCAGATTCATTGCTTTGTTCTTTTTTGTCAACCTCCATGAAAAGTTAATGAAAAGGATGAAATGCATCAAATGCACCAAAGTACTTTGTAATCGTGTAATCCAACCCACTATTGTTGCCGTTATTATATAAGAAAAGTGATCTAAATAGTGTCCTTGGTAGCGTCTCACATTACTATGACAAGGTTACTTGGGGGTCTTTAACACTTTCATTCCCTTAGAACTTGCTACAAAGTGCTTGACATATGCTTAGTCCTTTGACGTTTAAAGGTAGGGGCTCTCTGAGTCAACTTCCATGGTATCTCCTACACTTCTTGAAATAAAACATTGTGGACTGACAGTAACCATCCTTTGAGTGTCTGTGATTACCTTTCATTTATATTTTACAAAGTGAAGAGCATCAATCTAAGTCTCTACAGGACCATTTGTGTTCTAAATGTAGCGAAGTTCCAGGACGAAAGACATATTTACAGTGATGATTCTTATTCTTGCAGAGCTGAGCTATGCCTGGATCTTCAATGAATACCCTTCCTATCAGGATAACCGCCGCTTTGTTTCTCAAGAGACTGGGAATCTGTATATTGCCAAAGTGGAAAAATCTGATGTTGGTAATTATACCTGTGTAGTTACCAACACTGTGACCAACCACAAGGTCCTGGGACCACCCACACCACTAATCCTGAGAAATGATGGTGAGTTGTCTATACAATGTTGTCAGTTCTGTTTATGAGGATTGTGGTAGGGTATGGAAAGATACTGTATTGTTGTCATATAATGCTATGAAGAAAAGTTTAATAATTTCTATATTTGGTACCTATTATTTTTCCCACTTGAGTAAGAAATAAGCCCACAAACCATTTTGGAAAACTAATTAGAAGTCTGATCGCTAATCTCAACAGTGATGGGACGTGGACTTAGGCAAATAAAAATAACAAGAGGATCTTAAATTGTATACCCAGGCAAAATGAAGTGAAGAATTGAACAATTAGCTCATTAATCAGTTCTGTGTAATTTAGTATTCATGGTTCAGAAAGTGTTTTTAAATTACCCTAATAATATCTGGATTTACAATAGTGAAGCCATAGTTATACCACAGAGAAATTTAAAAATGTGGATAGTTCATTTGAAACACAAGTTTTAATTTCCCCCATCATGAAAATATTTTAAGAAAATATATGAATCTTATGTAATCTCCAGATATCATAGGCTATGTCACGAAGTGATTTTTAAAGACATTCTTGTCAGCCATGGTGTATGGGTACCATTCCTCTTTCCACTGTGGGCTTTTGTATATTTCCTAAAAATCCAAAAGTGAGACTTAGTCCAAAAGTCTCACTTAGGAGGTGATGTGGACTGTGTATGTTTCCTTAGAAATACCACATTTGTTTTTCAGGAATTCATCTCTCTACATCTGCTGTTTCCACACATGTGGCATCAGGAAACTTCTCATTAAAGTCTACAGATACCCCTCACTATGCACCCCCTACCACCACCACACATACACACTCACACATGAATTCCTTATCCTGCTGTGCTTACCAGTGTGTGTAACTGAAACTACCTGAACTATCT
The DNA here is from genome assembly GCF_008632895.1 of Mastomys coucha. Lineage (NCBI taxonomy): Eukaryota > Metazoa > Chordata > Mammalia > Rodentia > Muridae > Mastomys > Mastomys coucha. The sequence goes on from NW_022196903.1 coordinate 99,867,477, forward strand.
TGCTTATTGCTGTCTAGTATAGATGGTAGCAGAGAAAAGTGTTTCATTACTACTCATTGGAAAGATGAAAACAATAATATAATTAAGCCCTCTAGAAAGAACCAATGTGAAGATTTGAAGATTCGAAGTTGACAGGTTTAGGATTCTATTTTTAAAAGAAAACAAAACAACCACAACAAATAATACAAAAAAATACAAAAAAAAAAAAAAACAAACAAACTTCTCATATGCTTTTTAATAGGAATGACAAAATTTTATCATACAACTAAAAAAATGATCAGTCAAGATACTAATTAACAACAGCAGTGATTGGCCACATTTACTAAGTGCTAGTTTGCACATTTATCTCATTTAAAACTTGAATAAACTTCCAGCATAGCACTCAAGAGCCTTGTTTCTTCTCATCATCCTACACAAGCTCATATAAGAAGACATTGTCTCCTAGTTTCCAAATGTATTACTCTGTCCATCTGTTTTCTTACAATGCCAGGAATTGAACTCAGGTCCCTGCACATGCTAGGCAAGTGCTCTGCCACTGAGTTATACACCCACCCTTCTCAGCCTCTCTAGATTACCAGAGAATGTTGTGCCTAAGTGAGTTTAAACATGAGGTTTTCAGATCAGGGTATTAACATTCAAATTAACTATTTAGAGGTTATCTAAACATCTTTACAATACAGACCACACTGAAAATTGTTAACGAATAGTTCAGTTTTCAGGCACTTTGTCTATTCGTACATTACCATGTATTTATTCAACACTAGCTATGTGATGACCATGTCTCTGTGTTCTAGTAAGCAGAAAAGCAGGCCCTAGTTTAATATTTCCTATGCTCTTCTCGGCAGCGTGTCGACAAGAAGCATTATGTTTGTGCAAGTTTCAGTTTAGGTTTTAGAATAGTACATAAAACAATACATTAAAAATATTGTGATAAAGTAGAAGCTTTATGAGCTAGATGTCTACTGTAGAAAGGGTTGCTATGGAAATCCTCTCTGAAGATGGCATAAGGGCTATCATTGGGATGATAAGAAGCAAGTCCTGGGATGATTAGAAAGAGGAAGAGTTCAGGCTGAGCTGTCATCACATTCAAAGGTCCTGAGGTAAAGAGGGAATACTAAGAAAAATTTACATCTTCTGGGGTTAAGAAGAAAAGGAATGTGGATGAAGCTTGGTTTAAGGAGTTTAAGGATCATGGGCCAGTCATGGAGACCAGGGAGAGAAGACTGAATTTTATTTCTCAGAAGTTTTTCTCAACCTCCCTAAAGCTATAACACTTAAATGTAGTTCCTCATGTTGTGGTGACCCTCAACTATAAAATTATTTCACTGCTGGTTCATAATTGTAGTTTTCTACAACTATGAATGCAAGATATCTAATATGCAACCCTTGTAGGGGATCACAACCCTCAAGTTGAGAGCAATTGTTCTAAAGCAATGAGAAGCTCTTAGGTGTTTGGAGCTGATTCTTTTTTTTAGGAAGACCAATTGACTGCTTTCTAGACAAAAAGAAAATTTCAGAAAGTAGGTATAGAAAATGCATATCTACTTAGAAGACTGTTGTGAAAATTCACGTATGAATGGTGGTAACCTGGGCTAAGGAGAATGAGACACATCTGTCTGTTTTAACAACTGAGACTATATAAGAAAACTACATGCTGAAATAATTAAAATGGCTTAGCAGGAAGATTTACAAAGTTGAGGATCCTATTTTTTTATATTACCAACAAAGCTTGGCGCAAGATTTTTCCCTTGGCAGCAGAAATAAATTACCTGTTTTCTAGTGTTTTGGTCAATTTCTTTGTTATCGTATTCATCTGACATACGTGTATTTGTTACTGACTTTTCCACCCTTGCCTTACTCAGGAAAAGACTTTAAAACTTTCATTAGACTGAGAGTGAACACTAGCATCCTGACTGCAACACGACAAGGTTAAGTTACTGTGGTGGATTCTTGTCTCATTATTATGTTGCATTGTATTCACAAAACCAAAAAATCATCAGTTTAAAAAGTAGGCAAGGTCGACTGGAGATGGAGCTCAGGCCCAGTTAACACAATTCCTGCCTAGCATGCAGAACTCTAGCTTCAATTGCCAGTACTGCATGAACCTGGGCTTCATGGCTTCTGCCTGAAATCCTAGCAGTTGGGAAGTGGAGGCAGGAGGATCAGGTGCACAAGTTCATCCTCAGCTACTTAGTGAACATAAAGACAGCCTGGGCTACATGAGAACCAATTTAAAAAATGGCAAGGTACCAGCTCTGTCCAAAGGCACAATGCCACCTTTTCAGAAACAAAGAGGAACAATTTGCTTCAATGGCATTTTGTACAAGATTATTTTAAAACATAGCCCTTTGGAGGGTCTATAAATGAAATGTATGTATGCCAAAATATCTAACCAAGGGTATTGCCCTCCGTGGTGTGTCAAGTTACGGATGTAATGAAATATTGACTTGGACAGAGAAAGATACATGTGAAGACAAACATGACAGAAACCTGCTGCCTTTGTAAGTGGGAAGAAAAATTAGAAGCACAAAAACTCTAGCATCATGATGTATACATCAAACTGTCAGAAACTTTGCGTTTTCTTGGTTTTTAGATTTATTTCTAAAATTGTTGTTGATTCCATCTCCATGGAAATGACCGATGCTTTGTATTAGAGTATTTTATCACAGAAGTAACAGGCTAAACACCTCATTCTTCAGCAATTAATGCCCATTCCTTCTTAATTTGCATGATAGTTGCATGGTAAAAATTTATAATATCTTTCTCATTTAGACTGGAGTACATAAAATGGATATGAAGTTCCATTACTAAGCACAAAACAGGTTATTTAATTAGCTCCTGTCTGAAGGTGAGAGAAGATGTGAGATATAAATCAAAAGGATATTGCAAAATTAAGATGACATCCTTAATAAAATCTATTCTGTGAGAGTAAAAATCTATGAAATTATCACTCTACAGGAACTGGTATTTAATGACAATGTTAGGCTGATATATGCAAGGAATGTAGAATTAGTATAGTCATTTCCATCACTGATGCACACTTAAAATTTCACACCCTCTTTTCTGACTTGAAAATATAACAAGGAAGGCAGAGGCAGCTCAAATCTGAACTAAGCTAATTGCCACAATGGTTACTTTGCCTGACTTTCCTACTATTCAAGTCATGGATTTTGAGTTCCAGGAAGGCAATTCTAGACTGTCCAAAAGGTCACTATGACTATACAGTCATAAAAACTGAACCATGAATCTTGGCTCAGGTGTTGACAGGATTCAGGTGTGGTGTCCCACATTCATCTCATTAAGTTGACTTGTGCCCCTAGCTCATTATCCCACAGGCTTTTGCACTGGCCCATCCATTAACCTAGCACTGCACAGGATGCATTCTTCCTGTTTACCTCATCCTTTATCAATTTTTGACCAGGAAATAAGCCAGGAAGACAGAGGAGCAAACTCTGTGGGTAGAATCAAGACCCACCAGTAACTGGCCATATATATCACATGGATATTTCACTATGTAGAGTGCATATTGCTCTTTCAGAAGACCTGCACATGGATCCCAGAACCCATGGGGGACAGCTCACAACCACCTCTAGCTTAGTTTCTGGGGACCTGACTCCCTCTTCTGATCTCTCTGTGTACCTGCATGCATGAGCACATAACCACACACAGACAAACAGCATTTACAGATGTCAAGTTTTCAACCTTTGATTTGAGAGAAGGGGGTTACTGAAGAGCTAAGAAATGAGGCAGGCAATAGTAGAAAGATTTCTAGCCCCTGTATGTACTACTGTTTCACTGAGCTTCAGAAGAAGCTGTTCTAACATATTGTCATTGTGTGAGATTTACTCTTTTGAATGCTCATACTTTATCGTAAAACTAAAATATTGAAAGTGACTGCCTCTGGCTTTTTCCTTGTAAGTTATTGAATTTCAAATTGTCAACTGAAAACCCATGAACTTATGATCAATACTAAGTGAGTTCAGTAGGGTGTGTGCGTGTGTAAAACAATAATAATTGAAGAAGAAGAAATCATGAATTTGAAAGGGAGTGGGCAGAATGGGAAGAGTTAGAAAGGAAGAGGGGAGCTGGAAATGGTGGAAATATAATGACCTTGTATGAAATTCTTGAAAAATAACAAACAATTACAATTTTTAAAATACTGAAAGTATATATTTATGTTCTCAAAGTATAAGAGAACTTCCTAAAGATGTTTTCCTAAGTCCTCCACCTTTTCCCCTAACCTAATAGTATTCAGCTGTGAAAGCATTGATCAGGCTCAGTTTGAAACGTTTAACTTTCTTAGCTTAAATCATGCTTTAACCTAACAGACTAAAGGCCAGATGATGATGATCTCAGCCTCTCCTTCACTCAAAAAAATAAAAAGACCCAAAGTGGACAAAAATCAATATACTGAACATGAGTGGGACTAAAAGCCAGAAGGGAGAAGTGACAGAAATGTAGAGTACAGTAACATATCTACCTCCAATTAATGTGAGATAGTGGGCTCATTTCTCTAGTCCCTGGTTTTCTTCACTGTATGAATGAGAATGAGTCCATGTTAAATTATGTCTAAAATTCTTCCTTGTCATTTAGAAGAGTCTAGGAACAGCTTTTCAACTTCCTTCAGTCTCAGAATTTTCAAAGATCAGGTCATATAAAATACTGCTCTACAGACAAGACAAATGGTCTTCATTGGGTCAGAGAACCCAATTTCTCTCAAATGCAAGTCTTTGAAAACAGGAAGGTATATTCATCTATTCATTGTCTGTACACAGGGGCTATGATATGAGTCTCCATCTCTATCAACATTAAAATTTCTAGTGTCACAAAAGAACACAGCCTATCCCATAGTTCCAAATTTAAAACAAAAGCAAATTTTTAAAGAAAAAAGGGAGAGAGGTTTTCTTGGATATTTATTGTTCTTATATCATGTTTCCTCCATTATGATTTTGCTAAACCTCACAGCAAGTGTTCCTAATGTTTCCCCAACCTGCATTAAAGTCTCATGGGAGCCCTAGCAACCACTATTTATCTTTATGAGTAAATCAGCTTTATTTATGGGCCACTTAATTAACCTAGAGGTCATAGTTTTTAAAAAGACATTAGAGTATTTCTTTTAGTGTGTACTTGACCTACTTAGAGTCTTTTATTGATATTATAGCATTTAGGCAACAAGTTCTACACTCCATTTAAGTATAATTTTGTATTATTTAAGTACTTCTCCCAAAAATTCTTTGTTTTATTTAAGTCTCACTTTTAATTGCAACTTTGGTGCATTTTTGTCACAGCAATCATGTCTTGTTTTTAATTTTCTAACACCATCACAGTTGAGGATCTGTGGGCGTAAAACATGTTTGATGAGAGCATCTAAATGACTAAAGGATGTGAGACATTTTTCTAAGCTGTCTTTGCTAATCTGATTTAATAGAGTCTTAATGGCTGTGGATATTCTGAAGGTTTGACAAGCTTAGGAACTTGGCAGTCAGCTTTAGACCTCTATTCCAGCCGCATTCATTTCAGGTCCACAGGGGCAAAAGTTCTTGGATGGTCATTTGGCTAGTCAGTTAGGAAGCAACTGTTTAGTGTTCATGGTGAATAGTACACTACAAAGTCAAAAGATCCAGTTTTCAGCACATTGAATCATAACCTTAGAGACCTCCAAACTAGCAAAGGGTCTAGTTATATTGTTTATTGGAATTATAAAACTGGATTCTCAACGAAAGAATAACAGGTGGAGAAACTGGAGATAAAATAAAGTACTAGAGGTATACTGTCTAGAAGTATGTTGGCTTGAGCCAATGGCTTTTTTTATGTTCTTATTGGGCTAGGGATATATAGATTAGAGAACAACTTTCAGGGGTCTCTTCTTTTGCTTCATCCTGTCAGTCCAAGGCTCAAACTCAGTCAGGTTTGGAAGCAAGCCCTTTTTACCAGCTGTGCCATCTTGTTGACCCCAAACTTTTAATCATGTATTTAACCACTAAATATTGAATGAGTAAACCCTTTGAAAGGTTGCCAGGAAGAATGTAGAAATTTTTCTGTACTCAGAAATGATATAGTTAAGATGTCTAGTTGGAGTGTGAAGCTCTATTTGATGATTCACATTCAGAGACATGCCAATGTCACAAAATGGAATTATGTATAGATTGACAGCTTGTGTTTGAGGGTCTTGATAATCCTCTTCCCGGAAGACTTGGGCAACCTAAAACAAGAAAAGATTCCCCAGAAGAAGACACTCAGTGCTGACAAACACTTCAGGCAAGCCATGCTCATGACCTGTTTCAATAGATAAAATTATAATTTTCTGCATAAGTAAGTTGACTGTTCTAGAATAACTTCTAGATTTTTTTCTATCATTCTTACTATATTCTAAATGGTATTTTGTTTTTAAACATGCTAATTTGTTATTGCTTGTTAAAGAGTGATTTTCCTCTTAAAAGTTATTCCATATTTGCTAAGCTTTTGACTCTTGTTAGTTCTTATAGTCTATTGATTACATTGTTCTTTCAAATATCACTATCCTCCATTTTTCTCAATGTTTAGGGTCAGCTCATTGTGGCTTCTGGACTCACCACCTGTTTTTACTATTAAAGTTTTATTAATACACACTCACCTGCCCATTGATAGACATTTCTCTATAACTGTTTCCAAACTACATTGAGAAAGATTAGGCCTTCTGTCCACAAAATCCAAGTGAATCCTGTGCTCTCTGACCTTTCACTAAAAAGCCTTGCTGACTTATGAGACTATGATGCCATCATTAAATATCAAAAGACTATCAACAGTACCTCTACTGATTTTAATTAGGGTTAATACATGCAGAGGCAGAGAGAGCATTAACTAAACACAATATCAAGATTTTAACATTTATGAGTATCTTCAAAGGAGATATATTAGCTTTGTATATCTTATAATCAATTTCACATACTAGACACAGCCAGTTATTTCATGAATTCCGGTAACCAGACACTCTTCTGGCAAAGCAGGAATCCATGTTTTCTCAGTCTTGGTATGTACTGAGACAGCCTTCTGAAAATGTTCCTTCTCCATCTGAACTGTTGAAAAGGAAGAAAGGAGGTAAAGATTTTACTTAAGACAAATAACGCATTTATTTTCATTTCTTATGGACTTTTTGAAACCATTCCAAAATCCTGATAGTAAAACATGATAGTCTACCTTATTTCTCTCTAGTAGTGAGGAGATAATTTTGTTTAGACACTCAATACAGTATGAATTATTCTGCTGGGTTTGGGGTAGTGATACATGAGATCTTGTAGTGGTTAGTTTTTCTCACCTTGACAACAGCCAGAGTTACCTGGGGAGAAAGGACCTCAGCTAGAGAATTGGCTCCATCAGACTGGCCCATGGGCATGAAGGAGGGGCAACTTCTGGATTAATGATTGACCACTGTGGATCTTGCCTCCCCTTGGCAGGTTGTTCCGCACTGTATAAGAAAGCAGGCTGAGCACACTATGGAAAGCAAGCCAGTAAGCAGTGTTCCTCATGGTTCCTGCCTCTGTTTCTGTTTGAGTGCCTGCCCTGACTTCTCTCAAAAATAGATCGCAATGGAGATGTGTAAGACAAATAATGGAGTTGCTGTCTGAGTCACATTGACCATAGGTTTTAAATCAGAAAGAAACCAGGACCGATCCTCAGACATTACATAAGATTTTCTTTCGTGCTAAGAAAGTATGAAAGCATGGCTTTTTTTAAAGGCCACAATGGCATACTCAGCCAAAGGAACTTGTATGAGTAATCGGATATTTCCAAATATTTTTTGGTTCATGGAATGCATATCATGTGACTTATTTTTCAAGAAAGTCAATAAGGGAACATTTTCCAAAATAACTTTGGCAATTATTTTCTTCAGTAGAAAATCCCACTCAGTGGAAGTTAGTAAATGCTTGTTCCATCTGTGGTTTAATTTAGCAAGCACAGATCCCAGCTAAGGCAGGCGTTGGCAAAAATCTTTAGGCACACAGTTTTGCAAACTGGCTTCCTTCTGCCAACACAGCGCTCTGCAAATTGTACTTAAACAAAAGCAGCATGTGGTAGGTTTCACTTTCATATTCTGTAAAGTGTGATCTAGTTCCATAAATCCTATCATCTTACAGACCTGAGCATCAACCTTTAATAAGTGACTCGGTTTTAAATGTGAGACAATCTCTACCTAAAAGGTCATCAACAAAGTTGTGGCTTTCAATGGCCTCATCACTGGTAGAACCCCATTCCTACTGTTCCCACCACAATTTGCTCACAGGCCAGGTTTATTAATGTCAGGTGGGACATCTTTCTTTTGCTCATAATGAGCATAGGAACACTCTAAGGGTGTTCTTTAAGCCAGCAGCAACATCACCTGGGAGCAACTTGGAGTTGCAGATCCTCTCACTCCTGCTTTCATTCTGCTCTATAAAGTAGAACCTCAGGCCCATCAGATGATTTCAATCACAGAATGAATGGCTGTGATAAGCACCCAGGAAGCCCTAGCCAGGTTCCTTCATGAAATCAACTTTTAGTTACACAGTAAGCAACCCATTGTTGTTTAAGTATGCCATATCACCAGGCAATGTCCAAACAAACAAACAACAAAACAAACAAAACGGTAGTCTTGTTAAAGTCATGAAAGCAGATATCAGGACAATGTTAACTGCAGTGAGCTCCAACCTTGTTTGCCAGACACACTGAATAGTTTATGGTTGATGTTAATATCTATTAAGCTCTACCATAAGATAGATAGAGCCAAAACCTTGCCTTTTGGAAAGGAATTTCAAATACTTAATGGAGTGGGTCTCTAGTTCCAAAGAATTGAAAACACTGAAGGTGCCTTTTCATAAGCCAAGACCTTTAGTTTCCAACCCCATGTAAATATATAAAGGAAAGTATATATACTTGGACACAATGAGAAAATTATATAATCCATATAGAAAAAAAAATGTGCTCCAAGAGACTGAAGTACTAACCAAAGAACAAGCATGGGCTGGACCTAGGCTCCCTGCACACATATAACAGATGTTTAACCTAGTCTTCATATAGGTCACCCAAACTGCAGTGGGAACACCTCCTCGACTCTTGATCCTATGAATCCCATTACCCAGCCTGGGCTTCCTTTGTATGGCCTAAGTGGAAGAGGATGCACCTAGTCCTGCAGTGACTTGATATGTCAGGGTGGGATGCTACACAAAAGGGATATCCCCTTTCTCAAAGGAGAAGGGGAAGGAGGAGTCATGGGAGGAAGGAGGAGGGGGACTGCAAGCAGGATGTAAAGTGAATGAGTATAAAGTAAAATGAATGAGTAAATAAATAAATAAACAAATAGAAAAAGTGTGGCAGAGATGATGTTTCCTGATTAAGCCATGGTTTATTTATAAAACTTTCATCTCCCACCTTTATGAGGATGGCAAATGGACATCAACGGTCTTGCTCTGTAAACCATCAGACCATCTGTAGACCAATTAAGTTCAACCATTTCCAGGTGGTCAGAGAAATGGCCTAAAAAGATTGTCTCTGTGTTAAGCAGCCTTTTGTTTTCCCCCAAACAGAAAGGCAACAGATTTGACATGTGATGAGAAAACATAAGGCCAAACTAATTAGAATAAGATAAATAGCCAAATAAAATACAGCCTTCTCAGACATAGCCCAAATTAAATGGAGAACTTTGACAGGTGTACCCCAAAAAGTATCATTCATAATATAGTTGAAGAAAAGTGCTTCCCTTATTCGTATGATGATAAAATGAGGTTACTCATTATATGCACTGACATTCCTATAAACAGTAGTGAAAATCATCTTTATGTACTGTAACTACTGCTATGTATTCAGATCAATCTGTTCTTAGTGATATTCTTTGTTCATATTTACATAGCTATAAATATGGATCACTCTATAAACCAAGAAACTACACCCATATGACCAGAAAAACAAGCTATACAGTTCATGTCAGTAAAGGAAAACTACAAGGATATGTAGTAAATGACTCCCATGGCTGGAAACCAGCATGTGTCTCTTATATTATAGGCCATATTTAAAATGATTCCATGCCTCCCATCTCTTCCTTCTTGTCACACATCTCCGTTCATCTCACTTGATTCATATTCATGTTTCTGAGATAGGGTTTGTGAATGATTCAGAAAAGTTATAAGATTTTCATTCTTCAAGATACAATTATATATTTTTATTGTTATAATATTTTATAAATTTTAAGGAATATGACAAAAAAGATATTGTAGGTATTGAAGGGGGGTCTATGGGAGGAGCAGTGGTACAAAAGGGAATCAAGAATGTGATTCAATTCTATTTAATTAAAATATGTTTTTAAATGTTAACAAATTCAGATAAATTGAAATCATGTAACTTTTCTCATCAAAATGCAATAAAGGTTTTAAAAAAAAGATACAATTACAAAGGAGGAGAAGCCTTGCTTATAAGTAGGTATAATGATGATAAAAACAACAAAAACTAACAAATAAACAAAACAGAAACCAACATACAGCCTCACTGTGAGATGCCATAGACTTTGAGAGATGTTTTGAGTCTGAAGTTATTTACCGAACACCTATTAAGAGACTGAGAATCTGAATACAAGTATAAAAAGCACAGCTATATCACTTGGTGTTGTGTTTTCTCATCTGAGTCACAGCTTCTGAATTTCTAAACAAATGAGAGAGTCTTATATGGGGATAAGTAACAAGAAGGAAAGGAAATGATGCTAGAAATCAGTGGCAGGGACAGAGTTTAGAACAGAAAAAACAACTTGGAGGCTGCATCACTTGAAGTAAGACACACATCCACAAAGAGTCATGTATATAAAAGTCATAGAGAACATAAGATGTGAATATATGTCCACCACAAAGCCTGTCATGGCTCATTGAAGCATCATTGGCAATAGCTGAATATGGCAGCTGCTCAAAGGCTCATCAGTCAGTGTGGCAGTATATTGCCGCCACCTCTTCCCTCAGCCTTGTCCTCAAACTGCAGCCTTATTAAGAACTAGGGTCACTGTAAATACAGATAATTAAAATAAGGTCATTTGGAATAGCATGGGGCCTTAATCAACAGAGAAAATGTAGTAAGAATTCTAATTCTAGCTAACCCATATAAAAGACACAAAATCCTGGTATTTTATTTACAAATTGTAAGCCTAGATGGGGCTGGTTTGGAGCTATTGTAACTTACATCCTAGCCATATCTCCCTTATTACTTGCTATTTCTCTTGGGCATGTGCTCATGGTCCATCTTCTCTCGTGGCGGCCGTCTCCTCTTTCCATGACCCTTTTTCTTCTCCTAGTCTCTCTGGAGATCTCTCACTCAATCCTCAAGTAATGTTTTTTTTCTTTCTACTGCCCAATCACACACAAGCTTTGGCCTTTTATCGACGAATTAACTTGGGGAGCAAGGTTTACATAGCATCATTAGGTATATGTGAGGATCTCCTAGCCCAGGGCAACCAGATCTTGGAGGTCAGTATTTAATATTTGAGTACATAGCAGCACCAGACCAACCCCAAGAAAAGAGGCATTTGAAAACAGAGGCAGAGATTTGAATGACTGCATTAGTACAAGCTGAGAACCATTACAGATTGACAGCTACCTCCAGAACCTGGCAAGAAGCACAGGTATATACCCCGAGTCTTAGAGCTCAGACCTGTGTGTATGCCTCCAGAACTATGGCAAAATATGCTCCTTTCAGCTGCTTAGTTTGTAGTGGTTTGTGTTGTTGTTGTTATAGGACCATTATGAAACTAATGCAAATGTTTATCTTACAAATAGAATGTGGGATATGCACACAGTGGCATCCTGTTTTGCGACAGGTCAAATGGAACGTGGTGTGTTATAACACCGGCCTTGACACATGCCATATAAAAGAAGCCAGACAGGACAGCCACAACATAGAAACTGGAGAAAGGCCAGATACCTATGAATAGTGGCTGCCCTTACAGAGGATTCAGATTCAATTCCCAGAACCTACATGGCAAGTAACAGCTATCTGTAATTCCATATCTAGGGTATTGAGTAGCCTCTTCTGATCTACAAAGGTACCAGACATATTTGTGGTGCACATATGTACATGAAGGTCAACATTCTCACACATAAAATAAAAAGAAATAAATGTTTTCCAAAGCATGAAGATATATGATTCCATTAATATGAACTACCCAGGGGAGGTAAATGTACTGAAAGCAGGTGAGAGGTTGCTGCAGGCTTGGCTGGACAGGACTGCACACCAGCTGGGTAGTAACAGCAAATGGGCATTGCAGATACTATTTGGGTATTGGAAATGCTCAGAAACCAGGTCATGGTGACAGTGGCACATGTAAATAAACTCTCTAAGAATCCTTAAACTGGGCCCTTAAAATCAGTGATTTGTTCATAAGCAAGTTATGTCTAAAAATTGTTTCTTTTTTTTTTTTAAGTAATTTGGAAATAGTAAGAAACAAAGCAGGAAAAAAAAGGCCTTGATTCTTTCCAGTCACTTACAAACTACAGTGGTCTAGAGAACAGGCTATTTAGAGGACAGGAGGAGTATTATGTAACAGTTCTACAAGTGTGGACATCAAATCCACACTCTAATAGAATTTCTAGAATGGAGAAAAAGACATTTCAGGATCTGGATACTGAGTCTATACCCACTCTGATGCTCAGAGCAAGTTTATACAAGATAAACTTACTCCACACTGTCGTCATCTTCATAGAGTCCTCAAGAAACATGAGGTACATGTAAGAAAAAGATAACACGGGGACAAAGGCAGTCACTTCGATGACTTCCTCGCCCATTGTATTTTTAATAGTACTGTCTCATCTCCATCCAACATGAGGTAGATTGCCATGCAAACTGTCTTGATTTCCTGGGAGGACAAAGACCTCTTTCTCTCGAGGCAATTATTTTTTTTTTCAATTAACACCAATCTCCAAGTATACAGCCACATGCACGGCACTAAAAGGTGTTAACTTGCTCACTGCACTCCGAGTCATACTACTGATATTTATGGGATGGTGATTCAACCGTGCAGACGGTTTGTTAGCAAGTTCAGCAGCTGCGTGTGAATGCTGTTGTTAGTATGCACCGCGTCATTACTCAGTCAGCTTTGTGCAAATGTTCAAAGGAAGGCAATCAAACGGAGGTGCAAGAGAAATTATGGCAGAGGCTTGACAAAAGAGAGAGAGAGAGAAATAGCTTTGTTCGTGAACAAGTCAAACATGGCTTTGGTGTATTTTAATTTACTTTGACAGGTTTAGACCCTGCAGTGGAGACAGGGCAAACTAAAAGTAAACATGCACGCTTTTGAGTTTTAACTTTGACCATGAACTAGATCTTGGTGGGAGTGAAAATAAAGTGTTAACCCCTCTGAGATCACAGCTCTGCTGTAAAAGGACAGATAGCTATTACCAACAGTTGTACCCTTTTAAGGGTTAAGAGTTCCTTCTATCACTTGCTTTAAAAGGTCTCTAACTGTGATCTCCCTGGTATGCAGAGAAGTATACATTCAGGAATGTCAGACTTAACCCAGGAAGATGAAATAGCTCAACAGTTAAAAGCACTTATACTTGCAGAGGACCGATGTTCAGTTTCCAGCATGGAGTACTTGGTGGCTCATCTCCATCTGTAAGTGGAGTTGCAGGGGAGCCAGTGTCTTCTTATGACCTCTTTAGATGGTATTCATACATACACACATCCACTCAGACACATAAAATAAATAAGTCTGGAAAAGATTTAAAAAAAAAAAACCACAGGGGAAATTAATCTCAAAAATCCCTCCTAAAGCTAGTATTCCCAGTAATTCTAGAAAAAATAAAAACGAACAGCAACAGCAGAACTGTACTCAAGTTCATGCTTCCACAGCAGACCTCATGGTGAACCTAGCAACGCTGTAAAAATCTGAGTTGTTTCTTCACAGACTGATTGGATCCTTGTGATAACTCTGTTTCTAAACCAAACACAGGAAAAGTGTTTGCAAGATGAATAAAATCAGCTCTCTTTGTTACTGCACCTGTTCGCTGTCCCCGTCCTGCCTGGTTGTTACTCATTTCTTCTGAAACTTTGCATTTCTTTTTCCTCTGACTAAGGGAGGCATAAAAGAGAGATGAACTGGAGACATCATTTGCTTTCAAAAAAACAAAAAACCCTAGAGAACAGGGAACCCTTTCTCAGTACTGTGGAATCCATAATAATGGGAAGTGTCCAGGGATTAGAGAGAAATAAAACCTTATGGCAGCCTTGACCAATGACTCAAGATAGTATTAATAGGGAATAAAGGAGATGGTTTTAGTCATTAAACATAGATGCAGTCTGGTGGGGCTGTCACTCACTGTAACTGTCATCGCAAGTCATCTCTCTAGATATGGGGGACTAGGATTACCAAGGTAACTACTACTCCATTGACAGGACAAGCACATGTAAAAACTGCCTCCTGTAGGTGCCTAGCATTTGTTATGGGGTGAAAATATAGGACACAGTCTTCTGATGCTGCCTTGAATGTATTCATTCAGATTCATTCAGGTTGACCTTAAACATGACTGAACACCATGACTCCAGAATGACTCTGAGAAATCACTATGTAGGCATCATAAAGGATGTATTTTATTTTATTTTTTTTTTATTTTAGATATTTTCTTTATTTACATGCGAATTTCTCCATTCCCAGTTT
>NW_022196903.1:99882329-99894076 GCF_008632895.1 Mastomys coucha
GTCTGATTGTTCAAGCAGCATGTGTATGGTAGAGGATTGCAAAATCGATCATCAATAGGAGGAAAGGATGTATTTTAAAAGTGATATTTAAATAGTTTAATATTCTTTACCCTGTCTTTCCAAGGGGTGATATTTCTACTGACTAGGAACCTATCAACTCACCTTCCTTCCCCAACCCCAAGTGTCCTTTCCAAAGTATGTTTAAGTAGTCTGGAGAATGTAGCCATCTGACGCTGATGTAAATGCTATGATATGAAATTTTCTTTCAAAGAACCTGGAGGAGGGTTTTGAGTTACCTGGTGTTAGAATAGAGCCTGTTTTAGATGATGGAATTAAGGGTGCACACAGGAGTATCTACATAGAAAGAAAATACTTATCTACATCTTGAGAGAACCTCTGAGACTTGGTTTCTTTGTCTGTTTACAGGCGTGATGGGTGAATATGAGCCCAAAATAGAAGTACAGTTTCCAGAAACCGTCCCGGCTGAGAAAGGAACAACAGTCAAACTGGAATGCTTTGCCTTAGGAAAGTAAGTTCTAGCAGTTTCCCCTGCCCTCAGCTCTGGCAGGGAGAGAACTGTCTTCAGTGCTCACAGCTACGGTTTCTGAATTGCCTGAAAATCAAATGATATTTCTCTTTGTAATTCTGTATATACATCTTTGATTCTTCCCTCTTCCTACGGAGAGCGACAGGTAATGGCTGCAGAAGGATTGGACTGCCACAACTGACATGGCCACAAAGGAAAGGAGAATAGATCATTCTGAAAAAGAATTTCATTGTGTTATTATGACCTATAATACACATGCTGTCTAACCCAGAGTGACAGGAAAACAGGCCTTCATTTGAGGTACAGGCAAGCTGACTGTTAGGAAAAAATGGGGACTTTCATTCTGGCCCCACTTACAGAGGTTACAAAAATTTTCTTGCATGGCTTTTCAAATTACACAACTCTTCTCTCTCATTTGGATTCCCTTCTGCTCTTGCTAGAGATAGAGAAGAGCTGATATCTAAGAGTATATTTTAGAGTAGTCTGAAAATTATTCACAACTTTATTATTCCATCTGGATTACACTTAAAAGAACCTACTTCGAAAGCATTTAGCCCTTCCCATAGATGATCTGCCGGCCACAGGGCATCTAAAAGGAAACTCAGATCTGCTGGAATTTTTATATGCCAGTAATCAACAGGATTAGTTTAGCATCAACAATATAAACTACCACCAGAAGGGTGAGCACTGGTGCCCTTGTTGATTTTAATGGTCTGTATCTGTATTTTCTCCTAGCCCTATCTAGCCAGCTACCCATTCCTAATTCTGCCTGTTTTTTTCCTGAGCCTAAGTGTTTATGAAAGCCACAAATTTTTACTCAATCCTGTCTCAGTGTATAATATTTTTAATGCAATTATTGTGTTGTACAGAAACTTTAGGCATTATTTGCATTTCCAATTTTGTTTTCAACTCCAATGGAATGATTATTTTCAAGTTGTAGCAATGCAGAACACAGTGGTATCTTAGCTTGGGAACACTTTGATGAGGTTTAATACAGTGGCAATTTTGTATCTCCTAAAAACCTACCATGGTATATAAACTGTGACAGAGCTGCAGGATGGAACACGAGACAGAAATGAAAGGCACTGTAAAGTCACATGTAAGACACCAGCAATGATTTATTGCTGAGAAGAAAAGCAGATGCTCGCATTGTAATGCTGTTGATCTTAAAATTTTAAACTCTTTCTGTGAACCTATAAAACAGACGACTTGATCATCAGGATGTACACTTAGGAATGTTTGCAAGGTGACACATTAAAAACCCCTCCTTGGAGAAAGCAAAATTCACATTGCTCACACTTCCAAAGGGACTATGAATTAAAGTCTATTCACAGTGCTTAAATGATGCTAAAATAAAAACAAAACACACAAATTGGGTTCCTCAGTTCTATGCAGAAGTGTTTGAATTTGCACATCTAGCTGTTGAAACACACCATCACTGCCCACTTAAGACCAGAAGTGCGGTTATGTTTAACTGCATGTATTAAGTATACATCTGATGGATGTTAAGGCACTCACCATGTGCTTCTGATGGAGCCCTCCTTAATTTTGAGTCACTGTCTGCCTAATGAACTTAAATTATTTTAAAAACAAATGTAGTAGCATTGATAGTTTTAATTTTTTAAATACCATCTCAAGTTTCCCAGAGAAGATTGGCAAGTCTTTCCTGTAATTACTTCTCTGGGAGTGTTGTTGTGAAAAATGAATAAGTAAGTCATGCCACCTCCTGCCAGGAAGCTGCAGTCCTCAAAGCTGAGGTGAGCTTCAAAAACACTCCTTTGCAGACAGGTTGCTGCCCTCACTGGCAATTTAAGATGTGTTCCAAACACTTATGGCAAGATGATAGATGTGTTGAGAGGATGTTAAGACTTCAAGATTGTTTCTTGTTTTTCCATCTTGCTATTTTAATTATTGTTCTTACAAACCACCTTCCAAATGGACCTCTATAAGTGGTTAAAGACGTCAATATATAAATGACAATAAGGACAGACACCAACTGTGTTACCCAGATCAGGCTGCCATGAGTGAATGGCTCCCCAGTGCTAGCAATTAGGTTGGAGTTCCAGAGTTTATGAGTTCATTATTTTACTATCGCTGGTTCTGTGTGTTGGTGTAGCTTACAGTGTGGTACTCACATTGCTGGATGTTTTGAAGAATATATTGCTTCTGCTCTCTAGTGTGGTGTTCCAAATTTAGAAGGAACAAACAGCCAACACCTTATTATAATCTCATGATTTATGGGTTAGGAATCTAAGCAAGGTTTTGCTGGGTGATGCTTTTGGTCTCTGTGATGTCTTTGAGGGTTTCATGGTGTACGGCTACGGGAACCTCAGTGGTGTTCCAAAAATAAGACTCTGGAAGCTATCTGTTTCATAACACTTGCATCTAGAAGTTGACTCAGTATAACGAATGTCTATTTACTTATCAGAGTAGTCAAAGAGCCTGACAAGTTCAAAGGGAGGGGACATAAACCCATTCTCGGTGAAAGGAGTGTGTAGGAAGTTGCTTCTGTCTCACTTCTACCACATGTGTGCCTGAACATTTTTATTTTAATAATTATAATCTAGAAACCCATAGATATTAGAAAATAATGAAAAGTATATTTTAAAATGTTATTTTCTTTAAAGAGTAATGGTGTGTAGGAGGTTGAATGCATTGTTTAATGTTAAGGATGTTGATTTTATGAAAAACATGTGAATGATGCTTGAGATATAAATGTTGCTTAAAATCATGGTAATACATAAATGAATTGTGGGAAATGCCTTAATGTGTTCATGGCTTTGGAAATGATGGAAAGAGTTATCAGGAGATTGAAAAAACAAGACAGAGCTTTCATTAATTTGGTTTATCCCATTTTATTCTCACTCTCAGCCCAGTCCCAACTATTCTATGGCGAAGAGCTGATGGAAAGCCTATAGCAAGGAAAGCCAGAAGACATAAGTCAAATGGAATTCTGGAAATTCCCAATTTTCAGCAGGAAGATGCTGGTTCATATGAATGTGTGGCTGAAAATTCCAGAGGCAAAAATGTAGCAAAGGGACAGCTGACTTTTTATGGTAAGTTTTCAGTTATTGTTATGCTACGGAACTTTTCATATTAAAATCATGCACTTGCAGATCTGCAATGGGAGATTTTCTTTTAAGGTATCATGGAGAACAGGACTGTATAAGACTCACTTTTCTACATAATTAGCATGCCCTAGATGACTCTGGGTGTGGAAAGTAGAGGTGGGGGCAAGGATGTTGTAGGAGCAGAGAGGAAGGAATTAAGCTGATGTGTTTTAGACACGGACGATAGTGTGAACACACTCCCAAAGGAGACCGTTTCCCTGTTTTCCTCTTCCCATTGAGCTATCAGCCTGACACCAGAAGTAAGTTAATAACAATTCATGTGTGTGTGTGTTTGTGTGTGTGTGTGTGTGTGTGTGTGTGCGTGTGTGTGTGTGTGTGTGTGTGTTAACTGAAGCTCTATGCTCCATTTGAATTTTTGGTTTCAGGTTCATCCTAATCCTTCTTAAATGTGTCTTCTTGATAGCAGTTTAATGTAGTATCATGATCATTTCAAATTGCACTCTATCCAAATTTAGTTCTCAGTGTGGACCTCCGAGTACAGCATAGAAAGTATGTCATCACATAGATTTCTTTTTAGATGAAGGCAGCTGCTTTTGTTCTGATCAAATCATCTGTATTGACCCAAATGTAAATGTAAAATCTGTGTCACCTGGTTCTTACTGAGCATTACCTGGATAACTTTGCGGCTATTGACGTGAATTCCAGAAAAGAATTTCATTGGAAATGCATTATAAAATAAATCTGAGAGATTCCAAGCTTACCAGTTTGTTTGTTTGTTTTGAGACAGAGAGAGAAGCTCTGTATTTTGTAGCTCTGGCTGTTCTGGAACTCACAATGTAGATCAGACTGACTTTAAACTCACAGATATCCACCCGCCTTTGCCTTCTAAGTGTCATGATTAAAGGCATGTGCCACCACACCCAGCCAGTTGCACACATTTCTATGTGCTCTTCTTCCAAGTCATTTATTTTTAAGACAAGCTGAAAACTACACTCAGTGATCAAATAAAGCAAATTAGAAACAGATTTGAAAGCAAGAACTATATCCAGCATCTGCCACTGGACTTCTCCACAACTCGCAGAATTTTACACTCATATACTACTGAAGCCTCTGGTATGGTAGGATTCTAGAAAATTCTTCATAAAATGAACAGGACAACTGTGGTTGGGGCAAAGAAAAGAACCTCACTTTTCTTATTTATAATATATCTATACCAAATGTAGGATTTGATGTTTACTTTTTCTTTTGTAAATTATGAGAGTCGGTGTCTTTTTTGATGGGTTGACAAATATAACATACCACAGTTACCTAGAAATTCACAAAAGCCAAAGTTACAGGCTTATTTGGTGAGAAGCAATTGCCATGTATGTTGTTTTTAACTGTTTGGGATTTATTTTCTCACCCACCTGATAATTATTTTCTTTCTGTCAGGTAGCAACCACTTGAACTTAATTTTTCTTCTTAATTGAATAGACTTTTGGATGCATTGGTTTTTAACGGTATTTAAATCACTGAATGAATTGAGAAAAGTGAATTTCACTTGCGTGATTTCATTCGTATGTTAAGAAGGTGTTTTCTGTAGCCATGTTTTACCATTAATCTTCCTAGGGATTGGAGGTCTTCATCCTAGAAATACAGCAATGCAGTCACGCTAGTGGAGAATGAACATTCTCATTGGCCCCCAACCTTGTGGGAAATAGGTGCTTCCCAAGCATCCTGCCCTAGAGATGAGAGTCAGGGGGTAATGGGGGGCTAACACCTTTAACCTTTTAAATTGTGCTGTCTGCAGCAGTGTTTGATGAGGGAGCAGAATAACTCACCTGTTTTCTGAAGATAGCAGAGAGTCATCTCCTTGTCAGTCACCCTTGATGTCACATCAGCTGACTCCCACAGCACGTGGCTATTATATCTGTCTACTCTTTTGTGCTGCCTCAACTAGCATATCATTGATATTGTTTTCACTGTCACAGGAAGGGACTTAATTATACAGAAGTGCTTGGCTATCATTTTTTTCTTGTCTATTTTTTTCCTGAAGGGAGGGGTTTGGTATGTTCACAGTGCTATATTCCTAGTATCCAACTGCCTCAATCTTCAAGCTAAATGAACTATTATAATTAAAATCACTGTGCAGAGTCCCACAGAGGAAGAAAATAGCCCTGATCACTTATCTAGCACTGTTCTGCCTTTGTTGACGAGACAGTTCCTTACAACATTAAGGTATGCTTGCTCAAGGGTTAGAAACCATTGGGGTGTGCTTAGAAATGTATATATTCAATTGTAATAAGAAATGAAACTTGCAGGAAAACGGATGGATATGAGAAGTATAAAATTAAGCAAGGTTACCGAAAGAGGACAAAATGTGCATGTCCTCTGTCATATGTAGATGCTGCTTTATGGTATAAATATGTACATATTATATAAGTGGATATTGTTCTCACATGGACATGAAAGAAAGTGGAAGATTATAAGAGGGAAACAGGGAAGAAGGCATAAGGGAGAAGCAGAAGCACTATAACAAACTTTTTCTGAAAAGCATAGTGATAGTTAGCACCTTGTACACTAATTAAAAACTAATCATCAAAACTAATCATCAAAAGGAAAAGTGAGGAAAACCAATATTTTGTTGCTGTAACACAGTGGTGACCCATTTGGGAGCTCTGCAGAAACAGTTCTGGTAAAACGGATTATTATTTCCTTGTATCACTAAAAAAGCATTTAACCTTATTTCAGAAGTTTACTGCATAGACTCACATTGTACTCCCCTCCCCTGTGTGAGTCTGGCAGAGGCACTGGGCAGCTACCAGTGCTATAGCTATGCCCATATAAGTTAATATGTGCTGATTTGTCTCACCATAGATGAAGGCCTGAGAGGACATACAGCACTTAATGTTACTTCATCTTATTTGTTTGTTTTGCTCTGAGCTATATTTTGCCAGAGCAGGTAAGTTTCATCTGTTCTTTCAGTGCTTTTCTTTTTTTCTTACAAGAAAAAAAAAAAATCTTAAAATGTAAATCGGTCATCCGGGAGGTGTTGGCACACACCTTTAATCCCAGCACTTGGGAGGCAGAGGCAGGCAGATTTCTGAGTTTGAAGCCAGCCTGGTCTACAGAGTGAGTTCCAGGACAACCAGGGCTATACAGAGAAACCCTGTCTCGAAAAAAACAAAACAAAACAAAAACAAAATAATAATATAAATCTGTCTTCAGATATACAATGGTAAAATTTGTTCCCTGGGACAGAACTCTTCCAATATGACTTTAACATATTATGCATTTATTTAAAACTATATTGATGTTGCCTCTTTATGTGGGGGTCCACTGCTATATAGTAGGATGCTGGAAAACTCTTCAATCTCTAGGTGTTGATATTTTACCAGATGGTTAACAGATAAAGTGCTCAAACAAACAAACTCAATATTTCAGGCTTTAGTGAGAATACCGGAGAAAATAATGACAGCCCTTTGAAATGAAGAAACCAGCTGCAAAGAAAGACTGCTAAGGTCAAGGAGTCAGGGAAGGCTTGGTTGGCAAGATTGACCTCTGAACAGAAATACCGAAGTAAAAACACATAGCCTTTACCTGGAAACCCATACCAGACAGAAAATAGGGATGATCAGAAGCCCTAACAAGTGTGACACGCTTGAGATGCAGGGAGGAAGTTCATGTTTCTAAACCATAATAAGGATGAAGGAAAGGATGTGCATCTGACACAAAGGTCAGAGCTAAGCAGTACCTTATAAGCCAGGTAGAATTTAGGCTTTATTCACAATTCATGGGAGGATGTTGAATGATGACATGGCTCCATCTCATTCATACTTCTAAAATGCTGGTTGCTGTGTGATGAGTAGATGTCTAAATCACAGGAGCAGAAAGGACAGCTAAGCAGCCATTTGTCCTGTCTATGTGAGCCATGGTCATGAGTGGGACTTTGAGAAAAATAAACACAGATGTATTTTAGAGTCAGAGGCAGTACATATTTCCCATTTCATTCCTCCAACCGTCCAGTTTAGAGTGTGTGATTAATGTTAACATGTTGAGAAGTAGAACTAGATCACAAATGCTGTGCTAGAGTTTCTGCAATTTCAGTGTACATCAGGGTAAGTGGAAAATCTTAAGAAAATACATGACAATACATTGGACAATGTACATGATGGTTTGGTAGATATGAGATTGCATTTCAGTCAATTTCCCAGGTGTAATTCTACTGCTGATACTTCTGTGGGGACCACATGGTACGGATTGATGTTCTGTGAAAGATTGTTTCCAATGTCCCAATAGATTACTTGCAGGAAATTTTTCCTTTTGCACTGGAAAGTTTCCACCTCACTGTTCCAGAAAGCACCACAGTCAGTCCATATACTCCAAGTAGAATCAGACATCAATGTCTAGTAATTTCTTAGATGTGAGAGAAGGAAAATGTAGTGTGCATCACTCGCTCGGAACTTGTTCATTATTATACCTGGTCACCTCAGGGGCCACTTCTTTTTCTGTACAAATATATAGGTGGAAATAAAAATCCTTGTCTTGAATAAGGAACTGTGAACTATGAGTCTGATAGTCAGTGCCTTTTGCACAGTTTCTCCTATAACAGCTGTTATACGTCTCTAAGAAAGTGAGAAATTTGTATCCCAATAAAGAAGTTTCTAGTTGAAGAACTTTGCTAACTCTTTTGTTGGAAAAAACTATTAGGCCCATTTCTTTGATTTCACAAATAAATTAAAACAATATTTTGCCCAAAATCATATATGGTGTGGGATTTGACTATGTTTGGGACTGGTCCTTGCCATACAATAAATGCCATGGTTGCTCCCAGTTCAACACTTTGATAAAATGTGTCAGGGACTCATCAGTCAGTCACCTTGGTACTGTATGCAACTCTGCCATGAATGAACATTTCTGGATGAACAATAGACTCTTTTCCTTTCCCTTTTTGTTTTCTAAGTGTTTTGTAAGCTGTGTATAGACCTTGCTTGCTGCAGTCCTGTGTCTATAAAGAAAAAAGATGTGAGCTTCATGGCACTGCAGAGTTTATGTAGGTGTGTGTGAGAGGTCATCAATAAGTAATTACAAGAGCATTTTATGTACAACTTCCTAATTCCATGTGAATGGGATATGTATATGTGAAAGCTAGATAATATTTAACACTGCAAAGTGGCTTAAAGGACAGAATGACCTGAAGATGAACACAGCAGTTAAGGTGATTTCACAGTACAGCAATAACTGCTTAATTGTGCTAGGGAGAACTCCCACTGTGTACCCTCAGTCACCCTCTGGGCGTCACATAAGGTACGTCCTTGATTTTTGCTTCTTTGCTTGCATCTAATGACACCAATAAATTCAGTTGCTACAGTTTATCAAGGAGTATGCATTGACTGTGGGAAATAATATAGAAATGGGAAGAGAAGCTTCTCACCCCATATGAAATGGCAAACCACAAAGGAAAGGACCACACCAAGGACAATAAATTTCAAGTGTACCTTTCAGAACAACAACAACAACAACAAAAAAAAAATCACTGAAAGCCTCAAATATGTAATTATGGTGTTTATACCACCAATATCCACTATGTTTTTTTGTTTTATGGGATTTTGTTTTGTTTTGGTTTGGTTTGGTTTTTGGTTTTTTGAGACAGGGTTTCTCTGCGTGTAGCCCTGGCTGTCCTGGAACTCACTCTGTAGATCAGGCTGGCCTCGAATTCAGAAATTCGCCTGCCTCTGCCTCCAAGTGCTGGGATTAAAGGTGTACGCCTCCACCACCCAGCAATCCACCATGTTTTAAGTTAAAACAGATTTTAATTTAGAAAACCATTTGTTTTAAATGACAAAAAACCAGTGTGTATGGTCATAATTATCATACTTTAAGAAAAGGGATTCTATTTTCCCAAACCAAACAGCTATGGAAATAGATGGTATTATTTGTACTTTTGCAAATCTCTTTAGCATCTATTTTACCAGAAAAAAACTGGATTATCCTCTCATATGTATTTTTATGTGTTGGTTTGTTTAAAGAATATGAAGAAAATCTGGTCTTACACACATATATGGTTTAAACATGGGCAATTCATGGATGTTCTGCAGGAATTCCAGGGGTCCATGGTGGTCCAGGGGTCACATTTTGAGCCACATGGGTCCAGATGAATACTCCCAGTGTCATGGACAGAACACACATAATTTTAGGTCCTCTGGCTAAAAGCGAGCAGAGCAAGCAGGTCCCTGTATGAGTTGTAATCATTGCTCTCTCAGTCTGGGTGGAGATGAAACTTGTATGTTTGTGTTTGCCTTAGAAGTGATATACTTCATATGATGCTGGTGAGAGTCACATGGAAGGACTGTATATTGTTGAATGAATTTGGAATTTATGGTGGACATGAAAAGGAAGTGAATTCAGCACAGTCAGACCTCATGTGCAGAAAAAAAGATTTCCTGTTAGGCAACAGTCATAGGTTAATTTTAGGGGAGGGACTGGCCTTAGTATATCAGTCCTAATGCATTTTAAATATGGAAAATAGTATGATTTAATTTTTATCTCTCAATAACTCACTTATAAAGTCATGAATTGTCCATAGTATCCCTGGGAGGAAAATAGAAAATATGTACTTTTATAGAAATTGTCATGTGTGGCCCTGGATAGTGTATAATCCTAATGTGTAATCCAATGTATAATCCTTCACCCATGCACACATGAGAAACACTCATTTGACTCAGTGAACAAAATCAATTCATCCATCCATTTATCAATAAATCAATAAACAAGTAGTTATGCATGAAAACAAAGTCTGTAGTAAGATGTAGGAGTCTTGGAGAAGCTGGAGGGGAAATGTTAGGGGCAGACATTATCATTGTGCATTGTATACATGTATGCAATTTTCAAAGAGTGAATAAAAGTTAAAATTATAAAGGAGAAATAAGACAGTGGATGACACGACACACAATAGTCAAGCTGTGTGTGCCACGTGGGCTGCAGATGAGGAGCACTGCAGTTGGCAGGACAGAGAGAGTCTAGAGGAGATATACTGGAGAACAGAGCATTTGTTAGGCATTGAAAAGAAAGAGAATATTCCTGAAGATAAGATGGTATAAGCAAAGATATGGAGGCAGGAACTGGCTGATTATTATAGCTAAGGATGAAGAAAACCTATCTGACAAGAGCTGAGGATTCACTGGCTGGAAGAAATTGGATGAGAGCAGATGGCAGATGAGTTTAACCATTAGCCCAAAGATATGAAATAATGGTGATAGTCTCTTAATGAATGTCACATTGACAGCGGGTGAAGCACATTACAGACCTCATCCAATATCTCATATACACATTGCTTTCTGCAATCATATTTGTTTTCTATGTTAATGAGTACCTATTAACAGAAATATGCCTACTACAACTTGCCTTCTAGGGTGTCTTCACATTTTCTACTGATTTCTTTATTATATTTTATGCATATGGGTATTTTGCCTGCACATATGTGTGCCATGTGGGTATCTGGTGCTTGTGGAGGTCAGAAAGGAGCATAAAATTTCTTTGAACTGCAGCTAAAGATGGGGTGAGCCACCATGGGTATGCTGAGAACCAAAACCTGAACCTTCTCTCCAACCCTTCAACATGGTGGCTTTTGGTGTTTGTCATTGTTATCTGTGAAAGTGTTGGTTCAAAGGCATCTCCTCTACCCTTACAATAAAAAAAAAAAAAAATCAGTTGGATCTTAAAAAGAAATGAGAAGACCATAAACAAGAGTGTGGAATAAAGCAAAAATATAGTAGAACAGCACAAGACACATAAATCCATTGGTTAAAAAGAAAAAGAAAACAGAAACAAACAACAATAAAAACAATATGTAGGGGTTCAAAAGATGGCTTTGCAGTTAAGAGCATGTCTGCTCTTGTAGAACACTCAGATTCAGTTCCCAGCACGCACATATAAAGGCTCACAAATACCTGTAATTATAGTTCCATGGGATCCAATTCATCTGACCTCTATAGTCATGTAGACTCACATGCTCATGCAACCTCTATACACACAGAGTCACAAAATTGAAAATATTCACATATGAAAGTCTGAGCGAGTGCTATAGTGTCATATTCAACTTTTGGTTCAGGAAGAAAACATAGGTTTTCTTTCTTTTTTTTTTTTTTTTT
>NW_022196903.1:99894087-99952921 GCF_008632895.1 Mastomys coucha
TGTTATCCTCTTTCTCAGTCCTGCCCCCTCGAAACTTCTTATCCTATCCCCTTCCCCCCTGCTTCTATGAGGTTGCTCTCCCATCCACCCACCTACCCAGTCCCATCTCCCCTACCTGGCATTTTCCTACACTGGTGCACTGAGCCTTCACAGGACCAAGGGCCTCTCCTCCCTTTGATTCCCGACTAGGCCATCCTCTGCTACATATGCAGCTGGAGCCATGGGTCCCTCCATATGTACTCTTTGATTGATGGTTTAGTCCCTGGGAGCTCTGGGGACACTGGTTTGGTTCATATTGTTGTTCCTCCTATTTGGCTGCAAACCTCCAGTTCCTTGGGTCCTTTCTCTAGGTCCTCCATTGGGGACCCTGTGCTTAGTCCAATGGTTGGCTGAGAACATCCATCTCTGTATCTGTCAGGTACTGTCAGAGCCTCTCAGGCGACAGCTATAACAGGCTCCTGTCAGCAAGTACTTGTTGGCATCCACAATAGTGTCTGGGTTTGGTAACTGTGTATAGGATGAATCCCCAGGTGGGGCAGACTCTGGATGGCCATTCCTTCAGTTTTTGCTCAATACTTTATCCCCGTAATTCTTTTAGACAGGAGCCATTCTTGGTTAAAAATTTGGAGATGAATGGGTGACCCCATTCCTCAATCGGGGCCTTGCCTAACCTCTGGATATAGTCTCTACAGGTTCTCCCTCTCCTTTGTTGGACATTTCAACTAATCTCATCCCCTTTGTGTCCTGGGAGCTTCCTGCTTTCCTGGTATCTAGAACTTTCTGGTGGCTACCTCCAGTTCCCCATTCTCCATTGTTACACCCCTCTGTTCAATTTACTGACCCTCTGTATTTTATCCCAGTCTCCTCCCATACCTGATCCTCCTCTTTTCCTCTCCCCTACCTCTCTTCTTCCCAAGTCCCTCCCACCCTCTACCTCCTGTAAGTATTTTGTTCCATCTTCTAAGAAGGACTGAAGCATCCATACTTTGGTCTTCCTTATTCTTGAGCTTCATATGGTCTGTGAGTTGTATCATGGATATTCTGAGTTTTTTGCCTAATATCCACTTATCTGTGAGTACATACCATGTATGTTCTTTGCTGACTGGGTTACCTCCCTCAGGATATTTTCCAGTTCCATTCATTTGCTTGCGAATTTCCCTAAAGCTCTTCTTCTTTTGTTGATTTTTTTATTATATATTTTCCTTATTTACATATCATATGATATCTCCTCTCCCAGTTTCCCCCCCCCAAAAAGAAAAAACAAACAAACAAACAAAAACACCCTGTTCCCTCCCCCTACCCCTGCTTACCAACCCACCCTCTTCCACTTCCTGACCCTGGCATTCCCCTACACTGGGGCATAGAACCTTCACAGGGCCAAGGGCTTCTCCTCCCATTGATGACCAGCTTGGCCATTCTCTGCTATACATATGCTGCTGGAGCCATTAGTCCCCTTCAGCTCCTTGGGTCCTTTCTCTAGCTCCTTCATTGGGGACCCTGTACTCAGACCAATGGATCGCTGTGAGCCTCTACTTCTGTATTAGTCAGGTACTGTCAGAGCCTCTCAGGAGAGAGCTTTATCAGGCTCCTGTCAGCCAGCACTTGCTGGCATCTACAATAGTGTCTGGATTTGATGATTGAATATGTGAAGGATTCCCAGGTGGAGTAGTCTCTGGATTGTCCTTCCTTCAGTCTCTGCTCCCAAAACTCTGCTTACCGCTGCAGTACCTCATATCAGAGCAGTGTTTCTCAACATGGATGTGGTTAGTGATTAAGTCATGTTTGACATGAAATGTGACAAATGTTTAATGTTTAAAACAAAGCAACTCTGCTCTGGTTAAGTTCGTTGTCTTCTAAGAATCCTTGGTCCATGTAGAACTCACTTTGAAACCCTGTGAGAGAATGGCAACCATTGTAGTGTGGGTACTACCATCACAGGTGAACAAAGGCAGAAATTGGACAGTATCTTGCAACACAATGTAAGTGTACTTTTCATGATAAATGTAAGTTGAAGGTCTGGGACTTATTAAAAACAAGTCTATAATTATAAACTATACATTCAAGCATTAAATGGTGGATGATTAGTTCTGAGGAAATCTGGGGACATTAGATTTAAGGCAAATTGAGACTATCTTGAAAAGTTTAAGAATAGTGTTAAAAATCCTAGGATATAGATATATACATATACATACATACATACATACATACATACATACATAAATATTTGGCAAACTGAAATGGAGTAATTACCTTCAGATCCACTAAACTTATTATAAATAAAAGCAATGTTATAGCTAGGCCTCTGCATTTTCTGGAAGTGACTCAATCTCCAAAATTGTTGAAGCCATTAGAAATAAAGGCAAATGTCTATAGGTCAACTTTGCAAAAGTTACTTAAAAGGTTTTGCCTACCATGCCCTTTCTCTTAGATACTTAAAACTCCAAGGTCTAAGGCCAAAGCTTGCCCTTGTTTCTGTGAGAAATTTCTGGTTTGGGGGAATGAAGAGTGGCAGATACCTTGGTGAATTGTTTGACCCTTGAGTTCAAATTATATTTGTTTGAAATAGAAATTATTATTGGATAAGAGGCTTGTATGATTCCAGTGGCTGGAATATACAAACCCTGATTTAGGTCATTTCTGGCAGTTATTGAACAAAAGATTGAAATGAAAAGATGGTTCATCTGTCAAAAGATGAACAGTGTGACAGGGTCAAATCCCAACACAGCTGTTTAATCTTATATTTGAACTTGTGGCTTGAGACAAGACTTAGGAGTGATTCTTCTGTTTCAAAGGTGGAAGAATGCAAAAGATCAAAAGAGCGATTTCTTTTTTAATATATATTTTTTTAATTCTGTTTTGTGCATGAGCTCAAAAAAGAATACTAAGGAATTGTAGGAAAATAGCAATTCACATGGGCATCTGTGAGCATATAAACACATATAAACTATCTCTACCAAGCAGAGAGTTTGTTCTACAAAGGAAGAATCACCCGATTATATTATATGTGATTCATCCAACATAAATAAGTGGGAGTGACTATGTGTGTTTTTGACCTGTAGATCTGCAATTAAAACATTAAAATACAAACTGTCTCATTCTTTGGCCTTATACAAAAGGTTCATCTGATGTTTATGTGTGTGTGTGTGCATGTGCACGTGTGTGCATGTGTGTTTGTGTGTGTGTGTATGTGTGTGTGTTCGTGTGTGCACGCGTGCCTGTGTGTATAAATCAGAGGTACGATTTAGTACCATTTAGATAAAGTACCATTACTTGGGATGCCACACACTTTGAATTTTAAGATAGGCCCTCATTAGTTGAATTCAGCTGTCAAGCTGACTATCTAGTGAACCCCAGAAATGTACCTATCTTTTGATACCTTCCTGTGCTGGGATTATAGCCATGTCTCACCGTGGCCCAACCTGTATATGTGAGAGCTAAATGTTGAGCTCAGGTCTTCATGCTTATATATCAACCACTTTACCAGCTAATCTATCTCCCCTCTCCTAGACATTCCATTCATCACCTCCCTGGGTTCCTGTGCAGTTATTCACTTCAAGAGGAATGTATTTAGATCATGTTAATTTGGCTTCTGTGAAGAGATTTCACATTGAAATCAAAGAATGTACCTGATGACTGTTGTCAAACACCAAATTAGTTCAGTATTAGGCAAATTAGTTGTGGGTTTCACCTCAGCCTGGACCAATTATCGATTATTTTGAGCTCCTTGACTTTCACAACCCCATTGCCAGAGAAAGAATGAGCCTACAGAAGTATCTAATTAGGTTGAAATTTGCAAGGTCATTTCAAACTCTTCTCAAAGCCTCCCTTTCCTACCCCAGCTCCTTTATGAAGTGGCAAGATTTGGCTTCCAGATTTCTATAGTTTTGAAAGAATGAGCCCAAGTGTTGCAGGAAGTGGGTGACATTGAAGTCTGTCTCTGCATGTGTTTGTGAAGTTTCCTGTTTGAACTGCAACTTGACATTGCTGTATGAGTTTTGTTTGTCCTTCCTTGTTTTGCTTTGTATTCCCTCCCTCTTTTTCAAAAGTTTGCTCTTGTTAATATTCCACAGATTTCTATGGCTTTCTTTTTTTGCTTTGTTTCTCTGGAATCTGCAGGGGGTGAATATGCTGCAGGTTGAATGTGTATTTGGCAGGCTAGGCCATTAGTCCTAAAGGAGTTGCATGCTGGCTTCTCTCAGTAGAGCTCTGGGAAGATATTACCTCTTGAGCTTCCCTTCCCATTAGCAGCTGGATGATAGAGGACAGCAGCCAACTTGCAGCTCTTTCAATGATGCAGGTTATAACCCTTCATTCAAGCTAATGCTTGTTGATGTTGTAACGTTTTTTTGAAGTTGACCCTTTTGGCCTCCCCTCTTAAGCAGCCATGCATCATCTCCATCAGGAGAGCGTTTGCAAAATTGTGTTTTGCTCTTTGAAAAAAAAAAAAAAACATGGAATTGCTTGTAGATGGAAAAGAAGTAAACAGCACTTATCAAGGACATAGAGACCTCTGCTGGTTGGTTAAGTGACTTATTGAGTGTTTGTCTATTTATTGTTTATCATCTATAAGGTAAGATACATAGCTTGGCCTTCACACTACCATTCCCTTTGAATTAAACTATCCATGACTTAAAGCCTCGCTAAATGGATGTACCAAGTTCAAATCAGCTAAAAAACATGTTAAGGATATTGAATAATATCCCTGATTAATACTAGTATCAACTCTACTTATTAACATCAGTAGTTATTATCCTGTATTATAGGTAGCTCCTGCAAACAGATTAATATCCCAATTAATCACTGTAGTTATCTTCTGTAGGAGTTTTAGCAAAAGGTCTTCTACCACTAAGCATACAAATGTATATAAAAGCATGAACTATACTATAGGCAAGAAGTGAAACTTATTAATATCTTTAAGGAACATTGGTTAATATCTATTGAGATCATAGAAAAATAAAACATGCCTTCAATGGAAGCATGGAAAACAGTACAATATGGGTGTTGGGGTGATGTTCAGTATTATGAAATGCAAGAAGTAAATGCTTCTTTGAGTTCCATGTGAGATTCTGTGCAGAACTTGATTTTCTAAAAAGGCTCAGTAAATTTAAGACTCACTAAAAAATATTGACTTTAAGGGTCATACTTTGGTGACCAGCATTCTTCTAATATGAGATCAGCACATAATGAATGATAACAATAGCTTATGGTGAACATATATGGACATATATGGGCTACAACGTTGTCCATATAAACTGTCAGAATGAAATATGTTAGTTAGCAATGAGTTAAGCTGTTCTAATGAAAGAAAAACTCAGTATAGAATGGCTTCAACGAGAGACATTTACCTCACATTATCTTTCCAAAAATAAGCAAGTAGCCCTCACTATTGGTTTGCTTTGTTTTACAGTGTCTTTCAAGGGCCAAGATAGGCTGGTCATCAGTTCTAGCCTTATAATGCTGCCGTCTCTATTTCCAAGCATGTTAAACTTTTTATCATTTTCTAATCAGTGCAGAGGCATGGGTCTTCAGGACTATTGTCTGAGGACGCCCTTTCCACTTTCACTAGTGACCAACTGGAAAAAACTTAGACACTTGTTTATTTCTTAATGAAAAGGAATCTTGAAAAAATGTAGGTAGGAATTCATGAGGTCATTCATTCAAAGGAGGTACTTGAAGTTTTCTCATATTAAAAACAAAACAACAGCAATACTGAAGTGACAGGAACAACTTAAATCATGATTAATGAGAGTTTTGTAGATTCTGCTTTCACTGATTAAAAAATTCCACAATATGGACCAGAAACATGGTGTTCATGAAAGGTCATACAGTCTCCATAAATATCTTCTTACCCTTACTATTTACATGTCATTTAGAAAAGTAAGTTGATTAAAAGCCCATTTTAATTTTAATTTGCTTAGGAAATTAAAAGAAAGTGGCTATACAATGAATATATATGCCTCTTCTTTGTTTCTTTTGAATGTCTATAGCTCAACCTAACTGGGTTCAAATAATAAATGATATCCACGTGGCCATGGAAGAGAGTGTCTTCTGGGAATGTAAAGCAAATGGGAGGCCCAAACCTACCTACAGGTGGCTGAAAAATGGTGACCCACTGTTAACACGGGTAAGTAAATCAATGGCAATTCTGCGTTAATGTAATGTAATGTTTAATGTGGCCTCATTGCTATGGAAACAGAATAACTTTGAGTTGTCTCCAAAATAACAAGCATCTAAATGCCACAAATAGTAAAAAAAAAAGTTGACAAATAGAAATTATAAATAAATCTTGCTAAGTTTCTACACCAGACCTTTGCAGCCAACAGATTAACACTTTGATAGCTTTACAGTAAGAAAGCCACACAATAAGAATGACTGAAACCTATAGTTTAGAAAATGACATTTGAGGATCTGCTTCAGTAGGGAAAGTCTTTATATCCTATGAGGATGGCCATCCAAAAGCAATGTGACTCTCAAAATTAAATCAGAGGAACAATTATGTCCAATTTAATTTTATTTATTGTATATTATTACAAAACATCAAATATCACTAGAATTTGAAATTTTCCTCAGTCCCCTCATTGAGAGCCAGCTTTCATGCTCAGATTTCTTCCTTGCATAGTATACCTAGGAAAGAGAAAGTGTCTGCCCTGGGTTACTAGTAGAGAAAGGGAACTATTTCTTTGGACCACCCATTGCATGGTCACTCTCAGTTTCCTGGAAGGCTCCTCTGGTTCATCATTTCCTCTGTTACAAAAGTCAAACAAATTGCAAGTGTGCAAGTTTCCAAGCACTTGGCATTTCCCTCTTTTCATGAAATGTGAGAGAACAAGGATGACTTGATCAAAGTCCAAAATGTATCCATTCAGCTAGACAGTTGTCCTTCAGAAGACAGGAGACGTTTACTCTAAGCCTTTGTGTTCACTAGGGAGGTGTGTGTGTGTGTGTGTGTGTGTGTGTGTGTGCAGAGAGAAAATCCTTAGTGATGTACAAACTGATGCTCAAGTTGCATGACTTTAGCTTGACACATGAAAATGTTCTCTTGTCATATATACTATCTTTCTTCCATCATCTGGACTACTAGTAGTGTAAATCTTTCCAATGACAGCAACCATGCTTCAGAATATTGATGAATGTTTGAGAAATGATTTTACTATGTATCTCTGACTAGCCCAGAACTCACTATGTACACAGTCCCATCTATACAGTGATTTTTCTGCCTCTGCCTCCTGGGTTCTGGGATACAAGGCATGTGCCACCACTATGCCTGGTAGAATTTTGAATTATTGATACATATTTTTTGGTAAACTCAGCAGATACTGAAAATTTGTATTGCCCATCTAAGATTATAATCCTATCAGTCCTTGAAGGTACAGCCAGGCAATGGTGGCACATGCCTTTAATCCCAGCACTTGGGAGGCAGAGGCAGGCAGATTTCTGAGTTCGAGGCCAGCCTGGCCTACAGAGTGAGTTCCAAGACAGCCAGGGCTATACAGAGAAGCCCTGTCTCGAAAAACCAAAACAAAACAAAAAAAAAAAACCTCTAAACTCTAAATGATAAATTTGATTCTGTTTTCACCCCTTTCCTCAATTAGCACAAAACCATTGAGTAAAAACAGCTCTTTGACTTTCAAGGTCAAGTTCACTTATTTACAGTGCCTATTCATCTGAAAGGCTTCACTATTAAATCAACACGGATGCAAAAGAATCCTACAATTTAAATTCCATTTACCAACTGATATGCTGCTGGTTCCATTTGCCATCTGACCTGGCACAGATTTACTTGACAAATAAGCAGATCATGTTAATGTAAATTGCTTATATAATGACTATTTTCCTCCCATTAAGCCCCCTTGACATAACATGTAGCAAAATTGCCTTAAGTTCTCAGATGTAGAAGGAAGGTCACTATTTTTATACTCCTCTTCTCTTTCACAGGATAGAATACAAATCGAGCAAGGAACACTCAACATAACAATAGTGAATCTCTCAGATGCTGGCATGTACCAGTGTGTGGCAGAGAATAAACATGGAGTTATCTTTTCCAGCGCTGAGCTTAGTGTAATAGGTGAGTCCTCATAGTGGAAAGAATAAAAGAAGAAAGTCTCTTAAGGTCACTTAAATAGTAAGTAAAATTGCTAACTGTAAATGTTCACTCCTACAGAATATATAAGGAGATCTGTAGATTTGAAGATGTTCTAAAAACAAGTCTTATAACCTGCAAACAATAGGAAGAGGCCACTTTCAAAATGGGCCTTTTCTGATTCTTTCAGAACCTAACATGGCTTCCTTGACATTTGTTTTACATTCATCTACAGACCACATTTCTTTTTTTAAAAATTGTTTATTTACATTTGAAATGTCCCAGGTTCCTCTCTGCAAACATCCTATCACATCCTTTTCCCCTGCCTCTAGGAGGGTGCTCCTCCAACCACTCCCCCACTCCCATCTCACTGCTCTAGCATCATCCTATGCTGGGGCATCGAGCCTCCACTGGACCAAGGACCTCCCCTTCATTGATGACAAATAAGGCAATCCTCTGCTACAGATCCAGCTGGAGCCATGGGTCTATCCATGTATATTCTTTGGTTGATGATTTAGTCCCTGGGAATTATGGGGGCATCCAGTTAGTTGATATTTTTGTTCTTCCTATGGGGTTGCAATCCCCTTCAGCTCCTTCAATTGAACAAAGTTTCTGAAATACATCTGACTTGGTAAAACTTCAGCTTGTGGGGAGTAGAGCTGACTTGGATTGGAAAGGATTATTTGAACAGCTGCCAAAGTGGCTATTGTTCTTCTGTGTTTGAACTCTCCAGACTGTGCACTGATGGTCTGCTGGTGTGCTGTGTCTTCCTTTTGACACTGAACTCTCCTATCCGCATACCTACTATCATTCTATCTTTCTCTCTGTTTTCCCTTTAATTATTAATTACTTGATTCCCCAATCTATTTTCTGAGACAGTCTCTCAACAACTTTATTCACTTAGTACCCTTGTTTATTCTTACATATATCCAGTGCTTACCACATGCCAACTGTGTTCTTCAGCTGTGCATTTGATGCTAGGAATACAGCTTTCCCACAGGCCAAAAGAAAACACTATTCCTGCCTTCAAGGCTTTCAGTCCCATTCTCTAAGCATCAATATGGCTCTCTCAGGACATCACATGCCTTATGCCTGGATCAGTTTCTTCCACTACTGGTTTTTCTACTGTCCTTTACCTTTATGTCATTAATAACAGAGGCCAGGAGTATATTATACATTGATATGATCATCCTTTTTATTTTCCTTTCCCACTGCATTTTAATCTTCCTGTGGTATCAAAGTTCATAATTGTATCCTCAGAGCTGAATGAATAATTAAGTACATGGTAGGTACTCAATAAATACTGAATGAATATGGATGATAAGTGAATGAAAGAATTGAGATATCATTTTAGAAAACAGATTTATGTGTAAGTAAATAAATGGTTGAATAATTGGTTAATCTAATCGGTAGTGGGGTTTCTTTCTTCTTAAGTCCAGGAAAGCAACTTGCATCTAAACCATAGGAAGTTCTTAAATTTAACTATTACTAATAGAAAGGGAATAGTATAGATCTAAATGCACCAAAATGCACTAAACTATTTCATCAGTGTCCATTAATTTGGGATGTCTAAGCAATAGGTCTTGGCTGAACCATAATATAAGGAATATCAAGAAAATTGCACAGAGAAGAGTAATTTACATACCTGATAGCTTTTCTAGTCTCTAAATCCTGACTCTCCCCTTGTAAGGCTCTCGTCCATGCCTAACATATAGATCTTTCCTAGGAAGTACATATCCTGTCAAATGCAAAAGTTTCTGTGACTTCAAGGAGCCACACAGGTTGTGTATGGCGTGCCTCAGAAAAGATCATGAATGCTTCATTTTTCCTGGCATAATTACCTTCCCAAATCATCCCCTTGGCATACCATTACATTGGGTGTTAGGATCTCAAATCAAGATTTCTGAAAGCACAGACAACCTAGGGTCAGAGCCTAGAGAGTAAAGGTGAAAGTTCCTAAGAAATAGTTCTCTACCTTTATTGTGGCCACATTTACCATGAGGACCACAACGTCATCCCACTGAGGTCATGGACCAAGCTAGCATTGAAACAGGAGAATTGGCAGCAGCTGAAGGAAAGTTTGAGTGATGGGCTGGACTGGACAGCTGAGTCTTACACAGAATGGATTGGAACATTCAGGCAGAAGGAAGACCAGGAATGTGCCAGGCAGAGTAAATTGGCCTGAAGTCAGAAAGAACCTGACATGATTTCCTGTAAATATAGACTCATGAATATCTTTCCAAAAAAATCAATTCATATGACTAAAGCATGTATAGACATAATTTAGCTCAAGACATAAAGATGAAATCATATTAATGAACAATTGTGGAAACTCTGAAATGACAGATTTGAAAACCGTATCATTTAGAGACTGTTTTTCTTTCCAAACCTGTCACATTATATATTTTGAGTTAATTTGAGAGAATTTGTGTGTTGGCTGGGTAGTTCCCTGAGTCTTACTCAAGGGATAAGACATTTGATCTTTGAAAATTCAGCATAGATTGATATTGCTTAACTGGAGTAAACTATAATAGACTTTTAATCCAGAAGAGACTTTGTCCCTCAAAAAATAATAATACTCTGACTCTTCAGACTTCCATATTCTATTTTTATTGCTTGTATTAAAATTGTGAGACTAAACTAAAAATAAAATAAAGGAGAATTGAAATTATATCATTTTCATTAGGGAGGAAAAGTATGTTGGTTTCAACTATTAATACAATATTAGGATTCTTCAGTGCTGTAGAGGAAATTCCCTTTAATGCTAGATAATAGCTCTAATGTCATGAATAAGAAATGTCTAGGAAGTATATACTTAATAGGCTTTCCTCATGGTCTGGCTTTATGCATTCTGTGTGGATATTTAATGTATTTGTAACATGTCGATTTCTAATGGATTGAAACTGCTAAATAATTAATGGACATATTGGGTGCTTTGCTCACAGGGCATGGAGAGAGTTTTACCTTGAGGTTTGTACATTAACATTGCATAGAGATTTCCTGTTTTTAATTGGCCAATTATAAATTACCACTTTTTTAGTTTCCTATGGGAACCATTACCCAAATATTTTCAACTTTTTAAATCATAGTTTCCTTTATTCCTTTTGTAGTATCGTCTGTGACTCGGATCATCAGGTGTGGAAGCAAGGGTCTTTACCTGCTGAGCCCATTTGACCCATCCTATAAGTCTTTCTTTCCTTTATTATCTTACACCATGGATGCAATTTTTGGGAGGCGTCATAATCCCTGGGCTTCCTTAGGGTGCTACATATAAACCCTGGGTGATAAACATAACTTAACTCTTCTCTTTACTCTTGCAAATATATGAGAATTGGAGCAACTACAACCCTGAAATTACTGGGAAACTTGATTGTTAAATAAATCAGTTTAAAACTAATGGCCAGAGCTCCCAGAGACTGAGTCTCCAACTAGGAGCATATACAGACCTATATGTCCCTGGCACAAATATAGCAGAGGTCTGCCTGGTCAAGCCTCAGTGGGAGAAGATGTACTTAATCCTCAAGAGACTTGAGACCCCAGGGAAAGGGAAGGTCTGGTGGGGGGAGCACCCTCTCAGAGGCAAGTAGGAGGAGGAATGGGATGAGGAACTGTGGGAGGGGGGCTAAAAGGGGGTCATTGACTGGAATGTAAGTAGCAGCAATAATGATAATGATGATGATGATGATGATGATGATGATGATGTTGATGATGATGATGATAAAATAAATCTCTCTATCTAATCCATCCCCCCCCAAAAAAAACCTAATGGCAACTGTCTACATTGCATATTTTCTTAGTTAAAATATAACCATCCTAATGTAACATTTCTACACATGTTCACAAAGTGACAGTGTTGCTCAATGAATCACCAACCTGTGAGATTCTCTGTTATGTTTGATATATAGAGTATTTGTGCAATATAGATTATAAATATAGAAGATATAGAATTATGACATAGAAGGTGCCTGAATTCTTAGAGCAGAGGTTTGATCATGTAGCTATAAAAATTAAGGGAGTGTTCCCTAGAGGCAGTTCCTAAGGTGAGAAGAGTAGGCAAGAAGGAACAGCAGAAATAAAGATTTCATTCAAGAATGTTAGCCCAGGCGAGTCACAGAAGGGAGATTTTTGAAAGGCAACTAGAATCTCACAGTTATTGTTTCCTCGAAGCAAGGATGCTGGGTTTATTTAAGAAAACATTTCAGTTAGCTCCTATCCTATCCTGTTGATGGCAGAGATGAGGTCCTAAGTGGGAGATGCTAGGAGATAGGGTGAAGAATAAAGCAGATCTCCCAAAGTCAGTTTCCCAGAGAAGAGAATAGCTTAGAGGTGTCAAATGCCAAACATTCACAGCAATTGAGGCCAGAAAACAGAGAACAAGATCACTGAGTACTTTATTCAAACTTCATGGACTATAAAAGGCAGTGTGATTACTGTACTAGAGAATCTTTACTTTGTGTAATCCAATAAGCTACCTGTAAGAGAAAGTGGGTTGACTAGAACTCTTTGAATATGACATGAATTTTGAAGAATTTAGATGAAACAGAAGCTGCCTCTGTCCAGAAGAATTTTTTTAACTGTTATATTAAATGTATGCTGGCAACCACTACTGCATTATATCTCAAGGAAATTCCATTGCCCTGACTGGGATAGGACATCCGACCCTAGCAGGACACTCAAGCAACATCAAGGAACTGATAGACCAATTAAAGTGAGGTGCAGGGTTGAGCAATTATCCAGTTAATTTGGCATTTATCCAGATGATTGGGTCCTAAATTAGAAAACCATTAAGGCTAAACTAAAAGTTATTTCAATGGGACTTTCACAAGTGCCTATCTGCATCTCAGTCTGATTTCTCAACTGCCTCGTTGAGCCAGATTACAAAATAATCAAATAGAAGAATGTGTGCAGCATCTAATGAGAGGACAAATGTCTTTCTTATCCAAATGCAAATGTCTACATAGAAACTCTACTATCACAAAGAGGCAAGGCAAATGCTTCTATCTCAGAATCAAAATTTATATATTTACAAAGTTACTGAGTCCACATTTGCTATTAGCCCTTCTTCCTGTGAAAACCAGAAAATCTCATGTAAATATCTTTATCAAACTTGAAAGTGTTTACAACAACAAAAGAAGTGAGTCACTCTTGCTAACTCTTTTCAAACCAAAAACATATAGAGAGCCTCAAAATCAATAATATATATCATTTTTGTAATTATCAAATTTTACTACAAATTACAATAACCTAGAAGGTCTTTCTTCTGATTCTGTACTGTGTGCATATGAAGTAATTCTATCTCTGTACCTAGAAGACATTATTACTCAAAAACATCTGAATAAGACTCCAATGAAAAGCAAAAAAAAACTAAAAAGTTATCAACTAATGTTCTTACTGGTCAGATCCAAATACCATAGAATTTTGCCTAAACTCTCAGTCCTCAAACTGTACTGTAAATCAAAATTATCTAGATAAAATTCCATCAAAATATAATTGCACCCCTCCTTCAGAATTTCTGGACAGTACTTCTGAGATGAGACTGAAAATTCACATTTCTAACAAGGAACCAACCAGGTCATGCTGGTCAATAATGTCCTTTCAGTTCTAGACACAAGCATTCTCTTTCTCTTTAAATGTTGAATATATTCTACCTGGGAAATCTCTGGTTAGGATCAATATTCAATGTCAGAGTTGCCTATATAAGAGGGGCACCATGGGTTGCTGCCATGATTAAATGATCTGAGTCACTAGGACACCTGGTCGAATGACTCAACCAGTTACTACATGAAGGCTCAGCAAAGGTGTGGATCATATTCCTTAAAGATTACCTAGGAAAGACATAATGATCTCAGAGGTATGTATTACAATTCCTCATAGTCAAAGAAAGGCCAGAGGTAAAATGGGAATCATTTTAACTCATTTGAGTGTGACTACTGCATATTGTCTTATGAACAGAACTTCTGCATCCTAATAAGACTGCTGAGAAAGTATTATCTTCCCTGAAATCCATAATGTTTTTCTAGAAGATATGCCTAGCAAATAGATCTTAAAATGAAGAACTTTTTCTTTAAGATGGAAAAGTGCAAGCCTTTTATTACAGAGGCAAAATCATCACCAGTCTGTAACAAATACACTCCTTTCCCCTGTTCTCCATGTTGCTTTGTCTCCATTGACTTCCAAGAATCCAGATCTAATTTAACTCTTTCATACAATTTTAGTGAGATTGTTTTTCTTCCTTTCATCTTGTTGACTCCAGTAACATTTTAAATGTATTTATTGTTCTATATATTTTATGATTATCCCCCCTCAAATCTTTTTAGTCAGAAAATGTAATAAAGCGTGAAAATTATTTTCCTCTTTGAACCCTTCTGATAACAAATTAATTACATTTTGGGAGTCTGGCTTAAGGTGTGTTAGAAGTATTTATGAGTTTTTCAAAGTAGGGAGTAAAGGCATCAAATAACAGAATAGAGGAGCCACTGGATATACAGACTTAACAATGCACAGAGAATTGCCATTGTAAGATTTCTAGAAAGAATTGTTACTGGGAAAGCTGGAATTTCCTTTTGTATGATCTTAGTCTCATTAATAAAAGAATTTAAAAATGGACAAAGTAGGAAGCTTGAGGGCCATTTTATTGGCATTTGAGATATAAACCAGAGCATGAGTAACTGATGGATCTCAGAAGCTTATGGAAGGAGGGAGATGGGTAAAAGAATGAGAATTAGCCATTCCTTTTGAGTTAGAATCCAAAAAGGAGATAGGTTCAACCTTGGAGCTCAGTAGGCTTTGGGACAGTATCTCAAAAAGATATTAAAAAGAAAAAGATAGGAAAAAGTTAATTTTTGAGTTAAAACTCAGAATAGTGAGCTGGGTTAGCAGTGAAATCTGTGAGTAACTTACATTGGAGGAAGAGCTAGGTGTATAACTCCATGATTTCATTTAGAGGACAATTATTCCTCCCATTTCCTTAGCATGTCTGAAAGTAAATCAACCTTCTAAAAGGTGGTCTTCTGGCCAAATAATTGACATGGCCTGCTGTACTAACTCTTAAGGAAAGAGATGGAATTATATAACGTGCTAACTTGATAAGTAGATAAGACTATTCTATCTCTACCCTGAGCCTGGAATAGAATGAAAACCCCATTGTTTTGACTGTAAAGAACTACTTTTGCTTTAATAGGCATTAACAAAGCCCTAATATGTTCATCTTTTCAAGTAGCATTTTAAATCATATGAAAGGCAACTGCCAACTCTTCCCTATCTCATATTACCAGGGAAATGTGGGGGAGAGTCCAAAGATGAAAATGAGGTGGGGATGCCTCCTCAATGGCTTCTAAGTTTGCTAAGAGCTAACTACCTAACATAATGAATA
This sequence comes from Mastomys coucha, assembly GCF_008632895.1. Lineage (NCBI taxonomy): Eukaryota > Metazoa > Chordata > Mammalia > Rodentia > Muridae > Mastomys > Mastomys coucha. The sequence goes on from NW_022196903.1 coordinate 99,909,540, forward strand.
TTTTTACATTCTAGTCTTTAGTGACACAAGTCATATTAAATTAGAGTAGACAAGTTCATAGTGATTACTCACTAGGAGTCAGTTCCTCTCTATCCACCCATCCCACCAACATCTAAGCATTAAATGAAGTCATAAGAAAAATAATTCCAACTTCCTATATTTACCTGGAGACAGTAGTAACAATGAAAGATACATTCAATATAGTGACTATTTGTGATTTGAATGAAGGGGAGGATGTTGTCAAAGGGAATTATGTCTCTATTTTCCTTAAATCTAAAAGCTGACAGAACAAGGCTTTGGGCATAAGATATCAGAGTCATCTATATAGTGAACACTAGGGGCATCCTACACTACAGCTACCTGATGGCTCAGAAAAAGACAAAGCCACTCTCAGAGACACTATGGGGAGGAACTGAACAAGAACTGCAAACCTCTGTAGGAAAATGCACAAATATAGGCTACTTGAAGGAACAGCTTAATTATCTAGAAAGCAAGTCTAAAAACTTAGAGATTTATCAATTGTCAGACAAAAAATCATTCAAATTAATGATAATTTCCATTCTTAATGATTTTTAGGACAGCAAAATTAAATTGATAAAGTGAAACATGGGGAAAAATTGAATAATTGTGGAAGCAGGAGATGAAGGAAAAGAGAACAAATTCTAGAGGTGAAGGAAAGGTGAGGTGATTGAGTTGAAAATTTTCATAGCCAACTTAGTCAAGAAGAAGAAATAATCAGTAATCCAGAGACTGAACATTGGAAATTAGAAAGACAAAGGAACAAAACTCACAGAAAGTAGAAAAGCCTAAGAAACTTATATGATAGAATCCTACAGAACTATATACATAGTCTGAAATTTTAAAAATGAAAATAAAGTGTTAAGTAACAAGTGTGAATAAATGATGGCTGAAATCTGGGGATGAGAAGAGAAAAGGGCATAGAGATTCAAGAAGTTCAAAGAATCCCCTCTAGAGTGAGTCCAAGGAGATGTACACTTAGACGAATGATAATTAAACTGTCCAAAGTCAAGAAGGAGAAGAGAATGCCCATACATTGAGAAAAAGTGACATAGCTCATGCAGGAGGGAGATGCTGTTAGCAGACTTCTCAGGGTGAATTTTGCAACCCAGCAGGAATGGGATGATCTAATGAAAATTCTGGGGGGAAAAATTTCCAACTGAAAATACCTAACAAATTTTCCTTTAAAAATGAGAGAGAAATGCATACTTTCCCAGGTCAACAAAATCAAAAGTTTATCATTATGAGACCTTCACTCCAATAAATGCTAAAGGAACTCTTCTGAATGAAAAAGAATGAAATAACCAATCATACTGTCAGGTAGAGATCTATGCATGCATGAACATATTTTTACATCTGGGAAAAATATACATGGATAAAATGTAACTAAAAATATGAGCATATGTTATTAAAAATAACGTATCGTGTCATCAGCATAGGTAAAGGTGACAAGATATGGGGGAACAGAACTTATGTATGGGACAGGCTTAAGTTATAAGCTTAAAATAAATGATTCTGATTTTAGGATATGCCATATAATTGCAATGGCAGGCACAAATGTATATGTATATCATATTCATACATATGGCACATACACAAAATCAGGGGGGAAAACATGCCACTAAATACCAAAGGAAATGCTGAAGAAATTGTAAAGGAAGTGTGGCACAAAAAGATAAAAGATAAGCAGAAAAACACAAAAGAACAATTTTAGTTCCTCCCCCATCAATAATATAAAATGGATTAGATATACATTTAAAAGATAGATTGGCTGAGTGGATATTAAAATATTGAAACTATATTTTACCTTTAAGAAATTGGGTGCTCAATGCCCCAGTGTAGGGGAATGCCAGGGCAGGAAGATGGGAGTGGGTGAATGGGTGGGGGAGCACCCTCATAGAGGCAAGGGAAGGTGGAATGGAATAGAGGGTTTCTTAACTGGAGACTTGGAAAGGGGAATACATTTGAAATGTAAATAAAGAAAATATCCAATAAAAAATAATTAAAAATATGAATAAAGGAAAGTGTGTATAGAGTCTGGAGAAGTTGAGAAATGGTTAAGAGCACTTGTTACTCTTGTAGAGAAACAGGGTTCAGTTCTCAGCAACCACATAATTGTTCACATATAGGTGATCTGCTACCCTCTTTTGACATCTCGGGGCAGAAGAACACATGTGGCACATATACATACATACAGGCAAAATACTCACAGGTAAAATAAAATAATCATTTAAAAATTAGCATATCAGACAAAACAATTGTAAGGGGAAAACTGTCATATAAAACAATATTGCATCATGGTAAAAGGGTTCACCACCATAGGATGATTGATGATGATGATGATGATGATGATGATGATGATGTGTGTGTGTGTGTGTGTGTGTGCATAAGCATTAACAGCCTCTAATATATGAAGCAAAAGTCTGAAAATATGAAGGAAGAAATGTTTAGTGCTGAGATTAAAGATGTGCGACACCACTAACCTGGCTTTGTCTCTGTAATTTTAACAAAGAAAAATTGGAATGTAAAGTTGTATGACATAAGTCTTACTTTGTAACAAAAAAAATTAGATTAAATTTTCAGTTCAATAATAAAAGGATATCTTGCTATTACATTGTCAAAAAAGAGAAATGTTTATAAAATACTTTTGTTTTCTTACTTATGAAAAGAAGTAGAAAAAGATCAATAAGAAAACAAGAAGCTTGAACAAAAGTAGTCCAATTGGACATAACTGACGCCTGCAGATAAACTTTGCCCAATATTCTTTGCAAGGATGCTTGTAACATTCTATAGGATAACACACATCTAACAAGCCTCAAACAGACTTATGAATATTAGGATCATATAAGGCATCCTCACTGACAATGTTGGGATAAAACCAGAACTTAATAGTTGATTGAAAACAAGAATATATGCAAATATACAAAAAATTGAACAGCTGATTCTTAAATCAGTGTATGGAGAGAAATAAAAGGGAACTTGGACATTTTATGGAAAGAAGTAAAAATATAATAAGACATAAAAAGGCAGCACAAATTGTAGTGAGTAGTAAATGTATAGTAATAAATAATTTTAAAAGAAGTTACCTGATTAGCAACCTGGGTTTACAACTAAGAAGTTAGGAAAATAAACAAAACAAAACACAACAAAATAGTACTCAGGAAATAATAACTATTAAAGCCGAGTACATGAAATAAAGAATAGGAAAGAAATCAGTAAAATGAAGAGTTCATTCCTTAAAAAGATCAACAAAATTACCAATCCTTCATCCAGGCTAAGAAATGGATTCAAATAAAACAAAAAAAATAAAAAAATAAAAAAGTAAAATATTGAAAATTATAGCACAGATATTTTTAAGCGTAATGCCTGAGAAGAAGCAGATGAATAACCACGTTCAACAACCTTACCAGCTGAGTCATGAAGAAGTAGGGAATCTGAGCTGTTTATATCCAGTAAGGAAATGAAAGTCATAATCAAAGCCTGCCAAGAAGAGGCCTAGGAATCGAGGCTTCCACAGAGAATTCTACCAAGTATTTAAGAGGAATTAGCACCAGCTCTGCTCAAGTCTTCCACAGCATTTTAGAAGAGCAAACATATACATTCCTTGATATATTGTATTGAAAAAAATTCCCCACATAATGCTAGCCAGCCACATTTATCAGCATGATCCACCAAAGCCAAGCAGAATTTATACCTGAAACTAGAAGAGGGTTCATGGTGTGAATATCTGCCTATTTTATTCTACAAGGCAAGACTAAAGAGAAGCCCCAAGTATCATTTCTGTCAATGAAGAAAAGCAGTTGACAAAATTCAGCACCATTTTGTGATTTTCTAAAAGAACATTCAGCAATAAAGGTAAGAGAAGTCTGTCTTGGTGTAATAGGAGTCGCATACAAAGCAGCCCACCAATATCACACTCAAAGCTTGAAAGCTTTCTATGATTGGGAGCAAATAAAGGATGCCCACCCTTACCATTATTGTTTAGTGTAGTACTGGAAGTCCTAGGCAGAGCAATTAGATGAGGAAAAAGCAGTAACGGCTTCCAACTTGGAATAGGAAGAAAGTAAAATCTTTGTTTGAAGATGACATGATCTTACACAGAGGAAACTCAAAAGCAGCTACAAAAGCAAAGGAAGCCTATTGAAACTAATAAATCATTTCAGGAAAGCTGCAGGGTGCAAAATCAAGATACACAAAGAACTCAGTGACAGTGCTGCATGCCAACAGAGACCAATCCAAAAAAAAAAAAGTAAATCAGGAGAAATCTATGATAGCTTCAAAGAGAAATACATTTAAGAGTAATCGGAGAAGGGGGAGCAAAAACTTGTGCACTAGAAACTACATAATATTGTTCAAAGGACTGAGGACAAAGAACAGATAGAAAGTAATTCCCTATGTGCAACTCAAGACCCTGTGCTTTGAAAATGTCCATTCTTCCCAGATCTGTTGATAAAAAACTGAGGTCACATGAAAACCTCAGTGGAGAATGTTTTGTTTTAGAGAGAGAGGGGGGGGGAGAGAGAGAGAGAGAGAGAGAGAGAGAGAGAGAGAGAGAGAGAGAGAGATCTCAAGAGGAGATTGGCATCAATAGCTAATAGTATGTTAGGAAGAACAAAGTTGAAAGCTTCATGATTCCTGAGTCCAGGACATGAAGTGTCAATACAGTGTGCTCATGCATATAGGTTTATAGGTCAATATAAGAGAATGGAAAGTTCTCAAAACAAACTATGGATTATGACCAAATAACTGTCAGTCAGTAATGGTGCCCAAATATGACAAAGCAGACTGGCATGTACATATAAACAGTCCTTGCAACTAATGGAACCCAGAAAAATACCTCAGTAGATTGGGCCACTTGTGCACAGACCTGAAAACCTGAGTTTAATTCCAAGGATTTCACAAGGTGACAAGCGGGAATCATTTCCTGAATGTTATTTTCTGACCTCTTGCCTCTGACCTCTGACTTCCACATGCATGATGCAGCATGTAAGTACCTGTGCACACATGCATGCACACGCACATACACACACACACAAGTATACACATATATACACACACAATTTAATATGTTATTGTAGGAACTGAGTATCTACATTTAAAATAACACAGGTGAACCACTGTTTTAATAGAAATTCATCATAAAGAAAACATCCATGTGAGGAATTAAGATTATATTTGCATAGGGATTACTAACTAGGGATAAAAACATCCACTGCAACTTAATAAAAAGAGGCAAACCAATTAAAAGGGTTCTGGAGAGGTGGTTCAGCTGTTAAGGGAAAGGCTTACAACTAAAAAGACAAAAAAAATAGACTAGGGTCTTAAATAGACATATTTGTAAACAACAAACACAATTCATGACGAAATACAAGTCAGAATCATAATGATATCTTGTCTCATGCCCTATAGGATGAAGCACACTACTGAACAGAGTGAGAGAGGTAAAGGAAGAGAAAAAAACAGACAAAATGCTAAAAGAGAGCAATTGAATCTTTGAAACTGACTGCTAGGGGAAAGCAGTGGGTTCAATACATTGTAATCTGTGCATTGCTGATGGCCCTGGAGGGGTTAAAGTGCTATAGAAAATACTATAGTGTCTTCTCAAAAAGTTTCAAGTTATCAGAAGACCCAGCAGCCTCCCTCCTGTGATAGATCCAAAATAATTAAAAAAGCAGCATCCCAAACAAGTATTTGTACACTCTTGATCACTGCATCATTGTTCATCATGGCCAGAAAATGGAAACAATCTAATTGTTCATGAATGGATACATAGTAAAGTACAGTAGGCATACAATGGAATATTACTCGGCCTTAAAGAGAAGGAAATACTGATGTACACTCCAGTACTGATGAACCACGAGGACACGTGAAGGAAAATAAGATCATTCCATAAAGGAAATTCTGTTGACTCCTGTTAACGATGCACCTAGACAAGTTGAATTCATAGTAGCAGGAAGTAGAGGTATAAATCAATCAGAAGACATGAAAAAGTGAGGTCATTAATTAATGGGGATATAAACTTTCAGTCCTGCCAAATGACAAAGTGCTAGTGGTCCACTGAATGGTATCACATAGAGTTAACAAGAACATATATGGAAAGCAGCTAAGATGGTAAATTTTATGATGTGTGATTCTTACCACACTAAAAAAATAAAGATATATTAGTACATGTTAATCTTTATTACATGTGTAAACTACTTTGAGATGTTAAATTCAAAGTCTGATATCCGGTCTGAGAGAAGGCCTGGAAATAAGTGTTTTTACTATCTTCTGCTGCTAATTCTTATGTTCCAAGGAGCAGATGACCAGGGGGGAAAATATAAGATTTCCAGGCCACACTTATGATGGTTGTATTCAAGAGCACATGACCTTAAGCTCCTTTACATGATTAATGTGAGTTAGCTGAAATGGCAGTGATGCCAAGTCTGGGCTCTAGATCCCTTTAATTCTCATTCTAAGCCATCACAGCAGGTAGCTTTCACATTCATAAAATCAGGAAAAGCAGGACCGGGCTATTCTCTTGGTATAGCCACCCATGTTCAATCTATCTACCTTCTCAGTTCCATCATGCATGATCACAACATAAACCAAGATAAAAAAAAAAAAAAAACTATACTGGAAGAAAAGTTTTTTAACCAGGGACGCAGTATTTGTTACAACCAGACCACAGTGTTTGCTATTTTTCTACTCTAAGGAAACTGTGCCTCATAAAGATTCTTAAAGCAATTGATTTGTCTTTTGACTAAGGCACATGTTTCAGAATGAAGTCTTTTAAGTGGGAGTGAAAACCAACTTGGCCAAGGGCAAGTAACACACTGGCTGCCTGCACAACATTTCTAATGCCTTACTGAAGCCGTGTGATAACCAGGAGTATGCCTCCGCTGTGTGTTCCACATACAGCTCTTCTGCATTATGATATGTTCCCATGGAAACAGAAGCACTTAAAACCACGGTCCTACCTTGATTCATGAAGTCTAGGAAATAGATTTGCTAAATAAAGTGAACCCACTAAGGAAGCTTGGAAAGTGGTGGTGTTATTGCCTTTTCAATACTGAATCCACTTGTAGGTATACCTAGAAAATAAACAAAAACAGAGACAAGCAAACAAAAACATCAGAGTAAGGTCTGGGTTCAGCAAGCTGAGAGCACCAGGGCCCATGTCCCCTGTGCCTTGTATGCTGTTCCCATTCCCTAAGTGTGCACTTTGTGGAAAGGAGACAAAACCAGTGGGGTGCTGGTGTTGGTGCTGGTTCTGGTGCTGGTTCATTTCGACAGGAGTTGATTCTGCACATCTCTACTTTGTCCCTGGTGACTTCATGTTGAAATCAGCAAAAGTGGACTACTTACACCACAGAAACTGACAGATGCGGCAAATCAAGTTTCCTGGTATATTGTTTTATTGTGTGAGATACTGAACATATCCTATGTTCAGGTGATGTGTGAACAAATATGTCAGATAATAATTGTTAGCTAATTCTTTCATTATATGCTATGGATGTTCAGTTTAATTGAGGTCTAAGTTTTTTTTTTTTATCCAAATGTCCAATGCCCTGGCTTGGGACTTAAAGAAGCAATCTATATCCATAGCAGCAGGGAAGAAAGGGAGATAGGACCTAGGCAAATCATCACGAGGAGGAAATGATCTAAACCTCTGAGTCCTCTCCTAAGAAAAGCATCAAAGCAACATATACATAGTACTTCATATAAAGTACTCTGCTTGGTTACATAGCTATACAATACAAATTGTTACCCTAAAGGAACTAATGGGGGTAAAGGTATGGCTTAGATAGTAGTTAGCCTAGTATACATGAAGCCAAGGATTCAATTCCTAGTACCACATAAAGTGCATATATTCATATCATCTGTAACTGCAGCACTGGGGAGATTAGTGTTTCAAGGTCATTTTCAACTACAATGTATGAGTTCAGGACCATCTGGCCCTGTCTTTAAAAACAAACAAACAAGTTATGGTCTAATAAGAACTAAAAGTAAAACCTATCACTTGTTAGCCTAACTGGAGTTCTATAATCCATACTGTCCCACTTAAAAGACTCTCTTCTATTCTTTCAGGAACCATTTCTCTCACAAAATAAAGTTACTTATTTATTAATAAAGTTACTTATTTATTAATAAAGTTATACATGACATTGTAGCAATATATATTTGTTGCTATATAATTGTATGAGTTAAGAACAGTCTGGAGAGATGGCTTAGGGGTTAAGAGCACTGGTTGCTCTTTCAGAGGTCCTGAGTTCAGTTCCCAACAACCACATGATGGCTCACAACTATCTGTAATGGGATCCAATGCTCTCCTCTGGTGTGTCTAAAGAAAGCTATAGTGTACTCATATACATAAAACAAATCTTTTTTAAAAAAGAGTTAAGGACATATTGCTAAGTGCAATGAAATAGCATTTGGACAGATACAGGAAGGTCAATGCAATTACCAGTTTTAAAATGCATAATGTCTTTTCATCTTTATGTAGATGGTCAAAGGAGGTTAACAAGAGGTTAGTGGTTTATACCCTACTAGACCATTACATAAGAATGATTTAAAGCACTGTGCTAATGAATGTATGAGCAAGAATGTTCTAATGCAGAGTTAAAGTGTTTTCTCTGAAATAAGAGTTTCTTACTATATTTACTTAATTAGTCTTTGGATCTTCAAACCTTTCATAAAAAGGAAAAATACTATGCCTGACTCAACCTGTTGGCAGAGAAATCACTGAAAGATCTTGAAATGGTGTCTCTGCAGAAAAGCTATTTGGCAGTCACCAAAAACCCTGTAATGCCTATATTAAAGTGATATTTCATATCCACACTAGAGTTTACCACTCAGTAATACAGAATTGCTATTTGGGAGCATACTATATAGTTCATTGGAAAAATGGAAAAGAGATCCAGAAGGTTGGATGCTGTGTGACTCTCTCCGTGTCTAAGATAGTCTCAGTATGGGAAAAGCACACAAAGAAATTGATTGTTCCCAGGGATTAAGGGTGGTATAATCAAGAGGTCAGGATAGGACTGCAGAGGAAAAGGATGTTTTTGCAGCCATTTCTTTAACTTAACTTCCATAGTATACACATAAATCTATATAAGAGACTGGTGTAGACCTAATGATCAGCTTCCTTATTCTGCTCTCTGCTCTGTTGCCGGCTACTCAATCACTGGAGAAGTGCAGTGATGGACACAATGAAGGTTTCTGTGTTAGTGCAACTCTGAGCCACTCTACAATTATTTCCAAATAAAGTAGGGTGTATGTTTGTTTGTTTGCCTGCTTAAAAAAAAAAAAAAGATGTAGATCTCTGCTTGTAAGAAATTTTCTTGCATACAAGTCCCCCAATGCCTTTGGTAGAAGTTATCACTGTATTGGAAATAGTAGTGGAGGGAGGGAAGAATGAGCTTCTAACTCTTGAACAAGTGTAAAAGTACCATGTAAAGAACTGCTGTAGCTTCTGGCCAAGCTGCTTTAAAACGTTTTGACACAGCAACTTAGGAGAGAAGGGTTCATTCTCAGCTGCTGCAGGTAGCTGTCCATCACTGTGGGTTGCTGTCCACCACTGCAGTGAAGTTGCTATGGCAGGAGTGTGAGACAAGTGGTCATATTGCATCTACAGTCAAGAATCAGACAGTAACAAGTGAATGCATGCATGCTGGTGCTTAAGCTTACTTTCTGTGGTTTATTCAGCCTTGCCCAGAGAATGCTCCCACTCATAATTAAGATTGCCCTTCCCATATCAATAAAATAATCAGAATAACCACACATAGGCTTATCTAGAGGCCCATCTCCCAAGTGATTCTAAATTTTGTTAACAACTAACACTTAACCACCACTACTACTTTTGTACAACATGTGTGATTTTTCTTGGTCCACCAAATAACTTTGTGAGTGTAAATATTATGTTTTTTTTCTGCTTTATAATGCCTCATGCAGTGGAGCAGGAGTTGTTAGCACCTTAGGTAACAGAGATGTTATAAGTGAATCAGCCCAAAAGTTAAAGAGATAGAATGTAGGCATCAGAGATATTAGAAACGAGACATCATGCTGATAAGGAAAAAAAGAAAATCTCCTTCACTATTCTGTTAAGTATCTCTTTGGGCATACCTTCCTAATCAGGGAGGCCATATTATACACCCAGAAAGAAATACCCCTACACTTGCACCCCCACACTCCCACTCCCTCCTCTTAGCCAGCAAGCTAAGAGAACCTTGAGGTTTGTGTGGTCTGTTATCACCATTACCTCCTCAGTGAAAGATTAAAATTAATGCATTTGTTCTGGGTATTTTTATAGAACGGTGAGGTAATAGCTAAAGATAATAAGTAAAGGTTAAAATAATATGAAATTAGAAGCTTCCAAAAGCACCAGCCTTAATAGTCTCCACTGGCAATGTTCCCAGTGATGTTTCTACAGGCCAGCTGTGACAGAACAGGCATGCAGAATTATCCCTTCCTCTGCACTAATGTAGTAAAACATTGTACTCTTGGATTTTCCAAATGGTATTGCCACTACATATCCTGTTAAAGGATTATCATTTTATTATTGCTCTCGAGAAATGACAGTAACTCGGACACAGAGAAATGGTCTGTTTTCTAGGATTCTGATAGCCACTTTAGATACCCTGGATATGTGACCAAGAGCCATTTCATTAACTATAAATAGTTGTGAATTGCATAGATGGATTTCCACAGCTTTTCATTGATAATATAAGTTTAGTGTAATGCAGACCATTGGTAAATAGCTAAAAGTTTCACCCACCATGTGGAAGAGGGCTGGTGTCTCGTGCATTCCAGCACTGTGGGATTGTGGTCATCCAGTAACTCACAGGAAATACTGACCTCCAGGTCTACTGGGTTCAGCAAATGAGCCCTTGCAAGAATCTGTCGGCTGCTCCCAGACTTATGTGGGTAATTTATCTGTTGGTTTTATCATTCCAAAGCTTTGAGAAACACTGAGATTTTTTAGCTCCTTGGGCACTAACTGGTTATTATGAGCAAAGATTGTGTCTTAATGCTGCCCTCCTGTGGCTCCTACCAATGTCATCTAGCAGAACTATCAGTCTGTGAGTGCTGAATGGGCCAAAAGGACCCATTTTCTTTTCCTCCAAGCCTGTGCTAGGCCAGTGTTTGGGTGTATCAGAGTAATTATAGGGTATCATTAGGAAAAGCACTCCTCTATAAGCTAAACTGCATCTCAAGTGCACAAGGCCATCCTGAAATACCAGAATGTTAAGAAAATTATCCAGTGTTCAGAATGTGATAGAGCTTCTATTGGTCCTGCCCTAGAAATCACTATGGCTTATGGTGACAACTGATACATTTGCAAGGTTAGATAACACCAAAAAACAAATGGACTAGACAATGGGAAAGTATTTGGTGTGTAATTTTATTTTTATGAGTGAAAGATGTTCAAGCCAGTCTCATCTTAAGATATCCAAAAGGTAATCTGTCTGTAAATGGAATATTACAAATGCCTCTTAAGCCAATCCTGTTTTCTGCTTTCTATGTGTCTGATACCCTGCAATTTCAAATTCTGTAAAAGCGGTATATAGTTTTTTTTGACAAATACACCCATGTGTGGTACACAGTTTGATTTATATAAACTCATTTTGAATGCAGAGGCAGAATTCCTCCTGAACAGATGAAAATATCTGCCTAGAGTGATAAATGCATGTGTGTAGAAAGATAGAGTTGTAAGAAGAAATTTTTTATGAGAAAGGGTTTGTAACATTATTTCAAATTTTCCCTTTAAAAGATCTCTAGAAGACTTGGCTTTATTTTTATGTTTTTGTGTCAGTTTGGATGTTTACCTAATTTGAGAAGGAGTCTGTTCTGCCAAAACATTTTTCTATGGCAGAGCATAGCTTATGTGCCATTGCTAAGTAGAAGATATCAACATAGCATAAATGCTTCACATCAGACTCTCAACCTGTGGGTTATGACCCCTGTAGGGGTCAAATGACCCTTTCATAGATAATTAAATATCAGGTATCCTCTTGTTTAGACATTTACATTACTATTTATAACAGCAACAAAATTACAGTTAGGAAGTAGCAAGGAAGTAATCTTCTGGTTAGGGGTCACCACAACGGTGTTAAAGGGCTGCAGCATTAAGAAGGCTGAGAATCACTGCGTTACAGGTTCAAGAATTCACTATTGAAGCAACTACTAAAAGGCTAGACTACTAATGCAGATCAACACAGCTAGGCTGTGTAATAACATGATACCAGGCAATCTCATTCACCCATAGATGCAGTTTATGTCACATACCTCACTAGTAAGTAGTGCTTAAATTTTCTTCAATTCGAACTTAACTTCATTTCTTCCACCTAGTTATGTTTACATGCACACACATACACACACACACATACACGAGGGAGAGAGAAGAGACAGAGAGAGAGAGAGAATGGGAAATGAAATTTTATGAGTTTTATATATTTGATTTATATATCTTTGATATATATTAATTATAGAATTTCATTTTAGTCATACTTAATATTTTCTAAGATTTTTTGTTAGTATCTTATCCCCTAAGTGTTTAATAGGTCTGCCCTAATGATCTGTTCCATTAGCCCTTTTTCTTTTATGATGTAACTTTATATACCATACTGGTAATACATTATTAGTAGTACAATATTACAATATACAATTTTCATTACAAACAGCTGGACTTGTACCCTATTTGTCAATTTTGTTTACCACTAACAAGGTATTCCTTGAACTGTAGATTGTTATGAATTCAAAGTACACACAAAGAGCACAAAATGACAGCAGTTCAGTGATTCATTTAATTTCAGCTTCACATATGATACCAGCTTGGTGTGTGAATTATAGCACCCCTTACCCAGTAACCTTCTCAACTTTATTTGTACTTGGACAATTTTAACAAATATTTCTAACGTGGAAACCCATAATAAAAGTCAAATTATTTCTGCTATGGCTTGGTTTGAATTTTCAAATTCAGTAGTTAGAGCTAAGCTTTGAGGTGAAGGCCTCTCATCCCCTCTTTCAGGAAGACCGAGAAAAGGCTTCCAAGGTCAAGTCATTCCTGGTTTACAGCCACTGCAAAGCCAGTCTTGGAGACTTAGTTAGACTTATCTCAAAATTCAAAACAGTCTTTGTAGACACGGAACTGTAGTATAGAGTGCTGGGAGCCCCAGATTCAAGTCAGTCCTTCATTTAAAATCATCACTAGCTGTGGTTTGAATCTGTTCAAGAAAAGGGCCTATAGGAAGAGGAGAGGTGGCTCAGCAGTGAAGAACACTTGCTGCCCTTGCAGAGGACTCAGCTTTGGTTCCGAGCACTTGCATGACTTACCATCCACCATCTGTAACTCCAGTTCTAGGAAATTTGACACCTTTTTTTGCCTTCTATTGTCACCAAATGCATGTTGTGCATATATGCACATGTGAGCAAAACAACAACATATAAAAAATTTATTTTTTAAATAGGTTGATATATACCCATATGTGTATACATACTCACTTTAAGACCTTACTTAAGTCGTTTATAGTTTGGATTTAAATGTTGTCTTCACCATGAACTGAAGCTTCATTCTATGAAATTAAATTGCAAGGCATCAGAAATTTTAAATAAGGCACAAATTACAAAAGAAAAAGGGTTCATCTAGTCATTCAAGAATTCCACCTCCCTAGAGGCCCTTGGTCCTGTGAAGGCTGTATGTCCCAGTGTAGGGGAATACCAGGGCTAGGAAGCAGGAGAGGGTGGGTTGGTGAGCAGGAGGAAGGGGGAAAGAATAGGGGTGGTTTTTTGGAGGGAAAACCAGGAAAGGGGATATCATTTAAAATGCAAATAAAGAAAATATCTAATAAAAATTAAAAAAAAAAAGAATTCCTCCTCCCAAAACAACTAAATGAACTCAGAAGAAAAGAGATATTTCAGGAAGGTTTTATTAATTGATTGATTTGTTTGTTTGCTTGCTTGCTTGTTTATATGAGGCTAAAGATGATGTGTTTTGTTTCAAACTATCCATGTGAGCAAATTCTTTAGAGCAATAAAATTGAGCATGTAACATGGTTTTCTAAATTTATATACTAAATGCCAGTGACTTCTTCTAAATAGGACAAACATTGTATTGGATACTAGTGACAAAAGTTGAACAGAGCCCTTCTTTGTAAGTAAGAGACTCAGAGAAGGCAATCATATAAGGATTCTCTAATGAACACAGAGGAGAGAGAGAGAGAGAGAGAGACAGAGACAGAGACAGAGACAGATAGAGGCAGAGAGACAGAGACAGAGAGACAGAGACAGAGAGACAGAGGCAGACAGTGATAGATACTCAAACAGAGAGAGACAGACAGAGGAAGACAGAGGGAAAAAAGACAAAGTTGAGGAAGCAAGAGAGGGAGGAAGGGAAGGAGATAACAAGAGAGGGAGAGAGAATGCTGTTATAGACCAAACCAGTAACTATCAGAGAAAGGGGCCATGTTAGCATACATAATCAGGAAGCTTGCCAAATATGTCTTTTTTGTTTTGTTTCTTTCCCTATTGCTTCTCTTAAATTTTTAAAGTTTTGTCCATTTGAAGGTATAATAAATTTTTTAAGAGAATCCTCCACAGGGGGCTAAGAATGTTTCTATCTTGATCTTCATGGTGGAGGATGCAAAATCCATCAAGTTATACATCCATAGAGAAGTTGCACTTTACCATATATAAATCATGAATTAAATTTTAATAACCCATCCAAACATACAATGCTGCATGTTTTCCATCAGAAAAAAAATTTAGCTCCTGTCTCTGATGATCTATACTAAGTAACTATCACAGAAAGAAAAAAATCCAAGTTGTTTCTTCCTTCCATAATAATTTGTTATTTTTCTATATTTTCTCTAGCTGAAAGTCCAGATTTTTCGAGAACACTCTTAAAAAGAGTAACACTTGTCAAAGTAGGAGGTGAAGTTGTCATTGAGTGCAAGCCAAAAGCATCCCCAAGACCTGTCTACACCTGGAGAAAGGGAAGAGAAATATTAAGAGAAAATGAAAGGTACTGTATTAAAATATTTCAAATATTTTATTAACTTGTAATAAATTGTCTTTCTGTTATACCTGAGCAAATGGTCAAATCCAGAAGGTATATAAGATAGTTGTTAACACTGACCTCCATGTTTCTTCTTCTTCTTTTTTTTTTTGTTTTTTGTTTTTATTTTTAGTACAGAATAGAGTTTATTCAGGGCATGGGGTAGAAAGTTAAGAGGGTAGTGGAGACAGAGAAAGGCAGAGAGAGAGAGAGAGAGAGAGAGAGAGAGAGAGAGAGAGGAAGGGAAGAGAAAGGAAAGGAAAGGAAGGGAGGGAAGGGAAGGGGAAGGTGAGGGAAGGGGAAAGATAGAGGAGGGGAGAGGAGGAGAGGGGAGGAGAGGGGAGGGAAATAGAGGCTGGCCATGAGCACATGGGTCGGGGGGAGGGGGAGAAGGGGAGACCAAGTGCAAAAAAGAAGCAAGAGAGCCTGTGTTTCTAGAAAACCTTCCAAGTACAGAGAGATTTTATGAGTATTCAAAAAATCTCAAATTTGCCTGCAGGTGAGCAGCTAAAAGTATACTTAGAGCCTAAATGTTTTTGTGTGTTCATCTACCTATTGTAATTGGCTTAGTCAAGTCAGTCTAGTACCAAGCATGACAACTCTTCAAATATTTGGCAAAATCTGTCGTGTTTCCTGCTGTTACATAGGTGGCATGTACCCAATGGTTCTATGTTCATTATTTCATTTGTGTCTCTTTATGGCACCAGATTTGTTCTACTATCTAAATTAATTGCCTCCACTTCCTATAATACATGAACTGCATTCAGAAAGCATATTGTTTAAGGGATGCAAATTCGTATGGGTTACTGGGAGTTTGACCTCAGAGAGTACCAAGTAGCACATATCTCCAAGACCTTGTCTTAGCTGTCACCCCTGTAAAATATCCTCTACCCATTTCTGTAATGTATTCGATCGGTTGGAAAAGGGTAATTATGCATGAGCCTATGTTTGTCACCCATAAGACAGGATTTACCAGCTGTATACATAATGATTTTAATTGATGTTAAAGGGCAAGTATTCATAGATCCAATAAGGAAGCACTTAAAAATGTGTGTATCTACCCTTTTACACCTGTACACCTTCACATTTGCATATACAAATTAGATCACTGCACTGATGATGTTGTTCATTTTAATAGTTTTTATAAACAAACAGTATGGTTTCTAAGTGATATATATCCACACACGTATTAGCTTCATAATAGACATTTCTGATTCCTAATACATCAAGGAGGCAGCCCAGTGGATACTGGAATGACATTCAAATTTTAAGGCAAATCTGTAAATTGAAAGCAAATCATTTTTATTGTTATTAGCATATATTAATTACATATAATAGGTTTTTCTGAGACTTTTTATGCATGCATATTATTTGTTTTAATTATATTCACCCCTTACCATCTCTTGTCCTCTTCCACTGTCATAGGTTCCCTTTCTCTCCCTACATAATCTCCCTCCTAATTTCATATCTTGGCTTTGTGCTTTTCAGTGACCCAATAAGTTAAGTTAGGGCTTCTTATAGGAGCATGGTGCAGTGACTACACCACAGAAGAGAATGTCTCTTCCTCCCCCAGCAACCATGAACAGCCCATAACTCCTAAAGGAGTGGGGCCTCATGACGTCCACCCCTTTCCATAATATAATGTCAACAGGCCCAGGGGCAGTGGAGGTTTTGAGCAAGCAGGTACACCTCCTATAGTTCAAGAGTATAAAGGCTATATCTAACCCACAAGATCATATCTACATTATTGCACACTTTGGATTTTCTGCCCCCTCTTCCTTTATGCTTTCTGAACTTTAGAAGAGACAATATAGATGACCCACTGAAGGGTGAGCATTCAGCAGTAACTTTTTCTTAGCGTTTACATCAGTACAGACCCAAACAGAAAGCACCACCAATGGCAAAAAGAAGCTTCTCTTACCAAACATGACTGCACTGCTGGCCTATGGGCAATAAGACAAATATTCAGAAGACACTTTGACAGGTATATTGTGTCCACTGAGCAATATGACAGTTGTAGAAAATAAGGTTCCTTACTGAAACACAGGGAGCAATCCATTTGACCTCAGTGTTTCTCAAAATGTGCTGTGTGAGATTACATTTAATAGACATATTTTTAAATATAATTGAATTATAATTAGTATGCACTATGTGCATTACTTAGAATAAAGCTGTGTTTTTTAAGGTTTACAACCATTGGACAAAGGTTGGGGACCCCTATAAAAGAGTTAGGAGAGAGACTGAAGGAGCTGAAGGGGATGATGATAACCCTATAGTAAGAACAATAATATCAACTAACCATGACCCCTCAGAACTCCCAGAGACTAAGTCGCCAGCCAAAGAGCATACATGGGCTGTTCCATGACCCCCACTACATATTGTCTTACTTCAGTGGGAAAGGAAGTACTTAATCCTGTAGCAACTAGATATCCCAGGAAAGGGGATTGCTAATGGGGTCAGTTGGAATTGGGTGGGTGGGTAGAGGAGCACTCTCTCAGAAACAAAGGGGAAGGGAAATGGGCTGAAGAACTCGTGGGAGGGTGTACCAGGAAGGAGGCAATATTTGGAATGTAAACAAATAAAAAATTAGTAAAAATTGAGATGATTTAAGGATATAACATTAAGAGAATGATATGGTGCTAAAAAAGGCTCTTGCAGAGTGCCATAATTCCACACCTGGCATCTATGTCTGGTGGCACACAGCCTCAACTCTAGCTTCAGGGTATCTGATGCCCTTTCAGGCCTCCATATGTCCACTCACACACACACACACACACACACACACACACACACACATACAGAGAGAGAGAAAGGCTGAGAGAGAGAGAGAGAGAGAGAGAGAGAGAGAGAGAGGGAAAGACCAGAGAGACAGAGAGAGAAATAAAATAAAGTCTACATAAGTAAAATACTTTATAAAATGAGATTTAAATACACATCAAAGCCATGAATGAATAAAGTTTGTGAAATAATTGAGGAACAATCTAGAGAGTACACTATGCTTGTATAAGAAGCCATGGAGATCTAAAACAGCAGAAGCCATTTCCCATTCACAATACATAAAGCAAAGATCTGATGACTCTTCTCTCCTACAAGTACTGCCTCAAAAGACCAGCTCTTTCTGTAGCTTTACCACTGCCTAATAAAAAGGGTCCGATGCATGGCCTTTTAGTGTTTTGGACTGAAAATGAAGCAATTTTGTGTTTACTGATACTACACTAGCCGAAACAAGCCAGTGTCACCTTAAAGAAAACTATAATCTTGCTATGTAACTACAAGAAAAGAAACAACGTAACTATTCACATTTATTTATACGTGCCATCTTACGACTTTAGAAGGCATTAATGGTGGCTTAGCACCATTAAAGGTTAACTACTTCCACATAACTGATTTAATTTTCTCTTAGAAAATAGTATATTATTGTGCTAGTTTCTATAGGAAAAAACACATTTGATTCATTATTTCCACCATGATACTTACTACAAAGTTTTTTCTGTTCAAGTTGTGTTGGTTTCATTAATATGTATCAAGGATGCTTCGACATTCCTTTGACACAGAAAATGTGTTTCAGCTGAAGATACTCCCTACTGTTACTTAGTTCCTGCTATTTATCACCTCCACCTCTAGTGTCACCAGTCTGGTCCCAAAGCATCAATATTGGCACTTCATCTCCATATGGGTGCTGCATTCTCATGTCTCTACTGTACTCTTTTCACTGTTATCAAGTAGAATGGATTTGGTCATGTAGATGCTCTCAAAACCAACCAAGTGGAACATAAAGAGGACATTCCTACCCCCACATGGAGATGAAAGTCAGGTGTTGGACCATTTCAATTTTCAGAAGAAAGGAGACAGACACCTAGTTTTTCTTGTTTGTTTGTTTTTGTTATTTGAAATTCTAATTCTTAGAAACAAGAGACCACTTCTTTCTAACATGTTGATACAATCGTAATACATCCCATGAATCTATACAGCAAGTTGATTGCATGAACAATTGGCTTTCAACCTCCAAGTAAGACATATGCCCTGTTGAACACTTCAGTTTAAAGAGCTAGAAATCAAACAAACCTAACTATTGTTTTCTCATAGGCAAAAAATAAATGCTATTCTTCTCTTTTTTTTCTGATAGAGATGGAAGATAATTAAATGGACAAATGAACAAAATCAATCATAAGTGTTATTTGTAAATGAAAAAATTTTAATCCATATTTTAGAAGATTGAGATAATGGGCCAATACAAAGGGTAATTAGTATTGAGTAATAATTTCTAACAAACTGACTTATTAGCCTTAACTCTCTATTGAGACTAGACTCTTTACAATCAAACAGTGAATCTTTAACCTTTGAATACAAATTATTAATCCCTTAATTACAAAGCACTGGTGTAACTACACTAAGACAAAACTTTATTATCTACCATCCTATTTTATTAATGTTCTTCCTAAATCCTACTTTTTTTAAAGATTTGGTCAGACCATGCTTATCAATTGCTATTTGATTCCAGTTTCAACTGTTTAGCTGTCCATAAGTGAGTTTTCCATAAAAGCATAAGAAGGAACATGAAGCAAATGTAAGATCTTTTATCTTAAAATCAGAGGATAATGGTTGTGTTAGTTCGGCGGATAGAACCTTGGAATTACTAGTTTAATTTAGTTGTTTTAAAAGTATAGTTATACAATTATTATTTCTATTTTTTTTACAAATTTAAAACATATTAACTTTGCTTTACTTATATTAACCCAACCATTCAAATTAAAGCTGAAAATGTAAAATAATTGTTTAGCTTTGGTCTAGGACAGGCCCCATCCATCCGTCCATGGTATGTTTCCTATTTTCTTATACATTTGCCAAGCTATTAGCGTTAGTGATATCAGCTGTTTAGAACTGAGAACAGCCTCACTGTTTCAGTCCTTGGGAGGGACCACTAGTCATCATGGAAATGGTCCCAATCATTTGGATGAATTGAGCAATTAAGCTTACTAACTGAATAAAGTTGATTATTTTGTTTACTTTTAGTTTTTCGAGAGAAGGCCCTTGAGGCAAATAAGATTGGTTTTATGCTGTAACAAAAACATCAATATGCAGAAGTCACAGAATCATTAATAATCTAAGCTCCTAGAATTTTAAATATAGGAATAACCATTATATCTGTTGGGATGGACCCTTATGGTTTTAAGTTAGACTAATCTCAAACAGAGTTAAGTATGAAAATAAATTTTCTGGTTGCCTACTTGAAAACATGATGTATATAGACTGCGACTCTAAGCATAGCTCACGAGAAACCATCAAAACTCCATCATGCTAGCCTTTGTCTCTTCAGCATCTCTATTTACAAACTGTTTTCTACTGCTAGTATGAGGGTCACCATTAGCTGTAAGTTTGTCCTATATCCCAAGTGATCACAGACATTCCAGAACAGATTCACTAGGTCTCAACTAAACCTGCCTTGGTGCCAGTTCTTCTCTGAATCGTGTGTATTCAAAGACTATCTGATTACCTTTTGACCTGATTGGGAGGATGTGGGTTGAGTGACTATATTTGAAGGCATATGGAGAAAAGCCCCCTTCAACCACTTAAACCAATGATTCTCAAACTTCCTAATGGTGTGACCCTTTAATATATAGTTCCTCATGTTGTGGTGACCCCAGACTATAAAATTACTTTTGTTGCTCCTACCTCAGTATAATTTTGCTACTGCCAAAGAGGTTTGTCAAAGGGGTCACAACCCACACGTTGAGAACCACTGACTTAGACTGTGAGTGGTGTACAAGGATTACCAAATAAATCTAGCTGCAATGGCAAAACCTGAGAATTCAGAATAGGCAAGCACCACTGCCAAATGCCTCCTACTACAATCTCTACAGATCCCATCCCTCATCCACAACAAGGATCCACACAAGACTTAGCCTTCATCAGTTCCCAGGTGCTTCTAATGATGGAGTACCAACTAGGTGAGAAATGATATTCCCAGTGCCATCCATCACATTTGGTTCTGCTTTCTGAAGCTATACTAACAAAATCAAATCCCTTTTCACTTCTCTCCTTTTGTTTCCTTATGTAGTTACTGGAAATCTACTCTCACTGCTTCTTCTAGATCTTCTCCAAGCTCGAATATTCCATTACTTTCTGATGTTCTTCATATGATATTGTTTGTTGCCCTCTGCCCTGCATCATATTGGTCATTTCTTTGAATGTCTTCTTCAGAGTATATAACCCTGAATTAAATGCAGCATTCATGTGGAAAAGAAGCTCTTTATTCATCAATACAGAGAAGAATAGTCATTACTGCTCAATGACCTCTCCAAAAGTGAGAAACTGTTTAGTGAACTTAGATTAGTAACACAGGGGAGCACATAAGCCATCTTAGAAAATTGCTCCCTGTAAATAGTTACTTTAAAAAATTACCTGTTGTTTAAAAGATAAGTATGGACTTCTGAAAAAAAAAATCACCTAGAAGAAATAGTTTACTTCCTACTAAAGCTGGGAAAGAAATGAATGGAATGTTTGTTGTGTTTTATTTTATAAAAATAAAGAGAGAAGGAATATGCTTGGTGGATGTACAGTCAAGTGTGGGCGAAGGGGGTGTCTTGGTGAGGCATCCCTTCCCTCTGAGGGACCAGCCACATATAGTATAGTATAGAATAGTGTTCAGAAAAGAGTCTCAAAACTATAGCCTAAATATTACAGGTCTGGCTCTGGACAGCAGCATACGCGCTCTGCTTAAAACTACCCAACTCAATTCTCATCCAATGATAAAGCACTCCTCGGGGACTTGCCATGTGCTAGCCCTACTGCTTGGCACTGAGTATAGAAGGGAAAGGTAGATAAATGCAGTCCTCAAGATCTCATAATCCACCACCAGGGTCCACGAGCAAGATCACATGAGTTTTTTTTCAGTAACTCTAAGGGCTAGGTTATAAAGTTGATATATTGAGTGCCGAAAAGAAACACTGAAAAATGAAAAGACAGCAATAGATTTTAGAGATTTCATGTTTATGTCTGAGGAGCTTAGACTTGGACCTGAACACCCTCAATGGAATTGAAGGATTTTAATGTGGAGTTATGCCCAGCTGTGTGCATGCTATGGAAAGATTGCTTCATAGGCCAACAGCAGCAAAATCCAGAGTGAAAGAAGACGGTGAGTTCAGGGAGGCCAAACATAGCAGCAGTCTGGGATGGAAATTTTGAGTGGCTGAATGGTATCAGTGTCCCTTGAATAAAGAGAGGAGACAGATGAATGGGCTAGAATTTAAGGCCCTTACTGATACATTAAGTTGAAGGATTGAGGAAGCAAGAGAAAAAAAAAACATGGCTCCAAAGATCCCTAATTAAACAGCAGATGAATGACAATGTATTTGCTACAACAGTGAATATTAAAAAAAAAGGGGGGGGGACCTGGAGCAATGACTCTGTAGTTAGAAGTACATGCTTCTTAGGCAGAGAATACAAATTCAATTACCAGCATCCACATGGTAACTCATAGCCTTCCATAACTCCAGGTCCAGGGGATCTGATGCTCTCTCCTAGCCTCCATGGCCACTAGGCTCACACATAATATGCATGTAAACATGTAGGCAAAACTGTAAAATAAAAAACACAAAGAAAACAAATCTTCTTAAAAAGAAATTTTAAGGAAGGAATGGTTAATGTGTGCGTGTGTGTGTGTGTGTGTGTGTGTGTGTGTGTGTGTGATGTGCTCTTGGTTTAAGCAACACCAATTTAGCATATGACTGTTGAAATCACCAACAAAGCCTTATTAGGCTAAATCAAAGGCCTCACCTGCATGAGTAAGCGACCTTGCTTTTCCCCAAACTTTATAGTTTATCCCTTCATCTCCCAGAGGCCCAACTGTTAAGGAGGAGGGTATGGCATATCTGCAAAGCCAGAACCTAAAGTGGGAAAGATAGGATCAAGTTAAGAATTATAAAATGAATTATCTCTCCTAAAAATAAATAGATAAAAATAAAAAGTTTTGACCAAATTACTCAAAGAGATGTCTGATTTAGCAGCCTACCATCACTTTGGACAGAACATGTGTAGGTCACTATAGACAAGTTTTGAAGACAGGAAGACCCCGTGAAGCATTTAGAATTTTCACTAAGTCTTCTTGGAATGAAACACATATTTGGCTTGTGCCTGCCCTACACAGTATATCCCATGGAGGCTAGCAATCTGTTAAAACACTCAACCCAAATAGGAATAAAATCATGTTCACGTGTCTTTTTAGAGACACTGACATCCGCCTCCAAGGTGAAATCGGATCACGGCCTCAATTTGCTTGCCTCCCCAAAGGCATTTCAGAGAGTTGAAATTCATGTAAAACATGGAAGGGAATCCCAGCACAGGGCTGTGAAACTCCACCTTGTATGCAAGGTGTGAAACCCAGGTCTGAAGATGCCAAACGTGATGGCAGATATTTGCCCAGAGGGCCAATTGTGGGAGGGGAAGCTTATTGCTTGTGGGGATCCGTTTCTCTTCTGGAGGCAGAATGTCTATATATGTGCTCCTAATAAGAAAACCTGCCCTCAGGATAACTCTCACAGTTGCTGCAGAGCTATACTGTTCTGTTATTAGGGATTCTGCCCTAGGGAACAATTATGTTATTGCAATAATTAGAGGCAGTTCATCTCCATAATAATGGAAATCCTGCCTTGGAGGCAAAACAACATCAAAGCACCAGCAAGCACCATGGCTCTTCATGGAGTCTGTTGCCCTGCTTATTGAAGGTCCTATATCACTTTAATTTTGCATGCTCAGTTGTGGAAATAAACCTTACCCCGCTTCTGCAAATCTAGCTCTGGAAGTTTCACCTGTTACCTCAGCTGGCCTGACTTGGAGCTACCTGGAGAGGCTTGAACGTTTATGAGCTTTAGCACCTCTGTGCGGTTATGAAAGGTGGGGGAGGGGGAAGAGAGATTTCTTTTAAATGTTTGTTGTGACATATTCATTTGTGGGTCATCCTTTGAAAGACTCCGTAAATTTACCACAGCAGTCTTCTCTACCTTAATGTAGTACATCGTGTAATATTATGGTCAGGGGTGAATGTACTTACTGACCACACTAAGACAGGGACCACAACGGGCCTGACACAGTGTTTGTCTCAACCTGCTGAGTATTGGTTAGGTCTTAAACGTATATATGGGACTCATTGGGGGAACTGTAAAATCAGGTCCTCAATCTAAAAGCAATCTTTGTTTTACTTTAATAATGTCCTTTGCAGTGTTTCCTATACGAACGTTCTCTTGCCAGCCAGAGAGAGCCCTCTGCCCCTTTTCTCATTTTCAATCCTTATATTAACCTTAAAACTGTTAAACCTCTTAGCAGCTTTCCTTGGGACCAGCCTTCACCCGGGTTTTCTAAATGCTGAAGCTTCCCACCTCAGACTTCTGATTAATTCATTTTAATAAATGCCTGTCACGTCTCTCATTCCCCCTCTGTACAACAAATATTTAATATGATAGACATAATGTCATCGAAATCAGGGTTCTGTGGATGACATAAAAAAGAGAGATAAAAAAAAAGATGTCTGCAGTCATTTAGAGGGCAAAAACTATTCATCCTGTTCTTGTAAAAACTTTGTTTATAGATGTAATGAACTAGTATTCACTTCTCAAAGGCTACGAGGGTTAAGAGGAGACATGCGATTGGTCTTACAGCACACAGGTAGCACCTTGTATTGTGCCTAGAATGCCTTAGGTGCTCAGTATTTTCATAAGTAGTGAGTAAACCAGCTTTTACCATTGGAATATGGTAATTCCCCCATGGTGTTTAAACACTTGGCTGCCAGCTGATGGCACTGTCTGAGGAGATTATGACATCTCTCTGTTTTGAGGCTTGGAAGGATGGTAGTGGGTTACTAGGGGAGGGTAAACTCTAGCCCAGCTTCTGGCCTGAGTTCTCTGGCTCTTGAGCCACCAAGATGTGTGGAGCTCTATCCTCATGTTAACCACTGATGCGGATATGAATTCTGCTATGCCTTCCCTGCCTCAATAGAAGGAAACCACAGGCTAAGATAAATAGCTCACTCTCTTAGGTTGTTTCTGTCAGGTGACCCATTACAGCAATCAGAAAAATTAACCACTAAAACAGCCAGACGAAAGCATGGGCTTCCTGGAGGGGATTGATGAAGGTGCTGGTGGGATATTTAAGTATAAGGAGCAGTGTTTACAAAAGGAAATGGAATATTTTAACTGGAAATAAGACTGAAATATCTCTAAAACCTGGTATAAAAAACAAACAGACAAAAAAGAACAACAAACAACAACAACAAAAACAAACCAAAACCACAATGTGAAAAACCTGAGCTTATAGTTCACTGAGAACCAGACGGAGTTCAGGAGGATACTGCTGTGCCTCTCTACACTTCCTTTAAGGGGCATTTGAATTTGAATTTGACAGCAGTATTCAAAGAGTGTGTTGTGACTTACTGTGCATCCAACCAGGAAATCACCAGGCTGCCTAGGGGCAGAATTTCTCCATCTTGACAGCAAAGACCCAGGTGTACTTCCCAAGTATAGCTCTGCATATTAGTACCTGTTGGCTGTACCAACACTAACAAAGATATACCAAGTCTCAAGCAAAGGAGGTGGCTCAGCTGGTAAGAGTACTTGATATACCATGCCCTGACCCAGCTGGACTTGGCCACACACATGCCTGTGACCCCCATCCCTCTTGGGAGCAGAGGTAGGGGGATCACTGTGGTTTATTAGCTGCCTCTTTAGATATATGTTCAATGAAAGACCCTATCTCAAAAAGACCATGGCAAAGCATAATAGAGCCTGTCATCTGATATCTTCTTTTGGCTTCTCTATCAGTGTATAGCATGAACATCCACATATACATTCATATATACATCATATGCATATACACATATACATATACATGTGTCATATACATACCATATACACAAATACATATACATATACATACATTATATACACATATATATACACATACATGTAAACATATACATACATTATATACATAATACATATACACGTACTCATGTATGGGTACATTCATGCACTATATATGAGTGTACATCACATGCATGCACATGTGTAGGTATGAGTGTATGTGTGCCCAAATCCTAATTTTTCACAAATTCTGAGATGGACACAGAAGATTGTGGATATTTTGTGTTTCCTAGGTGAGCCTCTGTCAGTACCCCCCCATATCCTCAGGGTATCCTATGTCTTATAAGATTCTAGATCAGCATTTCTCAACCTGTGAGTGACAACCCCTTTAGGGTCACATATTAAATATCCTGCATGTCAAATATTGACATTACAATTCATAACAGTAACAAATTACAGTTATAAAGTAACAACAAAATAATTTTATGGGTGGGGGTCACCACAACATGAGGAGCTGTATTAAAGGGTCACAGGACCACTGCCCTAGAGCATCTCTCTCACCTCACTCACTCTCACTACTATCTCCTCAGTCACACTGGTTTTCTTTTGTTTTCTCAAACAGCTATTTTGTCCAGACAAAAATTCTTTGCACAGGACATCTCTTCATAAAATGCTATTTCCCACACATAAACGAGACTCCACAAGCTGGACACGGCCTTCTGCTTGTGTCTGTGTAGTCTGAAACCCGGGAAATGAATCTGAAGGAAAACAGCATCCTGTGATGCCCAACAGTTGCATCAGTGTCAAACTTCAGTGTCCACGCAGGACACTTTATCAAAGGCAACTATGCGCATTCAGTACTTAACCATCCATGACTGTTTTCACAGCAGAAGGATGGAGTTGACTGATTACAACAGAAACTCAGCCTGAAATGCTGACTGTCCAGTACTGTCCAGGAGAGTTTCCCAAAGCTGACAGACAGGGTACAGGAAAGCATCCTCTGAGCTGCACGCTCCTCCCCCTGGCTGGGTTTCTTTTTTATTTTGACTTTCTTTGGGTTTCCTGTGCTTACACTTTTGATTAAATTGTCACTTCCATTGGGCCCATCTAATGCAAAGTGAAGGGCAAGGAAATTTGGTTGGAGCCTTGAATTATTTCCCTTGGCTCTCTAGAGAAAGAGCGCTTGACTTTTGCCAAGGAAGCTTCTTTTGGAATGACATGAACCCCTTGGAGATATTAGATCATGCCTATAAATGTAAAGGCACAGGAGGCAAAAACTGGGAGAGCAGCAGGGCAATGAGAAACCTGGCCATGTTCCCCACATCTCTGACCAATTCCACATTGAAGCAAAGCAAAGACAAGCTAGAAAACCACCCCTTGTCAGACACCCATAGTCACCCCAGCTGGTTTACATAGTGGCTTTCTTTTAATTTTATGTTCATAAAATTTCCAGCTCAGGAGAGAAAAGAGAAAAATCATGAGACTTGCTTCCTAGGGCTTTATAAAACATTGTTATTGCAACAGTACACCCATGAAGCAATTTTAAAACCACCAACAAAGAACAAATTATCATAATAGAGTCCAAACATCTCAAACAATGGTGCCTAGGGAACACTCAGTGAAGATACCATCCCTGGCAGGCAGGACCTGCCAATAGTGGCTCCTGACAGAATAGGAGTTTGAGCTGCTGTCAAAGCCAGTGATCCTTATAACGAAGCAGACGGCAGAGAGGGTGTCTGTGTGCATATTGGCACTCACAAACATGCAGTATTGGATGACAGACATTAGCAAGTCACATGAGCACAAGAAATGAGGGTGGTGTAGAGTCCATGTCTGCAGAGTTTTGATGGAAGAAATAGAATCATCCACAATAAGAAGATGCTAGGAGTTTCTGGAGAGATTATTGACATTATGAAATAATGTTGATGGATACAAAATAATAGTGACAGAAACACTGTGTGTCAGCTTGGCTGCAGGGAGCCCTGGGGAATCTCCAGCCATTAATCTGAAATGAGACTTTGATCACCCTCTGTCACTGTTGCATTCATGAATAAATCTTAGGCATTGGGAACCTTGGGGATTCAGGAAACTTCGTTCTTTGGTTCTAGTGATGTATTTCTTGCTTGCCTTGTGGCCATCATATAAATCTCAATTTAAAAAAAAAAAAAGAACATTCTCAAACCTTCCTCCCCAATTTGTTATTGCATTTTTAAAAATCTTTACTATGACCTTTGCTAAATAGTGTATGAGATCCTTTTTGAACCGTTATAAACTAGTTATGAGGTCAGTACTGTTGTTAAGTCAAACCAGGGCCTGACAGTGCATTTATGTAATGGAAGCTTGTAGAGCTTGTCAGTGCAAGAGCTGGGAATTGAATCCATGTCTCACACATCGCAAGATCCATGAGTTCAGAAGACGGAATAACTGTGCTCCTCTGCACTGCACAGAGCATCTCGAATCTGGTCATAAGACAAAAAAAAAAAAAAAAAAAAAAAAAAAAAAAAAAAAAAAATCACTAGTAAAAATAAAGCATTTTATTACCTCCCTTTTAGAACAGTAGGAAATTTGATAGTGCTTTTAATATCAATAGTATGAGTGGCCCCAGCAGCCTTGACTCTCAATCACCTCAAATTTTCAGTAATGAATTGGCAGCCTTTGTATCCATAGGCTTTAGAGTTGCAGAGAGTTGCGGGGGGGAAAGGGGGGGTAATAGCTTGATTTCAAGGCTGGGTCAGAACCAGCTAAACCCCTTGGAGAAGAGATAAATGAAATCTTTGAATTATCTCAGCAGTGCTTTTGTTCAGATGAAATAGCTTGCTATCGTCAAATGGCTTTAAGTGATCATGAAAATATCCAAACCAAAGTGGCATACAATTAAGAGCAATTAGAACCAGAGTGATGTAACTGGTATTCCTATTCAGTGGAATCAAGGCCATAACTAGAGCTCCTCCTGACTTTGCCATCTCAGGAAAGAAAAATCTGTTTGAATATTGAAGACCTGAGCTGACACTTTGTTTAGGGCCCTGATTTTTCTGTTGTATAGTTTTGCCTTCATATTTCAATAACAGAAATGCCACAGTTAATTATGATCCTTCTAGTAAATATCCATCATGGTGTTTCTAAGTCCCCTTTGCCAAATGAACTCATTAGAGTAACTCTTGGCTCTCTATATAGTTAGAGCATATGGTACCTAGAGGGTTCATATAGCAGAATTAGGTTGCCTGATGAGAATTCCAGGTGGTGGCTAAAAGATTCTATTAAGCAGAATTGTGTGTGTGTGTGTGTGTGTGTGTGTGTGTGTGTATGATTATACACAAGCCTGCCTACTAATATCTGAAGCATAAGAAGTATTTTATAATTCAACTGCCTTCCCACGTGAAACAACATAATTATATCATAGAATGAGAGTTTTAAATTTTTAAAGAAAACAAATAAATGATAATATTAGCATAAATTATTTAACATTTTATGCCTCTTGTCACATATAGTAACTCAGCAAGGCTAAAACAGCTCTGAGGGGGAATTATTTGATGGAATATAATATTCTCTCTTAGCTAGATGTCTTATGCAAACTACTATGTATGAGTCAAGAGTGGGCCTGATGCTTAAACAAGAAGAAGGAGGTGGGGGAAGGGGAGGAAGAAGAGAAAGAGGATGGGAGGGAGGGAAGGAAGAAGGAAGGAAGGAAAGAGGAGAGAGAGAGAGAAAGAAAGAAAGAAAGAAGGAGTAAAGTAATGAGAGAAAGAAGAAAGATTTCTTTATGCCTATTCATAATCTCTGGAAATCCCACACTAACTGATTTGGCTATGTAGTGGGTATTGTTTGAGTCTTTTGGGTTTAAAAATCTGGTTATGTAATAGTGAGCTGGAGTCTGCTCATCCAGGCTCATAAGAGCTGACTTTGTACCTTTCATCCCAGCTTTATATCCAGTGATATCAGTCCCTCTAGTAACTTGAAATTAGACCTGGTGGTGTTATTGACACCACAAGAATTGGAATATTTCAAAGGCTTTTTCCCCCCAAAACAAGAGGTTGGTAAGCAATTACAAATGTCCCACTACTCGTACAATATACGCTGTTCAAGCTTGCCAGTGCCAGATTGGAAAGAGCAGGATCAGAATGTGGCTTTCCAAACTACCTTTGAAGTGGTGTAAGTGAATAAGGCTCATTGATTGAGAATGCTACATAAAAAGGTTCTAGCCAGACTCATTTGAAATAAGAAGGCCATGATAGAGAAAAACAAACAGATTTGCCAGAAACCTAAGAGGAGAACAAGAAAATAGGTATGCTCTGAAATTCTGAAGATAATGAATAGGTAGTGATCAGTAGTGTCAGGCATCACCTTATGGCCATAAAAATTAAAGATTACAAAATAAGTATGTGGGTGGTGGAGGAGGAAGAGAAGGAAGAGGAGGACGATAATAATGATGATGACAAAGCTAATATTAACTTCGAAATAAAGATTTCAGTGAAGGCAATACTATAGTAGTTGGATATTAAGCAGCTATAATCAGGATCTATATTGTTTTTTAAAAAATGAAAAAGACATATTGGAGGAACTGATGTGTTTAAGGAAAATATTGTATGATAACAGAGTATGTGAGCTTGCAGAGATGATAAGCATGAGCTCAGGACCACTGTGTTCCTTGGGTTTTCATTACTGTATCAAAATACCTGAGGTGGGGCTGGAGAAATGGCTTGGGAGTTCAGAGTGCTTGCAGAAGACCACCAGTATTTGATGCTTAGTTTCCCCATCAAGCAGCTCACAACTACCTGTAACTTTAGCTCCAGGGAATTTAACTGCCTTTTTTGTGTGTATATTTACATACATGCGCACACACACTTTTTTCCAAAATGTTTTAAAAACTCAAATGCCTGGGGAAGTCAAGTTAAAAGAAAAAGAGAAAAAAAAGTTTATTTTAGCTTTTTTAATGGTTCCAGCTTTCTCATCAACCTGAACAGAGTCCCATACCCCAGTAGGGAGCGGAGGGTGGAGGAAGTTGCTTGAATCATGATAAGTAAGGAAACAAAGAGCTAAAAAATTAGGGAAATGCTGGAAGAAGCTGAAGAGGAGGGTGATCCCATAGGGAGACCAGCAGTCTCAAGTAACCTGGACCCCTGAGGTCTCTCAGACACTGAGCCACCAACCAAGCAGCATACATGAGCTGATATGAGGCCCTCAACATTTCCTGGTTTGGTCTCAGTGAGAGAAGAAGCACCTAACCCTCGAGAGACTTGAGGCCCCAGGTAACAAGGAGGTCTGGTAGTGTGTGTGTGTGGGGGGGGACATTCTCTTGGAGATAGGGGAGGAAGAATGGGATGAAGAACTGTTGGAGGGTGGACCAGGAAGGAGATAATGACTGGACTGTAAAAAAGATTAAAGAATAATAATAAAAGGAAAAGAAAAGAAGAGAAAAGAAAAGAAGAGAGGAGAGGAGAGGAGAAGGAGAGAAGAGAAGGAGAGAAGAGAAGAGAAGAGAAGAGAAGAGAAGAGAAGAGAAGAGAAGAGAAGAGAAGAGAAGAGAAGAGAAGAGAAGAGAAGAGAAGCGAAGAGAAGCTTAGAAAAAAGATTCAGGACTCTGGTATATAACTGTTAACTTTCTTAGACTCAACTCCTTCTAAAGATTTCTCCATTTCCCACCTATACCACAGGCTTCAACTTATGAGCCTTCAGAGGACGATTGAACAAGTTTAGTGTAAGAGAGGGCCTTAGGACAAACAACAATATAAACTAACTAGTATCCTCAGAGCTCCCAGGGACTAAACCATCCACCAAAGAGTACACATGGAGGAACTCATGGCTCCAGCAGCATATGTAGCAGAGGATGGCCAAGTCGGTCATCAATGGAAGGAGAAGCCCTTGGCCCTGTGAAGGTTCTATGCCCCAGTGTAGGGGAATGCCAGGACCAGGAAGTGGGAGAGGGTGGGTTGGTGAGCAGGGGGAGGGAGGAGGGAACAGGGGTTTTGTTTTGTTTTTGTTTTTGTTTTTGTTTTTATTTTTATTTTTATTTATTTTATTTTTTTCTTTTTTTCAGAGGGGAAACTGGGAAAGGAGATATCATATGACATGTAAATAAAGAAAATATCTAATAAAAAAAAGAGTTTCATGTAATGCTACCTTAGCAAAGAGAGGTGAAGACAGGGAACTAAAGTATTGTCATGGAAATGATTGTGTGCTTGAGAGAAGGGAGAAAGAAAAGTTCTAGACCTTTGGTTCTCACTAGATTAAGACCAGTAGTCCTTAATCTCCCTAAGACCATATGAAAATATATATGTACATTAAAATTTATAACAATAACAAAGCTATAGTCATGAAGTAGCAACAAAAATAATCTTAAGCTTGGGGAACACTACAACATGAGGAAATAGATTAAAGGGTCAGCATTAGGGAGCTTGAGAACCACTGGTCTAGACTGGTTCTCTGATTAGTATTATAGAAATACAATTGAACTTTTTATGTTTTTAGTTGCTTTCATAACATCCACTTTCCCACATATTGATTTGATCTTAAAGTTTTTATTCCAAAAAGAGGTGGTTTGTTCTAAAGCATGCAGTTTTGTAATGAAAAGAAAATTGAAGTTGGATGCTCCCACTGTCAGGAAAACTGTTTTGAGAGGATTACAATGTATTCTGACTCAGAAAACAACAATGCACCTCAAAATCGATGTCTCTCTTTCTCATTGTCTCAAGGTCTTTGACCTTTCCTGTGTACATCCTCTTTCTCACAGCACCAGGCCCCGCTTCCCTCTCACTTTGTACTGTACCATTCCACTAGCACATCAAATTCTCCCTCATCTACACTACTGCATTTGCTCCTTCCTCTTCCACTGTCTCTCTAGAGAGAACATCCCTACTGGGTTTAAACTGCAACTGCTGTTGGCTCTCAAACTTTGATTCAAAATTATCCCGAGTAATTTATCCTAGACACCTACCTCTGCTGTAAAACCCTGGCTTCTAGCTACACACACTCGTCCTCTCATGTTTCAAGTTAGAAATTTGAAAATTATTAATTGTTTTGCTTTCCCATCCTGTATATCTAATACATTGGTGAAGTTTATCAATTCTCCCAAAGATAAGTATCTATTTCCTGCCTGCTTCTCTATATCATCCGTTCCTTGGCCAACCACCAGCATTTTCCCTGGGCCATTGCAGTAGCCATCACTTGTTTTGCTCCTCTATGCTTGCCCACTATTCTCTGCCCCATGGCCAAATGGACTTATAAAAGAGAAATCTAGCTCATGACTAATTGTTAAAACAAAAACAACCAAACGACATATATATGTACCTTATTTCTCAACTGAATTGGTTGCTTTTCTAATTGCTGTAATAAAATACCTGAAAGAAAAGAAGCAGTATAATGAAGGAAGGATTTATTTTGGCTCATGGTTTAAGGAAATTCAGATTCATCATAATAGGGAAGGAAATGTGGGAAACCAGGTCTTCTGTGATGGCAGGAGCCGAAAGTGTCTTGCTCACATTATCTTCAGGGACCAGGAATGATCAAGAATTGCAAAAAAGAAATTTCTCCCACAGTTTCAATGGGTCTTTCTCCCTCAATTTTCTCTGTTAAAGTCTTCGCAGGCACATCTAGAATCTTGACGCATTAATTCCCCCAGGTGTTTTTCTAATCTAGTCAAGTTGATAATAGAAATTTGCCATTACACCAACATATCATCAGCATGTGTTTTCTTCAAGTCTTTGTTCACATTTTTCTGTGTTTGTCATAACTCATTCATGCCTTGGTTGACTCAAGAGTTATCTGTATTCCTGAACTGTCTACAAGCTGTGTAAGGACAGACCTCCCATGCATCCAGCCCTGCTTGTTCATCGTTCCAGGAATAGATTGTGCAGTGTTAGGAAGTATGTGTTGAATAAATAGAGGAATCAGGCAACATGAAGACTCATAAAGGAGTCTTGTACAAAAGTAAAAGCAGTAGCAATGATAAAAGTAATTGGGGAGGTTAGAATAGTGGGGGGTTATCAGAACAAAGATAGAAATGTCACAATGAAATTCAATACCACAATACTTTCAGCATGATTCACATGTTTGATTATATCTATTTTACTACCCAAGCAAAGATCGATCTAGGGAGCATAGTTAAAACTGAACAGTTTCTAAGATTAAAAACATCTCAGGCTGGAGAGATGACTCATTGGTTAAGAGCATTTGCTGTTCTTCCAGAGGACCAGATGACCCAGCACCATAATGTGTGGCTTATAGCTGCCTGTAACTCCAACTCTCAAGGATCTGATGTTCCCTTCTGACCTACACACACACACACACACACACACACATACACACACACTCATGTAAGCACACACATTCACAAACATGCAAGAATGCATACACATACATATAACTTAAAAATAATAATAAAAATAAATCTTTTAAAAGATAGATTTTTCTTTAAATAGTAAATAAAGAACAAAAATTAAAATTCAGTCCTGTGAGGTGGGTCAAATAATAAAATTTTCCAATAGGGGTGTTTGGATCAAAAGTAAAATGGTAAATAAATGCATCAATACTTTTCCCAGTATTTGCTAATATTTGATGAAAAGTGATACATGTCATATAAAGAAGTTGTCTCCAATTAAACAATAAAGGGAAATGCAATTTGAACTTTCTGGAGTACACTCTTTCTCAGAACATTAACCTGACAATTGTATTGAGAATATCTTAGAACTATGATACCTTAATATAGTTCCAGATAAACATTACTGCACAGAATATTCAAGGACTTAAGGATTGCAGATTGCTAAATAAATAAATAAACAAATGCTTTTAACCTTTAATGAAGTAAGTATGTATTAATTTATTGTAGTGATTCTGGTGTGAATTTTCGTGCCCAGAAATATAATAAAGACTGGTTCGAAAAAATGTTGATTAAACTGCTAGACAGAGAACAAGATGCAGTAGTCTCTATGTTATCTGTCTAAACCAGACATACACGGTTGAATAAGCCAAAGAGAATCGGGAGGACAAAGTGGGAATGTTACCTTAAGGATAGGATGACAGTACAAATCCCAGATGAGAAAGCATAAGTATGAGACATTTAACCATCACTGACTGGTATCACAGACTCACGATAAGGGAAGGTTGGTACAAGCTATGCATTCTTTCCTTTTTGGAGAAAAATATGTCATATTTTTCCCCAAATTTGTTACTGGATATCACAAATAAATGGCTAAATTGAAAAAAGTCATTATTTCTATGTAAAGTAATAGTGTGGGAAGCTAGGGATATAGCCCAATAAAGTGCTTGACTATCATACATGCAGCCCTGGGTTTGATCCCTAGGATTGCACCATGAATGTGTAATTCCTATAGTCCCTGCATTCAGAAAGTAGAGACAGGAGGGTCAGAAATTCAAGGTTCAGAAATTCAAGGTTCAGAAATTCAAAGTTACGCTCAGCTTTGTAGTGAGGTCCAGGCTAGCCTCAGGCACATGAAGCCCTGTCTCAACAATAAATTAGTAAATAAATAGATGATAGTGTGAACAATCCAAAGCTACAATTAGCACAGGACAAAAATGGCTTTGCTTGTAGCTCTCTCAAGGATAAAGAAGCAGAAATTTCATGTAGGAAGAAATAACTCGCAGGAAATTCTTAGCTGCAAAGCATCTTTGTTGATCTCATAATTTATGCAGATTAACAAGCACAGATGGTCTAAAAAAAAAAGCAGTGGTCTAAGTTTGTGATGACACAAAGACATATGCATCCAGTAGATAGAAACTGAACTCTGGGTATGAATATGAATCTTTTCCTGGGCTTGTGATTGACCATAAGCTTTATCTGGTGATGCTGTGCAGTGTTTGTGAGTGACAGGTTCCTGTCAGCCAAGCAATCAGGACAAGAAATGACCAATAGTCTACAGTGACTAGATTATTAACTGATGGATGTTTAGTAAGTGGTAAGTTCACTCAGTGAACTGTCTTGTTTTGTTCACCTCAGCCTATCATCATTATATATTAAAGAGCATGTTCTGTGGCTATAGAGTTATTGTTTACATTAATACATTTTTATAGTGTAATATTTTGAATGACCAAAGACAATTCCATAGCAACTGGCTTGGAATTTTGCTTTAGATATGTGTGCCCCACTTTTATGTGTTAAAGATGTACCTCACAGCTGATAACACCATTGAGAAGTGACTGGGTCATGAGAATGTTCTTCTCATAGATGGATTCATCCATGTATGTGTTCATAGCTGTCTTGGATTTTACAAAGTACAATCTGGTTGAAGTAGCTCACTGGTGAGATGTCCTAGAAGCACATATCTAATTCTTTACCTTCCATTTACATATATTTGTATTCATGGTTGTGTTATAATAGAATTACAATAACATATTTTTAAAAAGAAATTCATTGATTAAAAACTGGTTCAATGGTCTTTACTATGAAATTTCTTATAATGTTTAAAATTTTATTTAAACACGAAGCTGCAAGGTAAGAACATGGCCCAGAGAATTAATGAATTATCATTTGTTTGTCTTAGCTTTGTTTGCTTTGGTGTATGCTACATCCTCTTATACAGCAACAAAAACGTAGTGCCTGCTTTATTAAATTTGACATTAACAACATTTTGATGTAGCTGGATTATAAATTTATTTTTCCATTTTATTGTTGTGAACACAATAGTATAGAGTAAAACAAACAAACAAACAAGCTGAGTGGTGGTGGCATACACCTTTTATCCTAGCACTCATAAGATAGAGGCAGGTGGATCTCTATGAGTTCGAGGCCAGCCTGGTTTATAGAGCTAGTTCAGGACAGGCAGGGCTACACAAAGAAACCCTGTCAAAAACAAAAAAGTAAACAAACACCAAAAACAACATCAGCTGTGCATGAACAGTAGTATTGTGTCTAGCTATCCAAGGCAGGTCCACCTCTCTGAATGTTATCATTCTACTTCTCCACAGAGCAATTGACTACTTCATTCTGAATATATAACACAATCTGTTTTCCTATATTATACTATTATTAAACGCTTTCTAAAAACAAAATAATGCAAAAATCACAGCACTGAATATAACTTCTACTAGTCTCAAAACTCCAAAAATGACTTCAATTCTTATTTAACAAATATTTGAAATAAGACATAATATTAACGTTCCCTTACAGTAGCTGTAACCTTGTACAAGGCAACTACAACATAAAACTTTATAGGCGATGTTCTCTGGAGATAAACTAGTAGGAGGGTATAGAAGGCAAAGAAACACTGCTGTGCTTGTTGGCTGCAAGTGATGATCTAGCCACTCATGCTGGAAGCTCCAGAAATGTAGCCCTTCAGAAATATTCCTGTCAGAATATCTATCTATCTATCTATCTATCTATCTATCTATCTATCTATCTATCTATCTATCTATCCTGCTATCTAAGTTCTTGGGTCAGTATACTACTGACCTTATACCACCGGTTATAGCCAGTATAACCTTAGTGGAGAGATGGTCAAGGAGAGGCACAGCTGGGAAGGGTCATCAAGCACTCTCCTTGGGTCAAGTTCAAGGATAGGATGCATTGGTCCTGAAGTGAGAATCTGGATGGAGGTCTCTGTAATATTATGATAAGATTGGCTAAATAATACCCTTATGATAGAGGAATCATCTGAAGTCACTCATTATCTAAGGATATCCACCAGTTGGTCTTTTGTGGAATGCCTGGAAATATCTGCATGGATTTCATGCCATGTTCAAAATACAATCAGCAGTAGAGAATGGTTCATGACAAGGGATCAAAGTATGAATCCTCATGTAATTGCACTGGTCCAATTCGTTCTCATCAGACCAACTCAGTGACCCACACAGTCTTGCTGTTTGTTGATTGTGGCCTTTGCTGTCCATGAGTTCTCTGTTCCTTCTGTCTCATATGCCTCCCTGCTTCTTAAAGTTGTCTGCCAGCCTCCACATCCAACAACTGCACTGTCTTCCTCAACTTCTGATGGTTATCAGGCATCGTGTTCTGTTTGTTCAGCCTGGGTTAAATTATTAATGTAGGTGGAAAAAAGGAAAGAAGCAAAGAAAATCAGGAGAAAATCAGACATTTACACCAGGTTAAGAAAACTACCCCCTTTACCTTCCTCTTGGGATATGTTATACAAAAAACAACAACAAAAAAAAACAAAAACAAAACAAAACAAACCAATAATGCTCTTTTTCTTTGCTTTAATGGAAACAAGAGGCAGTAACTGAAAATGTAGAGCCCTTAGTTAATGTTGTGTAGGGTGGTTGTGCAAGGAAGATTTTTGTCAAGCAACCCCTTCAAAAGAGAATAGATTAAAAGTATTTCATACATACACACACATGCATAGATGCACACGTGCATATAGCTTGCACACACAGAGACACACTTGCACATGTACACCATCCCATACACATACACATGTGAACCTCACTGTTGCCATTTAGTCTAGGTGACACCCCACAGCTACCTAGCAATAGCCAGGTATGCCTGACTCCCTGTGAAAGGGGCTGCTTGATCGCTAGATCTCTCTCCCTCTCTCTCTCTCTCTCTCTCTCTCTCTCTCTCTCTCTCTCTCTCTCTCTCTCTCTCTCTCTCTCTCTCTCTCTCTCTCTCCCTTTCTCTCAACTCCCCTCTCTATTCCCTGAATAAACTCTATTCTATACTATGTCATTGTGTGGTAGCTCAAAGGGGGAAGAAGGGCCTCAGCATGGTCCAGCAGAGGCACCCCCCTTCCCATACACCATACCTTGCCTCCACCAAACATATTTCTTCTCTCCTTATCTTTTTATAAAACACAACACTCACTGAAGGTTTTTGCCCATCTAGACTCATTTGAGAACTTTCAAAAGTTGGATGGAATATTTTATTACTGAAATGTTTCTATAATTTATATATATATATGTGCAATAAAAGTATGAGAAGACTTAGAGAGTCCCATCATCTTTGAAGAATGCACCTATTCACGGAACCATTTCACCTCTGATTATGCAAATTTTAGACTTAGATGAAGCTTTGCAGACAAAACATGATTTCTGATCTGTTGTTGTTGCCACAGCATCCCTAAGTATGCCCATTGCTTAAGTAAATCATTGTGAATAAAGGTAGGAAGAAAGAGCCTAGGAGCATACAGTGTGCAGGAATCACAGACAAGGGAATGCTTTGAAAAACCCTGCCAAACATACTTTCTCATGTAGCTTTCCAACACATGGAAATCACTGGTTCAAGCACCATAATTTTATATTTACTCAACAACTGTGTTCAGATGGATCCATAGAGGTCCCCAGTTAACTATTGCTATGTATATGCTGGTGTAATAGTATGTCCAAACTAAGGATCTCTCTTCCCATTATACAACAATTAGGATATCTACCAAGGATACCAGTTAGAAACCTTGAAATACACCAGCAGAAGGTCTGAACATTACCTAGTAAAGCATTCATCAATTCTAGCTTTCATTTCCAAATTCTTGCTTATTTTGTATATTTACTATTTTTTATGGAAATATGGGGAAATACAGGTGCACGCATGCCATAGTGTGTATATGGGAATCAAAGGAATTCTCTGGGCTCTTGGTTTTCTTCTGCTGCCTATGGAATATAGAGATTAAACTGGTGTCCCTAGGCCTCTTTGTAGGTGATTCAATCTACTTTGCCAGCACCTTTAGCCTGCATTAAAGAGCTTAGTATATCAGCTCCATTCCATGTTTCATATTTTTAAGTTAGCTTCCCACAAGCACATTGTGAAATGTATCATATATCCAGACTTCTGACTCCTCTTCAGAACCTGCAGTAGTCTGCACATCTGTATGATAGTAATTGGCTGGAGCTGAGGAAAACTTCCTTTTTACCAATGGCATGAGAACTCTATTTAGCCAGGTGACCTATGTCTCCATGTCAAGATTCAGCACCACTGGCCACTTACCATTGCTCTTGTAGTATCATTTGTATTCTCACGGTTGCAGTAAGATTATGATTGAAAAAAACATCTAGGAGATGAAGAGGTGGCTTAGTGTTAAAGAGCACTTGCTGCTCTTACAGAGGACTTTGGCTGGGATCCACACACCCATATGGCAGTATATAAATGTATAACTGTAACACTAAAATAGTAATTGTCAACCTGTGGATCTTGACCTGTTTGAGAGTAATGTACAAGATATCCTACATGTCAGATATTTACATTATGATTCATTTCAGTAGCAAAATATTACAGTTATGAAGTAGAAACCAAAGGAGTTTTCTGGTTGGGGGTCATCACAACATGAGGAACTGTATTAAAGGACTGCAGCATTAGGAAGGTTGAGAACTGCCGCTCCAGAGGATCACGGCCCTGTTCTGGTTTCCATAGGTACCATTACATATATGGTACTCAAATATCTATGCAAAATACTCATGCATATAAAATAATTTCATTTTATTTTGTTTATTTTGGGGGTTTTCAAAATAGGCTTTTTCTGTGTAGCGCTGGCTGCCCTGGAACTCACTCTGTAGACCAGGCTGACTTTGAACTCTAGGAGATCTGCCTACCTCTGCCTCCAAAGTGCCAGGATTAAAGGTGTGAACCACCACTGCCTGACATAAAATATTTCTTCTTTTTTTAAAGAAAATAAAAACCAGTGACAGTAATGAAGATTTGAAAAGAAAGAGGCAAGAACATGAAATTGACACTACCCCATAACATGCAAGATAAGAATAATAACTTGAAAAGTAGCACTGTAAAATTTTACAAAGCTTAGCTAATAGGTTGAATTTGTTTTTATTACTATTTTTAAAAATTCTAAACCATTTTTTCCTGTTATTATCACCTAGCTGAATCCTGTGGCCACTGATGTTTGAAAATCTGTACCTATCCCTTTGTCCCTGCTTCTGGTGGCAACCAGAAAGATCAAGAGAGTTTCACAACTCCTTGAGTAATGAAGAAGTCTAATACAGCATTCTTAGAAATTTCCCTTGGAAGGTTAAATAAATGTTGTATTTTTTTCCTTCCCTGAGAACTAGTTATATAGAACTTGATTCTCTGGAGGAACAGAACAGATACAATGAATAATATGACAAACTTGAATTTATGAGGTTGGCTTTTATAATCCAGATTGTCTGCATGCCAGAAAGGCTAAGAACCTAGCAGCTTGTTTTTCAGTGCACAAAGCTGAAAACCTCAGCAGTCCCTGTCCATTATGAAAGCCTGGTGAGCCAGGGGTCAGAGAGGATGACAATAGAAGCAGCAGTAGAGTAGATGCACACACCAGCAAGGAGCAAAGGTACACAGGTAGAGTACTGCAGCCTTAAAAGTAGGCAGCCTCTAGGGTGCTGCCTGTTCTCAGGAAAGCCTGGTGTCCTCTTCCCTCCTTGGGTAGCCAGGCCTACTGCCCACCAAGTGGGGCTGGAGGCAGGGAAGCTTAACCTAGAGGGGGCGGTGCAGGCAGAATCTTGGTTTGCAGTGAGTACACAGGCAAAGAACACCCACCCACCGAGGAACAGCTTTGGAGAATGGGTTCAGTTTACTGAGGGAAGATATTGATGCCCCTGAGTAGGTAGCCAGGGTCTCTGGGGCAAGGTTTGTGTGACTCTGTACAATTGGCCAGAGCAGGAGTGTTGGAAGATGTTTCATCTGAATACTTGGGTTGTAGGGTCAGGGGAAGGGGAGCAACCATATAAGGTCAAACAAGGAGTGAAGACTGGTAACCGTCAGGGTAATAAATTCTTACTGTTGATGGTAGGGAAGTAGACTTTATGGTGCCAGGTTGGGAGTCGGGAGGGAGCCAATCCCAGCCATCCTCATCTTGAGGCATCCTAGGTTGAAACTCTCCTAGACCCTTCCTCCATAGTCCTGGGTCAATTATAGTCCCACAGCAAGGTCTCCATTTCTTTCAATCTTCCCAAAACTCTCACCATGCCCTGTAAGCATGTCTTTGTTGATCCCATACCCCTATAACTTAACAGCCAAGATTAACCATCACAATATTGATAAAGTTGTATGTGCATGAATGTGTGTACCTTGTGTATATATGTGTGTTTGTGTGTGTGTATATGCCTCTGTGTATGTATGTGCATTTGTGTGTGTGTGTGTGTGTGTGTGTTGTCTTTGTTTTCTCTAGCACACTGACAGGAATGACAGGCTATCAATTATCCCTCTTTCCTGTCCAGATCATATTAAAATCTGAACCTAAAAGCTGTAAGTAGATCCCCTCATCTCATTAAAAATATGAG
Source organism: Mastomys coucha (assembly GCF_008632895.1). Taxonomy (NCBI): domain Eukaryota; kingdom Metazoa; phylum Chordata; class Mammalia; order Rodentia; family Muridae; genus Mastomys; species Mastomys coucha. The sequence continues at coordinate 99,951,606 of NW_022196903.1, forward strand.
ACATCAAACACTACCCAAGTGAAGGCTTTCTTTGCTATTTTCCCCCAGCAGCTGATTGTCAGCCTAGCCCAGGGCCCATAGATGGATTCGACAGAGAACTCAACTTGCCTTTTAAACCAGGAAATTATTCTGCTCTAACATTATTGTTCGTATTAAATTCCTGTACCATTAAAACTGTCTCATTTAACTGAATGTACACCCGATGTATTGTTTATTCAATTTAATTGTAGTGGGGAAACACCCATAGCAGGGAAATGGTTGTTTGAACTGGTTTTTACCAGTCACAAGCCATGTGAATGAATGTCCAATTAAAGTGTAGCTCACTAGGACTTGTATAATAGTAACATCTGTTATCTTAATTAAACAAGTTGCTATATAAAGGAGTTCGCACAGCTCGCTCTGTTAGAGTAAGTTCTGACCTAGAAACATACGGAATTTGCTCCTCTTTGTGGGATTTTGCTGCTGGTGGCAATCCCTGTTGGTCCCATTATACCATAGACCTGACAACCTCTGTGATCTACAGACCTACACACATGTTCCCACCCTCAGAGCCTGCAGGGAGAAAGGAAGTGAGGTTCATGATGCAGAGCCGAGCAAAGAAAACAAGACAAACACTGAGTAAGAGTACTTCCTGGCCCTGTGGTATCCTCATGTGCTATGACCTGGCAAGAAGGGATTGTGAACGGTGAGTCCTGGAAGAATAATGGGAACAAATACTCATTAACTGCAAGCCATGCCAGGTACCCAGGAAAACTCATGCTTACAAGCAGAGGCTCAGAACACTCTGTGTGAATCTTTGAGATCCATAGTGAAGAAAAAAAAAGGTATTTTTCTCTTTTATCTCCTCCACTACTTACCGATTTATTCTGGTCCTTAGGGAGCAAGCTTCCTTGGAGATAAAACTGAATTCTGGATCTCTTTTGTCTTCACCACCTTTCATCATAAAAGCTAATATGTTGAGTTATGATGCTATATTCTTTGAATATTATGAAAATAAAGTGCTATGATGTATGTGTTCGTGTGTGTGTATGTATGTGTATAGATGTGTGAATGTGCCTATTTGGTGTGCATGACAAGATGGAAGTCTCTTACTTACGTTTTAGATTTACTTACTTTGTTTTGTGTATGTTATTATTATTTTACCTGCATGTGTGCATATGCACTGCATAGAGTGCCTGCTGAAAACAAAAGAGGTCTGTATAAAGTTAAGGATGGTTGTGAAACACTATGTGGATACTGGTTTCCTGAATTTCAGCAGTCATTTGAGGGAAGATCTCTGGGAAGATTGTTCCTTAAAATCTGTTTCTGGGCTCCTT
>NW_022196903.1:99952931-99984770 GCF_008632895.1 Mastomys coucha
CTGCCCTACATTAAACTTTTCCAGTTTGGTACCACCGCAACCACCTTATTCAGTCAATAAATTCTTCCATTATATTATTTATCAGTCTGTTCACGTTATTGACATCATCCAAACCCTGTATGATGTTTGGAAGCAAATAGAGCATTTGTCAGAAGATATTTATTCTCTAAATATTCTATTTTTAAAAAAATGAATGCATTTTATCCCATTTGACAAAGAGAAGGTCCTCCTAACCTGGCTGTCTGACACCCTTGGAGGACAGTCTGAAACGGTTTTTTTTGTTTGTTTTGTTTTTTTTGTTTTTTTTAAGCAAGGTATTCAAGAACAAACTTATCAAAGACAAATGGAATTGTTGAGCATAAGGAATGGCAAAGATAACATGGAACTAAAAATGCTCCCCTCCAGAGACCCATTTTTCCTAGAAGTAGATCAGCTCAGGGTATGTTGTGCCCATCCTTGTGGTCATAAGCTCAACTCTCTGGCTGTGATGCAAGAGGAAGTAAAGTGTGGAGGATGAAGCCTTTTGGCTAGATTTGTGTAGATGCAGGTTGTCTGGTATCTGTATCCTCCCATAGCAAGTCATTGTTCTGTGCTTCAGTGAGTTTTGCTGAAGGAGATTTGAACAATAGACCTGACTGTGCCAAATGAATTAAGAAGTCACTGACCCATCAGAAGCTTGTTATATAAGCATCTCCAGCTCAATAGTTAGGTCTGCCACTATTTGTGATGAGTAGCAGGGATTTTTTTTTTTATGTTAGTGGTATCCACTCTGGTCCCTTGCCCATCTCTAGGCATGATATTTGAACCAGAGATGCTGAGATATGCTGTCCCTAGAGCTCCCATAACCCTGATGGCATTACATTAGTTGGTGGAAAGTATGTAAGCATCCTGGCGCATCATTATGACCACACATAAATAAGGAAGCATGATAAATGCAGGCCAAGCTTTCTCAAAGCTGCAGGATCTGACGTCTTAGGCAAAGGGCTTCTTATGATAGAGATGGACCTTATCAGCACTCAAAGCCACCATGTCTTTTAAACTTTCAGGACCTTCATATATCTTCAGACAACTGGCTTAGCATTATAAGTACTATATTTGGGGGAAGTGAAATCAGGAGCCAGCTTTCCTATCTATGTCACATTCAATAAGCCAATTTCTCATCCTAAATAACAATGCATACCTGCAACAGTCTGGTGAGATTTTGTTAGACACAAAAGTGCTTTATAACTCTTAAGCCACTGTGGAGATTCTATTTTATGCATATTTTCAAATTATTTTATATCACATCTACCATTTTATAATTTGACTTTAATTTGTGACACATGGTAGATACCATCCTATGTGAAAGATATGATGCCTGCATCTTATATTTAGTAAAATTGGTTTTTGGAGATTTACTGATTTTGATATTTTTAATATATAACAGTGTTTTGCCTGCATATATGTACCTGGTTTCTGTGGAACTCACCTAAGAATGTCAGATCCCCTGGAACTAGAGTTATGGATGGTTACAAACCACCATGAGGATGTGAGAATCAAACCTGGGTCGTCTACATAAACAGCATGTGTCCTTAAGCACAGATCCATCTCAAGAGCACAATTGGCACAATTTTATTGCAAGTTTTTAGTTTTTCAATTTGATACAAATACTTATTAGGTGACTTTAAATGACCAATCATTTCCTTAGAATTGTCCTTTAACTGAAATATTTGCATTGACTACATGGGCTCACAATTTGAATCAGAATTAAAATAAGGGTTGACTATCCCTTTTCCAAAATCCATGGAACCAGAAATGTTTGGCAATTTTGAATTTTTAAGATTTACTTATTCCCACAGGTACAATGAGATATGGAAAGAGAGCTCAAACCTAGATATGAGGTTCATTTGTTTCATGCACTCCTTATTCACTAACCCCAATGTAACTTCATATGATTTCTCTTTAATGATTTGTACCAAAAAGAAGTTTTATAGCATGGAATTTTCTGCTTGTGACTTCTTGATTGTGCTCAGTAAGTTTGAGATTATAGGGCATTTCCAGTTATAAAGTTTTCTGATTAGGGGTACTCAATAAGCATAGTAGAGAAATATTAGGCTACCAAAATTTTAAATGCTTATTAATATAACAGAAGCAGATAGATTTTACTGAGTACCTATTATGAGCTAATTGTTATCCATACTCATCTTAGTCTCCCACAGACTCACTGAAGCCCGTGAATGTTAACCAAATCATCCGAAAATAATCAATAAAATTTATCTGTAGTCCATTCCCTATACCAGACAAAACATATGATCTTAAACTCTATTTGTTCAGATTTTATTTTGCTATGTTGCTCTTGCTAAAACCTATCCTATGTGTACCTACTATGTATCCACTGCTGTGAACAGTTCCACGTCTCCAGTTCCCTGACCTTCCTTCCATTGTCCTAAACCATTCTTGGTAAGTTTAACTATCTTTGTGTTATCAAGGCTAATGACCACTTTTAACTCTTGGCCTTTGAATAATGTTTGACACAGAGAGTGGAGCACTTCCTGCCTCTGTTGTTCCACTTGCTATCCAGGACCCTTTACTGGTTTGGTTTTCCTTCTCCCATGTTCTCCTACCCCAGCCATTGATGCTCGCCATGTCCTATTATGTCTATTGTATGATTCCCCTTTCCATAACCTCTGAACTAAATCAGGACCCATCATTTGGGCTGCAGTTTGTCTTTTCATGGCCTCTCTTCTTGGATACCTTCATTGAGGCCATTGACTTCTAACATTTCTAAATCCTAAATATATCCAAGTTTGTATTTCCAGCCAAGAATTCTCCCTGGAACTCCAGGGTACTATATTGAATGACCTGTTCAACATCTACTTGGGTCTTTGCTATCCATCTCAGGAATAATAGGTCCCAACTGCAATATATAAACTGTCTTCCTCCTCCTTGAAAAGAGAGGGAGACAGTCAAGCTTCATTGGGCCTATTGATTTAGATGACATGAATTCTCTAAACCACCTAGAGGTATTCATTGATTAATTGAGTAATTAATTCATTGATTCACTCCTTCAAATATTAATTAGCAGCTACATCATATGCCAAGTACTATGCTAAGGATTTATATAGGATTTTTAAAGCCAATTATCTAGGCAATAGGAAACTCTAAATTAAGTTGATAACTTAGGAATCAGCTTTCCACTTAATTATACACAGTGAATGGGGAACTTCTCAATCACTCATTCCCTGAGTCTCTTTTCTAAAATATTCTGAATACTTTCCAAAATGGAGATTTATGTGGTTGTCATATAAGATAATTGCAGAGTTGTAAACCTGACCCAAGGGAGATTGAGTTCTCATTCAGAACCTTATCTTGACTGCTTAGGCATCACCCAACATCCTCTGATCCCTCTGCTTGATGTTATTTTGTCTGCCCATCTTCAGCAGAGAAAGAAGAAACTTCACTAAAATGAACAGGGTCTTCCACCTTCTTGCTTTGGGTTAGAAGAAAAAGCTATTTATGAGAGTTGTCTCCTGGTGCCCATTGGGACCTTGCAGACAATCAATTACTACAGATAGACAGTATGTCTGGTCTCTCTCTGTCTTTCCACATATTAAATTGTCACTGTGTCAAATGTCTTGTCATCAAATATGATGCTGCAAGGAAATTGCAATTATATTTATCAGGTGTTTTTTTCCTCCTCTGACCTTTCTATTCCATTCAGTCTACAAAGCATCCCCTTAGGTGGTTCTGAGAACATGTGTCATCCAAATCAACAGGACTGACAATACCAGCTTCCTCCTTCTGTTCACCAAGTGAGGGAATGGTTCAAGTATAGTAGTCAAAGCTCTTTTGTGTGAGGTAGATAGAAAGGCCTTAATTGTCAATACATTTATTCCTGAAATGTGATGCTAATATTATAGTCATACAGTCTAGGTCTGTCAATAATGACCACAGTGCCACATGAAGTATTCTAGTCCTTGCAATCTCTGTGCATCCTACTCAGTTTGAGTTTCTGTGTCTTAGACAATTTTTGTTTAGAAATCTCTTGTTCTCTAGTCAGTGTCTCTTGCCATGAACATTCTGGCTGTCACATCCAAAGATGTCATAAGTTGATCTAATGTTTAAGCAGAGTCCTACTCTTTCAACCAAATTACCTCAGCTGTCTGAGGAGACGCATGGCAGGTGAATGCACCTGGGGTTTCCAGTAGTGCAGCCCCATTTTAATATTGGCCAAAACAGAAATAAACAAAAAGGCCAATATACCATGAAAAGTCTTATAAAGCATTCCAAAGTTAAGTGGACCTTTAGAAAGCATCGTGGGCAGAGAAGACAGCCAAGTACTTGCCAAATTCCAGCTTTGAAAGTTATACATAATCAGTATGATTAGATGCAAAAGTGGCCCTAAAGATAAAATATTCTTCGGGACTCCAGGCTGAAATACATATAAGTCTTATTTATTAGCATGACAGAATGAGCGACAGAGTAAATGATACTTGCATGTGTCAGTAAGGTAGAGTTTATTAGGTCGCTTCTGAGGTCTCAAGTGACAAAATAGACCAATTCTCAGCTCTTCTACCCACTATGTTAATCTCTTTCTTGGACAGTGTATTAGTTACTTTTGTACTCCTATGATAAAACACCATGACTAAGGCAACTTATAAAATGAAGTGTTTATGATTTGAGTTTATGATTTCAAAAGGATGAGAATCCATCATAATCGTGGCAAAGAAGTGTGGCAGCAGGCAGACAAAGTGGCCAGTGGCTGAACCAGTAAGTTCACATCTTAAAATGCAAGTAGGAGGCTGAGAAGTGTGTCCTGAGAATGGCCAGTCACTTTGAAACCTCAAAGCCCAGCCTGGTGACACACCTCCTCTAACAGGGCCACACCTCCTAAATCCACCCAAATAGTATCACCAACTGGGGACCAAGGACTCAATCAAACATCTGAACCTATGGGGGACCGGCTCATCTAAGCCATCACAAACAGGTTTCCCTCTCTTGAGAAACAAAAGGCTCTAAATGTAGAATTTTCGTGTATGTAGTTTTAGAAGGGTTAAATAAGTCATTTTCTAGAAAGTCACAGGACAAAAAAAAAGTCTCTTTACTGCTCACTATCTCAGAATTCTGAAATCTTCTCCTACTAATTACAGCGACCAGAGGAAACTAAGGGCTGTGATCAGCCTGAGCCTAAGTTGAGACTTAGAAATAAAACTGACCAAAATCTCATAGATGGAGTTTACAGGGGAACCATTTTCAAATGGCTTTTATTAGGCACAGCACTTAATGATCCTGTGTCCAACTGCTCATGCAAGAAGGAATGGCCAAAATGGGAAGAGACCATAGAGATATTAGAACCCATGTGCATTGCTAATAGGAATGTAAAATGGTCCTGCTGAAAACGGGGACGGAATGCTCAGTCCTCAAAGTGATTGCAGATAGAATTAACAAGACATCAATTCCACTTCAAGGCATTGCTCAAAGAGACTGAAAGTAAAAACTCACAGACAGATGTTCTCCCATCATGTTCCTAAAAACATGATTCACAATAGACAGGTGAAAACAAGCCAAACCTCTTAGAAGACATAAATGTATAAACAAAATGTATGGGTATATTTACAGTGGCATGTTTTTCACACTGAAAAATAAACAGAGAGCTAATACATGGTGCCACATGAATGAGCCTTGGAAATACAGTAAGGGGAGTAGAACAGGCAGAAAAGAACATATAATGAAGATTAATACATGTAGAATAGATACATATGCACATTCACACAGAGAAAAGGAAGATTATCAGTTCACAAGGGTTGAAGATAACAGGGTATATAGTAACTATTTTGATATGGGACAGAGTTTCAATTAGAGGTGATGGAAAACTCTGAAAGATAGATTATGGTTTTCAACAGCATATTGATGTGTTTAGTAATATTTAAATATAAATCAAAGATCAACAAATGTTAATTTTTATGTTATACTTATTTATCACAATAAAAAGCTATTAAAAATAAAATATAGACAAAAATATCAAAGGCAGTAAATACCCACATTTAAGTTAATGAGAGAGATATTACTTCTTTTTTTCTTTTAAACAAGTGAATGATACCAATTTTATTTTAAAATGTTGAATTTATAGTTAAAGATTGAATATATACAAGGCATATAATATGTCTGGTATGATGGTACCCCAAGTGCTAAGGAAGCTAGGATAGGAGGGTGGATGGGAGAGAGCCTATCCTGGGGTACATTGCAAGACCCTGTTTCAAATTAAACCAACTATACACAAACACACACACACAGAGAAACACATGATACACATACATTCGGTATGCATGTACAGCCAACACATCATATGCAATGGTTACCATCCTGAAACTGAATATATCTATAACCACCCAGACTGTACATTAAATCAGCAGTACTTGTTTGTTCTATAACTGAAATTTCATAGCCCTGACCAGCATCTCTCCATGTTTCAGCTTCTCCCAGCTATTGTTCTATTACTAAACTGCTTCTGTGTTTTAGACTATGCTATGATTGAAACTCCTCCTATGAGGTTATCATATAATGGTTGCCTTTCCATCTCGGCCTTATTTCACTGAATGCCAAATCCTGCCAAATCCTCCAGATATATCCATGTGTTTTCAAACAGCAAGGTTTCCATTTATATGGCTGACTAGTATTCTGTCATGCCTGTGCATCTTAAGATTTTTATGTATTTCCACTGATGTTTTTAAAACTGTGTTAGTTGTATGTTTTGCTACAGTGACCATGAACATGGAAATCTTCCTTCCAGATGCTAATTTCCTTTCACCTAGAGATGGATTCAGAAGTAATATCAGCAGATTACCTGGTAGTATTTCTCTAATAAACCTGAGTAGTGTTTCCCATAACGTCTGCAGAAGTTTCAGTTCTTACCTCTACAGTTCTCGCCTCCTAAGACCCTGGTTAATACTTGCCATCTCTTGTCTGTTCCCTTAATGTCAGTCTACTAGGTACGGGATGCTATCTTACAATGGTCTTGATTTGCATTTCCCCATGACTGGTGAGTTTGAACCCCCTCCCATAGACCTCTGGATATTTGTGTATCTTGAGGGAGAAAAGTCTCTTTGACCTTCTGCTTTTGTAGCCCATGGTTATGATCACCATGCACAAGACGCCACTGACAAAAATCAATGCCACAAAGTTTTACTCCTTCATTTTTCTCTAGGGAAGTTATAATTCCACATTTCTACATTGAAATATTTTACAGCTGAGAGCTGGGGTTGTGAGCTCAAGGCCAGACTGGGCATAAGTGAGAAACCAGAGGTATTTTGTGAATTTCAAAGAAGGAGGAAAGGAAGGAGGAAGGGAGAGAGGGAAAGAGGAAGGGAGGAAAAAAAGAAGAAAGGAACAAAGACAAAATATAAATGGTCACAGAATACCTCTAGCATCTCACTCATGCGCAGTCTGATCTTGAACTCACCATCCTCCCTCAGTCTTCCAAGCACAAGTACTGAGAGATATGATCTCTAGGATCAGGCTTTTCTAGTCACTGTGACAGGAAATCTTCCATCTGTCTCAAGCACATTGTAAGAGAAGCTGCTGCATCTAATTAAGAACGACTGGTTTGTGGGGAAAGAGTGTGCCAGTTCAGCTGGATGAGTGACAGTTTTATCTTTCATGGTACGTTAATAACTGAATATCCCATTTTATGTACCCAGTTCTCACATGTTCTTATATTTTATAAGTAGACAGTCTAATGAATTCATGATGCAGGGAAGGTGGTTTCTGAACCTTCATGAGTGAGGTCTAGACAGTAGACCATGGAAATTCAGTGGCATACCTCATACTACTGAGTTCTCATCACAGCAAGGCTACTACCCTCTTTCTATTTGCAATGAGGTTCTTTTGAACTTTAGCATAAGCAGTAGGAATTTTAGAAATCTTCCTTGTTAAAAGCACCCAAATTGACTGTGCATGATAAAAAATAAAAAAAAAATAAATAAAAAGAAAAGAAGTCACAATTAGAGTCTACCTCAAGAAGCATAGAAAATGCAGACATTGTAGTGCAAGATAGAGCACAGGAGTTCCCTTCCGAAGCACTGGCAGCAGCCCACAAATATCTAGGAGAAACACAGACAGGACATCAAGCTGAGAGAAAGCAGCATGGCATCATGAAAGAATCAGCAAGTAAGAAAGCCCTGTCTTCTGTTATAACTGAGCAGAAACTTTAAGGAAGGGGTGTGGAGCGATGCTTCCAGCATTCTGAGAATACGGCAGAAACCACAGCTCAAAGTCAAGAGTCTTTGTCTTGGCCATCCCTTCTGAAATTTTACTGAGATGGTATATGATGGAAGAGTCATTTTGTTCATTAGTTATCTTTTCCTTCTGACATATTTTACACGTCTTGTACCCTTGAGTAACAGGAGGGCCAACTGTGTGTGGCATATACAAACACATACAGGTCACAGGTCAGAATGCATATGCACAAGGCTGAGAGATGGCTTGGTGCTTAAGAGCCCTGGATGTTCTTCCAGAAGACTGGAGTTGAGTTCCTAGCACCAATGTTAGATGGCTCACAATTGCCTGTAACTCCATATCCAAGGTTCCAATGTTCTTTTCTGGTTTCTATAGGCACATGCATATATGTGGCATGCACACAAACATACAGATAAATAAAGCATACATAAATACTTTCAAATGCATAGAAGGAAAGTAATTGGATTAGAAATTAAAACCAAACTTTGTAGCATCTGTTCAGAATATTTCCCCAGGCCATAGTGAGTAAAGTCTATTAGCACATAAACTTTACTGCGTGGTCTTCCCCTGTGCTTAGAACTAACCATCACTGCAGGTGATCACCACAGTATCTTGACATCAAGAAAAGAATAACATCCTTTGAAGTCCTTTTAGGTCAAGGAAATTAGTTTCTGGAGGGAAATATATTAAATAAATTTTTAAAAAGTCCAATAGTATTTTTGAGAGTGAGTTTTTCAGAAGGTAGTACACTGTCAGTTATGCCCATGATATCAATGGACTGCCTAGTGAAAACTGGGGAAAATAGAGTGATCTACTTCATATTCAGAAAGGCTCAAACAGCAGGCCTGCACAAACATCTATGGATTCTTCAGGTCTTTCTAATTTTGATAGCCCTTTCCACATGCCTCTGACTTAGCTATGGTGTTAACACTAGAAGAACTAAGTAAGACCTGGGCTTGGAATTCATCCAATCTACTATGAATAGATTGCAATTTCTGCTTTGCCCTAACTGGGGAAGTGGGAACTAGCTAGTAAAGTCAAGTCAGCAGAGACAAGGCTTTGAAGGTTATACTCAATGCCTGGTTCCTGACTTGGACTATGCTTCCTAGCCTGCCATGATGTAAGCTGACTCCACAAGGCCCGCTGCTGTGTTAGGAATACCCTCTGCCACACTCACCCACTGTTCTGTGAAAACCTGCCACACGCACCCAATGAGATGTGAGCACCTTCTGCCACACGCATCATCCACTGTGGTCTGAACATCCTCTGCCACATCTACCCACTATGATACGATGACCCTCTGCCATACCCACTGTGGTGTGAGCACCCTCTGCTTCACCCTCACCACTTGGCCTTTTACTTTGGGATGGATAGGAACCCTCTGAAACTATGACCCTAAATAAATCTTTCCTCTCTTAAATCATTTCTGGGCTAGATTACCATCACAGCAATATATAAGTGACTAATATACAATCTAATTGCTATTTTATGTATATGGGTGTCTTGCTCACATATGCCTATACACCACATCCATGCAGTACCTGAGGAGGCCAGAAGAGAGTCAGATCCCCTGGAACTGGAGTTACAGATGGTTGTGACCTGCTGTGTAGCTGCAGGGTCTCCTAAAAGAATACTCTTAACTGCTTCACTATCTCACCAGCTTACCTTAGTATAAACTATTTCCTTACTATGTAGACTGAAGGCTGTCCATCTCATATTTAACTGAGAAAGCTTTTTTTTCTAATTCATAAGTGATTGATTTAGTAAAAATAAATCTTCAACTCATCAAAAATAATTTGGGATCTCTAAAAATCCTTTAGCTTCTTCCAGAGATAAAGTCTGCCAAAGACCTTTAACACCTGTTAAGTCTTTGTCTCAGCGGGCATGAGAGTTCCCTGTTAGCAGAGAACAAATTTGCAGGAAAACGTTAAAGACAGCTTCAATAACTTTTTAGTGCTATTTAACTTTGGTACAAACTTCAATAAAAATATTTCAAGTCAACATTTTACATTCAACTGCCGAGTCTCAGGAAACGGCCCCCAGCCTCAGTCGCAGGGCCATGAAACACTATAGCTCTGTCTTCAAAGCCCTTTGAAAATCTGCCTCATGATATCTTTGGAGGAAAAAAATATTCCAAAGTAAAATGAAGATCCTCATTTTCAGCCGCTTGTGTTTCATGTCTGTCACCTTCTTAGGCATACGTTCTGAATTTTAAAATATTTCTCTTTTTGAACCTGTGAGGATTGTAAAGGCTACATCCCTACTGAAAAACTGGTTTGAGATAATTTCCTGAAAAACTTTTATCGGGGTATCCCATTGTCACTCAGGGTAGAACCGAAAGATTGTAACATAGAATAATGACTATGCCTCCTTAAAAGATACAGCATCTTTCTCTCCTATTACAGACATTTCAAATGTCTGTAGGTGCTGTGTGGACAGGAATGGTGCCTCAGATAAATATGAGTATGTTTTTCTTATCATAGTGGTTCTCACTATAGCAAACGCTTAAGCAGACTCCACACTGCTTAGATGGCAGCTCATATACAATAAGATGATAGAAATATAATATTAGACAGTAGAGAGGGGAAAAGAATACAACAGTAATAATTGGTGATGGGGTGGGGGAAACCAAAGTAATGGCACACACCTATATATCCTAACCCTCAGGAGCTGAGGCAGGGGGATCGAAAATATGAACACAACCTGAGTACATAGCAAGATCATGTCATAGACATAAAACATCAACAAAGGATTTAGCTAACGTTAGAAACATTTAAAATTTTTTGGAGACAGAAGGAAAAGCAATGATAAGCAACATTTAGTATCTGAAAAAGTTCTTAAAGAGGACATTTTCTTCTGATATTAAGTTATAGATTAGATGGTAATGTCAGGTGGATTACAGCTTGAGTGGTATTTCCAATGCCCACCTATCAGCACATCCTTTGGGGAACCCTTTATACTTTTGACTTTGGTCTTGAACTCATCAATGAGTAATGACAGAAAAATGCTTTTGAAAGAACTTTCACTTGGGAAACAGACCTTACTGGTTTTGAAACTCTGTCACTACCATGTGGACAAAAGAAGACTGGACTGAGCAAGGGGCACACTGCCACAGTCCCTCCTGGTACCCTAGACAACACTTAGCTATCTGTAGAATAAACAATCAAAACTCTTGTTTTAAGAAAGAGAGTCTGAGGGCTGTTTGTTGTGCAGCAATAGCTATCTGATACAGGTCCTTAAAGGTACAAAGATTATAGTGTTTTGCACAGTAGATAATTAGCAACTGTGGGCTGCTCTCTATCAAATGCAACCCTTGAGGGCAGTTCATCTATGAAAATGAAAACACATTATATTATTCTCAATACATAATGCTTACTTCTTACCAAATTTCTCTGAGAGATGGTACAGCCACCTGTTGAAAGGTCTTTGTTATGAGAAATCAGCCACCTTTTCAGTGTTGGAGAGCTCGCTGAATGCCTGGGTAAACAAAGGCTTTTATGGTTCCTCTCTCCAGTGCCTTGCAAATGGGACTTGAGAGAAAGTATAGTGACCCCAGTGCAGGTTAGCCACGCTACAGTAGTCCTGAGGGTTAAAACAGAGCCATCTGCAAAGAACCACCTTTGGAAACAAAGGGAGCTCTCTGTGGCACTTCTGATAAATATCCATCGCTTTTTTTTTTCTTCTTCTTCATCAAAGTCTATTTAAGCTTGAGGAAAATATGCTTGCGAAAACATGTCAGGGGCAATTACATCGGAAAAGTCAAGTCCTATGAAAGACACCGTTTGAACTCCGAGACTTAGTAAATCTCTGGAACTTAAAAGTCATTTATGCCAAGTCCATCTAATTCCTGTCTTCAATCCACCGCCTCCCCAAGAAAATCTGAGCATGTCAAGTACACTGTGCTCCAAAACACCTCCAGTACCAGAAACTTCTACGAAGAACTGCCACTGAGGGAAGTCATTGAGTGAAACTCTTAGTCATAGTCTTTAGTAATAAAAGTTTAAGCTGGCCCCTGGTGTGACTCAGGAGACCCTTCTCAGCAGTCCCCAGTCCCAGCTATCCGAAGGCAGCTACGCTCCCACCCAAGGGTTCGCCACCAGTCCCAGATATCCACAGACAATGCTGCTCCCCCACCCAGGTTTGCCCAAGTTCTTTGTTCGCGGCCTCACTAGGTCAGCATTCCTGAGTTTCGATTAACAGAAATAGCTCCAGCTAACTCAAGCACACCACGCGGGTATTTTATTGCAAGAACGTGGGGACCTTGAAACAATTCCCGGAAGAAACGGGTTGGAAAATAAAAGGGCCCAGAGTGACTCTCTGGAGCTAGGACTCGGAAATGCAGATGTGATTTTCTTTGCAGGAACCTTTTGATTAGAGGCCCCTGTGGAGATAAATAAATGTCAGCCATGTTGGGCTTCTTTGTCCTTTGGGGTTTAAGGAGGGAGCTGCTGTGCAGAGCCTTTGATAATAGGCCACAGGAGGGAAAGGTGCAGGCAGCGCGGGGCTCCATTAGAAATAGATACTGGTAGCAACAGTTTTAGAGGGAAGCAAAGTGAATGTTGAGCGGCCTTCTTTGTCTTCTTGAGAAGCGGCCTAGATTCACCTCTGTCTTGTTCTCATAAACTGTCTGCACTACTCTCACACTCTGGTCGGTCGTACACAGAGCTCACTTTTCAACATAATGGCTCCTGCTCCACACCATGGGGCTAGCTAGCTTCGGCTTAAAACCCAATTATAAAAAGGCTCAATTGATAAGCTCTGTATTATAGCAAATGTTCCTAAGAGGTATAACTCCCAGGCCTACAAAATATCTTGGTGGGTAAAAAGTGCTTGAGACCTAATCTGGCGATCTGAGTTTAATCCCTGCGACCCGTGTGGTGAAAGAACCAATTTCACTAAGTTGCTCTGATGTACACACACACACATTCATATACATTTACCCACATTCATAAACACACAAATGAATAACTTTACATAGTGCTAAAATACAATCATTTGCTTTGGTTATTAGCATATCTATAATAAAAATTACTTCTAGACTAATATAAAAGGTGTAAATCCTGCTTGAACAGTTCTGTTATCAAAGTGTGAACTGAAGTCCCCAAAAGAATTATACCCTTGTGCTAAAGATTCTTCAACTCCAATTGATGAATTAGAATACTACTGATTGTGGAGAGTTGGAATGTTGCAGATGCAGAGACAATTTAGCTTGGGCTCTATTTAGCCTCATTTATATAGCTTCATTGCTGATTTCTGTGTCACCTAGTTATCTTCAGCTGTTCTCTTCATATGCCCAGAACAGTCTGTGACTCTCAATTGGGAAAGTGTCTCTATCAAACTGACTTGAGAATACATTGAAGGCAATTTCTTGATGGATGATGGATTTGGAGGGGCTGGGGAGCAGCCCACTATGGGCGGTTTAATCCCTATACATGAGATGCTGGTTGTCTGAACGGGACCTGGGTAGCAAGGCAGCAAGCGGTAACTGTCCATGGTTTGAGCTTCTGTTCCTGCTTAAGTTCCTATCTTGCCTTCCTAAGAAAATGGATTGTGACCTGGAAGTGTAAACTGAAATAAACCCATTCTCTCAAGTTGTTTTTGGTCAATATTTATGCCAGGAACCAAAAACAAATTTGGATTCTCCATACCACCTACCATTCTTATGACTGGCACGAGAAATGACACTTATGGCAATGACAAGGTGTGTCTCTGCTGCAAGCATGTGGCTCCTGAATCGTTAGTTTCTTTAAAAATATTTTTTTTTATTATTCCTTAGCCACGTGAACACAAATTAAAAGTACTTTGAAATTTCATCTTTATAGATAATACAAAACAACAACATAAAAGTAAAGCCATGCTAGCATATGCTGGTGTGGATGTGAAGAATCAGGAACAGGGAGACGGGAACACATATTCAAAGTTAGTGGGAGCACAAACAAGTGTAGCCGCTATGAAAATCAACATGGAAGTTCTTTTAAAGAACCTTTTGAGCTTTTTAACCTCGGTTTTTAATTTATATTTATTTTCTGTGCCCATGTGGATGTATGAGCCAAAGTTCGTGAATGAAGGTCAAAAGAAGACTCTAGAACTTGGGGGAATTGTTTCCTTCCTTCCGACATGGGGCTCACAGAGAAGGGACTCTGTTCATCAGGTTGGGTGGCAGGCAGCTTTACCCACTGGGCCATCTCACTAGCTTCCTGTGTCCCCTCAGCAGGTCATTGTTTTGGTTTCCCCCAGCCTCTGTCTTATGCTATGGTTTGTTTGTTTGCCTCACTATCTCTGAGGATGGCTGTTCTGTAACACAGCTTTGAGACTATTGCTTACCTAAGTCCCCATACAAAGGAAAAAGTTTGATCTGAGGTGACTTCTAAGGTTCCTAGTGGCTAGTGTTTTTGCTCCAGTCCCCTGTCTGCCACCCAGCTAATGCTCAGACAACACAGTGCCATCTTTCCCTAGAGTGTCCTCTGTACACTTATCTATCCATCGTGTGATGTTTCCTCAGGAAGATTCTCATCTGAATGCAAAGCCTGCCATGGTTCATGCCCACTCATATCTTCTGCTCTGTTTACAGGCTACTCCACAAATGTGCATATAACTTTGGTTATTCATATTCTCTTTTTGTGACTATTTGCTGGTGTGATAGATCCTCATATGGGTAGGAAACACAACTAGAAACTGAACAAATGTGACCTGGAAAGAGGAGACAGGAAAGACTCAAGAGAGAGGGCTTATCACTCAGTGTTACACATACATGTAAAAATAGTGGGTGCTAATATTTTTGGAATCTCAATTTCTTAGTTCACATTGCTTCCTTACCATTTAAAGAGCATACCACCAAAGTAATTTCCAGTTGAAAATAATTAGTTATCAGGATTATTGTTTAGTATAGGTCCCTCTATAAACAACTGATACATTGACGTAAGTTTCAAGTGTGTAAAATAAAAGGCATGGCATTGTTCCCAGCTTGGCAGATGTGAAAATATTCTAAAGAGACACTTGTGTCTCTCAATCTGAGAGACAGACCATTGAAACAATGGATGTCAATGAATTAGGAATTTTCCCAAGAATGTCATGCAGGGGGAACAGAAAGACACAAGGTGGCTAGACAACTCATCTCCTGCAAAGATTGCACACAGTTCTAACAAGTTCTAAGACCACCTTACAGGATGAAACCAAAGCCATGACAAGTAAGGGGTCAGGGATGATTGGCCACAGCTTGGCTAGGCCTGCTTAGGTATGTATATGTGTCCTTGTCCTTCCATTTAAACCTTGATCTCACTTCAGGGCCCTGGAGATGGCCTCAGTGGGGCTATCATGATCTCTCTGTCCCTTTCATCATTGTAATGGCTCTTTTAATTGGCTTATTAAGGATGGGTGACCAGGCATGACCTGACTTGAGACACAGATTATGAACCCCAAAGTTATCTTCCCCACATCCATAGATCTTTTTCAATCAGCTAAAATGTTTTACCTTTTGCTAAAATGTCTGAATCTTTGATAATGATGAGTAGAATCATAGTCATAAAACCTTTGTGTGTGTGTGTGTGTGTGTGTGTGTGTGTGTGTGTGTGGTGTCTGTGTGTGTCTGTGTCTATGTGTTTCTGTATGTTTGTGTCTGTGTGTGTACCTATGTGCCTAAGTATACAGAGGTGCCTGTTGTATATGGATATATATATATATATATATATATGCACATACAAGGCCAACCTCAGATGTCATTCCTCAAGAGCCATCCACATTGTTCTTTGGGATGGGGTCTCAAATTGGCCTGGAGCTCATACATTAGGTTACATTCACTAAATAGTGCCTCCCCCGGAGAGGATCCTGCTGTCTCTACTACCCAGGCTGGGATTACAATTTTACACCACTACGGCTGGCTTTTCAACTGCTCTGAAGAGTGAAATCAAATCCTTTTGCTTTCAGGGCAGTCACTTCACAACCTCTGCTACTTCCCAGGCCTTTTACCATCATCTTTAAAAGCCAGAAAACACTAAGCCTAGTCCATCATCTTCAGAACAATCTATAGCTTGCCTATGGTGAATTGAGTACTGACATGGTGACTGGGTATGGAATAAAACACCTTGTGAGGGCCCATGTGTACAAGGAAACCACTTTATTCTCCAAACACCTATTTCAAAGCAATTAATTTAAATAAAAGGTGGATACACTGATATTGATGGGATTATTTTTTTCTTAAAACAAAAGTCACAATATCACATTGCCTTTTGTACTTCATGTTCTGTTAGAGTGGGGCGGGTCATCTGTCTTTGAACTGTGACCATTCAAACTTGGGGAGTCAGCCTTATCTCAAAAGCCTGTGCCTCTGGTGCCTGTTCAGATGATATCAGCTGGGACAAATAAGCTGAGACTGCATTTGCTGGTTTTTTTTTTTCTTTGCTAATCTCAAGTATGGCTCCAAAAATGGTTTGTCAGCAGCTAAACAGAGCTTAGTATCTGTGGGCATGTACAAGAAAATCACTTTTTAAGTTTCTTGGAACTTGATTATAATGTGCTTTTTCCTCTCTCCCCATCCATGCAAGTTAGACAAGCATCCCAGTCTCTCAGATCACACTGTAGAATGTGTTTCTACGTGGCAAAAGATACCCATGCACACTGAGGCAGGGGGTGGGGCGCGGTAATATGGATGAACTAAGCCAAATAGAACTGGGATTTAGTTCTGACTGAGTCTATCACTACATGGATAGAGTTGGGAACCGTGGCAGCCATGTGGGGAGTTTGCCGAGTTTCACTAATGACCTTGACTATTAAGTAAATTTCCCCTGAATTTTCTTCAAAACAGAAAGGTCACTAAAAATGAGGCTTTAACTCTGAATGGAGCTGTTGTTATCAAGCCTGTGGCCCAAGTAATGTCCTCAACAAGCCAATCAAATGAGCCAAATTAAAAATGGAAAACAAAACAGAGAGGTTTATTCAAAGTGACCACATTGGGAAGATGGACAAGAAGACCCAGTGAATTTCCCAAGTTTATCTGAAAGGAGATCTGAAAGAAGGAAGGCCAAAGACAATCACACCTCAGTCTCAGCAGGGTGTGGTCCAGCCACCATTGACCCATCCTTGTTTGAGCTTCTGACAAGCAAGGTCACCTCTAGCTGGGCCTTTTTCATTTCCCAAAATGAGATTCCTGAGGAAATTCGAATTTCTTTGGAGTCCATTCTTTCAGTAGTGGACAGGCAGATTGAGAGACCAGAGTATCTCTTTAGAACATTTTCATTTCTGCCTAGCAGGTTACCCTGTAATTACTCAGGAAATCCCAAACTCCTCTATCCACCCAAGTTGCATAGACACACCCTGAGTATAAGATGTGAGAGTAGAACCAGACAGGCAAAGCGAAGGATGCTCATACCACAAGAAAGCAGCTCTAGAATATATCAATTCCTTCCTTTAGAGTCCCAAGCAATGTTTTATATGTATGGAGTTCTCACAAAATACTTATCTGAATTTTGGACACAATAGAGCTTAGATCACACACACCAAGCAGGAAGTTCTGTAGTATTTTATTGTATTGTTTGATAAGGCTACACAAATTAGGAAGACATTGAACATTTTAGAAAATTAGTCATTTGGAACTCATCTGAAAAGTTTCACGGGTGTGTGTGGGTCAAAGAATGGCTGGATACTAAGACTCAAGTTGACAGTGGGTTAGTGTAAGCTAGAAAGAATCCAGCACATTTTAATTTCTATTAAAATATTTCTGAACTCCATTAATCTTTATACATAACCACAGAAATGCTAAGTGAAATTCAAAAGTCTTTGGAATAAATAATGTAGTAGTAATAAATACCTTGAAGTCTATAGTTTATAGAAAAGAAGTGGAAATGAAAAGTGCAAAAGAACAACTTGGGTTTTTTGTTTTTTTTTTTAGTAAATTTATACTTAATTTCATAAAAAGCAATATATTTTGTGGCAAATTTCATATCCATAAAAAACCATATTTTCTAGTGGCTTGAAAACTTTTCTTTCTTTGCACGAACTTTCAACAGTGGCAAGATATTATTTTATGATCTTAACTGCAATCCGACTGTGAAGGGGCTGTAAAGACTTGCAAATGAGGCTGTGATTAGCCCAGGTGAAGGGGGTGACTCGCTTGCCACAGTACCTAATATGCATTTCACATTGTGCTCCAGATAAACACTACGGAATAAACCTGAATAGTCCAAGAAAAGGTCTGCTTCCCTATGCTCCAAGCACAGTGGTCTAATTGCAAGTCCAATTTATGGCATATTCCGTAGGGCTGCTGATTAATTATACAGACCTCCTGGCGTTTTATATTCTTTTCAACTTTGTCTCCCTCTACGATTTGACCACTACAAAGCAAATATCCTTAAATCAGTTATTATTCAGGTTACCTCATTTTCGGGGGAAAAATTGAATTTGCGATTAAGATCAGTTTCCTCATAAATCACTGTAACTCATAAATACTAATGTTTGTGCTTAATACTGGTGCCCCCTCACTCTCGTTTATGGACACTTACAGGCACACATGCACTTAAAGGAAACCTTTTAATATTTCCTTTGTCACTTACTTATTTCACTTACTGTGTGTATGTGTGTTTATGTGTGTGTTGTTCTGTGACAACTTCCTTCAGAGATGTAAGCCACTGATGTCTGCTCACTCTAGAAACAGAGCTACCCACAGACCAAAAGGATAAAACTAAAATCCAACAAATGAGTTTTTGGGGGATTACTTACAGAAATACAGGTGAGGGGTTATTTACAGGGACAGAAATGACTCAAAGACAGCTGAATTTCCAAAGCCCAAAGCAGCTCATGAAAACTGGGAAGCTGAAGCTTACTACACAGCCTCCATGCGATTGGAGAGTACTGTTTCCAGGCAGGGAAGCTAGTCTGAGTCTCTTCTAAGTAATTCAGGTTCTTTGAGGGACTTCTCAGGTGCTGGTTTGGTCTTGTTTTTAACTGGAGGGTTCCTAGTGAACTTGGTCAATTTCAGGGACTTCCTGAAGGCTTTGAGTTATTTCTGCACTTAAGGAGCTTCCCTAAAGGACTGAATGTTTTGCCACCTTTTGGAACATTATCTCATATCTTAATGAGGTCTCCACCAGCATGGACTATTTCACCTCATAAGAAATTGCTGCATGGAAGTTCTATATGAGCATATGGTTGTGGATGTGAAAGCTTGACTCCAGGTGTCTTTCTCATTTACTCCTCACTTTATTTTATTTTATTTTTTTTATTTTTTTGTGATAGGTCCTTCTCTGAAGTTGAGGTTCACCAATTCAGCTAGGCTAGCTGGCCAGGGAGCTCCAGGGATCGTACAGTTTCTGCCTCCTCCTAGTTTGGGGTGATTACAGGTGCATACTGAAACATCTGGGATTTTATGTAGGTACCAGGGGGTTTGAATTCAGGTCTTAAACTTATGTAGTTATTGCCTAAACGAAGGAGCCATCTCACAAGTCCCGTGTTACCTTTCTTATTTTCTAGTCAAGACAAATATGTTGTAACAGTGCTGTCTTTCTTGACTTGAGGTACTGAACACAACAAAAAATTTCATGTCTTGTTAACCAATCTAAATTTTAAAATAGCAATTTAATTGGTGGCAAACCATTGTTTCCCATATGCTGTAGGTTGCTAAAGATTGTCAGCGTTTCAAGATTGCTCTTCAGCTCTTGATTCTGTTGAGTTCCTCACTGCATCATCTGCCATATTTTCCAAGTGTGCTGTACTGATTATCAGAGAAGGAATTGTTAGAAAAATCTTTTATACACACATAGAATAAATATGTTCAGATAGTTCCTTGCTTTGAGCTTTGCTTTAAGTAGGTCATTTGTACAATGGTCCATCTTCCTCAGACCTTTCTCTCTCATGCCCTTATCAAATTCTCTTTATCACTGGCATATCTAAATTACTAGCTTCTCCTCTCCGCCAAGACACTTTCAATAATAAAAGCTTCCTGCTCCTTTCCTAAGCCTTCACTTTTTCTGTCATCAGCTTCCCCTTGGAATTAGGAAAAGGTCCTTGCAGATTTGGGCTATTAAGTAGGAGAGGCCCCATATATCAAGTCTTTAAATGTTCTGTCATCTTGAGAATTATTTATTGAAACCCATTACCTGTATGCCTTCACAGTTCGTTTTCAATGCTTTGTCTGTAAAGAATAAAGACTCTTTCTTTAAAAGAAATAGCTGTCTTTGCCATGTATTTGGGGGCGGGGTGAGACAGTTGAGTACAACAGTGAAGAGAGGAAAGAGGGTTGCTGCAAGGACTTGGGTTGATCAGAAAAATTACCCAACAAAATCGACTTGAAGGAACAGTGCACATAAAAATGATTTCCCTTGGAAGAAAATACCTGTGTATTAACTTCATCACCCAAAGTCATTTACTGGGCTTCATGGAAATAGTAAATATAGCTTATGCAGCTTTATAACAAAATATTTTACAGCGTCTCTGTTTGCACAAGGACAATGACTTTTTTGCAGAGTTTTTTTTATTTTATTTATTTATTTATTTATTTATTTATTTATTTTAACACTTAGAGAAATAGTAGGACCATATACTTTTAGTAGTAATGTGACTGGTTACATTTCATCTTTAACATATTATAATTTCCTTCAGGTTCTTATAAAAGTTTTAAATTACACTCATCCATTAAAATGTTTCTTACAAAGTTAGGAGGTTTTATGTGTGTGTGTGTGTGTGTGTGTGTGTGTGTGTGTGTGTGTGGTGTTTGTACAAATATGAATGCTGATGCATGCACTCAAGTGTGCAGAGGTCAGAGGCTGTTCTTTTTATTCCCTTGGGACACAGTTTCTCATTAAATCTGAATCCAGGTTGGTGATCAGAAAGATCCAGTGATCATCTTGTCTGGGATTACAAATATCTCAGTGCCCAAGGGGATTTAAACTAGAGTCCTCATTCATGAACATATGATCTATGCTCTGATCTATTGAGCCATCTGTCCAACCCATATATTAAGTTTTTAACCTTAAAAATGCACCATTGTGTCTGATATCCCTTAAGGATAAATGACATTAATGTAGTAATAAATGCATTCATTACCTGACTGTTGATGTCAAGTAATAAGGGGACAGAAAGAAAAATAAGGCCTGGGACTTGATATTTGTAGATATTTTATAGATTGCGTGATTGTGGGTAGAGCCAGTATTATAAGTGCTAAGTGAATTGGCTGAGCAACTATGGAGGGTTATGAACTGGGAGGAACAGAAGCTGCCTAACACATACTGATGTTCAGAGTGTGCGTGGGAGCAGAGATGATGGAGACTATGTTTCACAGAACTGAAGCCTTGCATCTCTCCACATCCTCAGGCACTCCTTAGAAGCATATAAGTCAGAGCTGCAGAGCCCTTATACACCCTTCTGAGGATAGGAAGAAGAAATTCGATTAGGTTCTAATGTGTGTGAACATTTTGGAAGCCCAAGCAATCCCTCTTACACAAAAACTACTGTAGCCCCTGGGCCCAGAGTCTTGTCAGACAGCTGAACCTGATAAACGTATGTTTTATACTTGCATCATATTTATTTTTATTGTTACCATTATTGAGGATGGACAGATGCTGATTTCCATTAGCCATAGGAATATTATATTTCCTTTACTCAACAGCAGTAATTTTCAGCTTTGAGCCTTTTAAAGAAAACCTTAACTGACTATTGATTATGACAACGATGCTGAAAATAATCATGAGCATGGTCATGACAACATCATTCATCAGCTGCGTACTCAGCAATGGCGATAGCTCTTCAGTGCTACTTTCCCACTTAACCTTCAACAAGGTTGCGACAAGGTGCTATTGACATCACCCTAATTTTACTTTATTTTCTAATTTGTTGGTATTTTATGTACCTGAATGTTTTTCCTGGAAGTATTTTTACTGGGTGCGTGCTGGGACCTACAGAGGTCAGAAGAAGGCATTGGACCCCCTGGGACGGTAGTCTTTGATGTGTGTGAGCTGCCTGATACAATGCTGAGACATTATTCTATGTCTTCTTTAGACACAGCAAGTGCTCCCGGCTCCTGAGCCATCTTGCCAGCCCCATGACTTCTATTTTAAAGGTCCAAACCAGAATCTGAGTATGTTGAGATTTTCTCCAGCTCTGTCCCTAGCCAACATGGAAACATAGGTTGAAGCTACCTTAAATGACCAGAGCAGAGATGGAGGGCACAGCAGGTGAGGGGTCTGGGAAAGGCTGGATTGTATGGCTATTTTTGTGATCCAGGGTTTCTGGTTTTCCACAGGAGGCAAAGGTGCTGAGTGCAGCCAGTGTTGAGGACAGGGAAACCATTAGGCATTTCAGCTAAACCTTGACAATGGCACTTTATCATGACCTAAGCAAGAACAAAGACATTCATCCTTGATTTCTCCTCTGAGAAAGACTTTGCAGTTTCTCGTATGAGGGATGAAGCAAACACCGATTTGTTTTGCAATTATCAAGCAACTGAGAATTGGGGAAACAATATAACTATAAGCAAGTTTTTCTGTGATTTCGGACACTGCTTTGGTTGCATTGTAGAAACCATTTCTATACAGTGACTTACCTAAGCTGTATAGTGTTCTCCCTTTCTGGTTAATAATGAAATAATTTCTGATTAATAATAATGCCTTCTAAATAGTTAAGCTACTTGAGGGTAATGGTTCATCCTGTGATTCCAGTCTCTAATTCTTTTATGTTTTTTACATGTTCCTACCCTTTCAGACATATTAGCATGAACATAAATGTGTCAATATGAGAGGGGAAAGTCATTCGATATGTAAACTGGAAAACAATCCCTAATTATAAACAAATCTCTAGTGGAAAGTGGAGGAAAATCACTTAACTATGGTTGCATCTTATCTTGCGTTTGTGTACCTTCTGGTAATTTACAGGATGGAATAATAGGAGGAATAGAAACTGTGGGCAAACCTCGGCTCAGGACATCTTTTCACCTCTTGATCATTTTAATACATCTTTCAGAAATAATCTTCCTACTTGAAGCCATGTTACTTGAATGAGATTTTAGTAGCTGCAACTCCCCAGCAGAAGCAGTTAGTAATTTGAAGGTTCTTAATAAACTGTATACCTTTCATGCCCAACACCCAATTTAATGCACTTAGTTATTCTCCTGGCTTCCTTTATTTATGCTTTCTTTTTTATTACCAGTTGTTGCAAAATGTCCTTGAACTTCTTTATTAGACTCTTCTTTCACTCAATATCTATCCTTAGTGTCCTAAGGATGACATATAAAACATAAAACATCCTGAACGTCTTTAGTAATTTTTTCTTCTCATTATAAAAATATTACTTATTAAGATGGTTTGACAGAAGTAT
The DNA here is from genome assembly GCF_008632895.1 of Mastomys coucha. Classification (NCBI taxonomy): domain Eukaryota; kingdom Metazoa; phylum Chordata; class Mammalia; order Rodentia; family Muridae; genus Mastomys; species Mastomys coucha. The sequence continues at coordinate 99,976,443 of NW_022196903.1, forward strand.
ATGAAATTATAAACAATGAAACATATTATCTTTCTCCCTCGCCTCATTTATCTTCATGATAACTGTTAGATTTATGTTAAGACTATCCTGGCCACAATTTCTCAGAAGAAAAGAATTCTAAATCTTGTCCTAATAGAGAAACAAAATAACCTTGCATAAATTAAACTCTGAAATTTAAGAAACAAATTCTAGAGCCAAACATGCCCCTAATTCTGTCCCTGTCTTCCCAGATGTGGTATTTTCTGTCTTGCATATTTACAAGAACAAATAAAATGACAAAGTTTTAGTAGATCGAGAAAAATATTTTCCCTTCTGTCATGCATTGCCCAGAGAATATTATAATTATAATCTATGGTAATTTTTCCTCTTCCACTCTCAGGCAGTTGCTTCTTTCTAGGTTATTTTTCAGGGCTTAACAAAGGAGGAAGTTAGACTTACGTCAAAACAGGTTAAATATCATGATTCTATTTTCTCTTGGAAGCAGTGCTGTGAGCCTGGGCGGCAGGGGTTGGAATCAGTGTTCTTCTGATGGACTGAAAGACACATATTATTCAGCGCTTTATTAAACTCAGGTCTTACAACAGAAAGCAAATTATCTCCAAGGGAACTTTGTCACCAGGGTGCCTGTTCAATAGTGATGTCTCTTGCTGCCACGGGAAACTACGTGGGAAGATCAATGATGGGTTTCCTTGAAACTGCCCTTGGACTGAGTCTCTTCTTGCTGGCCCTCATTTACATTTGTAATCTAAACATCATTTTGCCTTTCAGTGGGAGTAAAGCTGTCTTCTGCAGCTATCAGTTCACTTAAATTGCACATTACCCGCAAACAATCATACTTTCTGTAAGTCGGCAGAATGCATTCCCTCCCTGAAGCAAGAATGCTTAGACCCTTTAAAATTAAATGTCTAAGCTTGGGCACATGCCACCTAAAAGAAAAGTAGAAGGGAATCCAAACTAATTCAAACCAAAGTATAGTGGTTTAAGTGGGAATGGAACACAGAGGCTCATGTATTTAATGATTGGTCCATAGTATATGGAACTATTAGTGAAAGATTAGGAGGTGTGCCCTTGTTAGAGGGCATGTGCCTCTGGGGGAGGGTTCAGAGGTTTTAGAAGCTCAAACAATTTCCAGTATCACTCTCTCTGCCCCATGTTTGTTGATCAACAGGTAAGCTCTCAGGTACTACTTAAGCATCAAGTCTACCTGACTACTATCAATCTTCTACTACGATGATCATAGACACAGCCTCTTAAACTGTAATCCCCAAATAAACTCTCTATTCTATAACTAGGCTTGGTCATGGTGTCTTATAATAGCAACAGAAAAGTAACTAAAGCACACAGTTTTAAGCCCGGCAGTTGTGATGCTTGCCTTTAATCCCAGCACTTGGGAGGCAGAGGCAGGTGAATCTCTGAGTTCGAGGCCAGCCTGGTCTACAGAATGAGAGCCAGGACAGCCAGGACTACACAGAGAAACCCTGTCTTGAAACGACCCCCCCCAAACATACACACACACACACACACACACACACACACACACACACACAGAGTAAATCTTTTTTATTCCTTCAGAGGCAATTTTAGTATTATCTGCTGTCAGGTAATACCAATGGTGATTATTCAACCCAGCTCTTCAAATTTTTCAAGTGATACAAATCAAGGGAGCTTCTTTGAAATTCAATTACCAAGTCTGTTAATCTCCCCCCCTTGATTATCTGAAATGCACAAGTCTTAATCTCTGTGTCTTTATTTCCACTTCTCCATCAGTCCAGTGTTCTGAACATTTTTGTGGGTATTATAGCCCAGCACTAAGCTCTATTGCTACTGCCACAAAGACAGATGAGGACATAGGCTTCTTTACCAGCAACTAAGCTTCATTCAGAAAAGCTCAGAAAATCATGGGCATCAATTTTGGTCTATGTTTTCATTATGACATGAATATGATCTGTCCTCCACATGCCCACATGCTTAACCTTTGACTTTCAGCTGATAATGGTATTTGGGAAAGCTTTAGAAATCTCATAGTTGGGAACTAGCATGAGGAAGTAGATCACTGGATAGTCTTTGAGAGTTTACTCATGCTCCAACCCTCAGCTCTTCCTGCTTCCTGTCTTCTATGAAGGAATGAAACACTTTTCAGACTCTTGCTCCAGACACCATATGTCTCACACACAAAAACTAGAGCCAGGGGACTTGGTTACCCCAACTATTACCCTATTCATGGGCAAAGAGTTGGTGTCCTTGCCCATTCCTTTCTCTGGATTCTCAGTGAACTGACCCTGTGTTCCCAGAACCACTGGGCTGTCCCATCTAGAGCACTCAGCCCATGGAACCCACACATCTCCCATAGTAGCTACCACAGAGAGGGCTCCTGAGAGGATTTCTGGAGGTGATTCCTTAGGGCTGTCCCCTTCAGGGCTAGAAGGATTGGTGGAAAGCCCCTCTTCACCCTTCCCCTAGTCATCTGGGTCTTCAGTGTCCTTGATGAGCTCCACGCCATCTCCTCAGCCAGAGCACTGCTCAGGGCCCACTAGGGGTCAGGCCACCTCAAGATCAGGTCATGGTCTGTGAGTATGTCCAGGGGATGACTGGGGAAAGTGCCTTCCCTGCCACCCAACGCTACCACAGCTTGCAAGCGGCTCAGGTGAGACAGGTAGAGCTGCTCCAATTCCTGGTCAACGGTGTCTTCACCAAGAAACTCATCCAAGCCACTCACAATCTCCAAACCTGTGGCAGGCTCATCTGTCATAGCCCCTACCATGTGGGCCTTTCGACCCCCTCCACTTTTCCACGTAGCCTCCGCCTGCTGCTGGGTGGGTTCCAGGAAGGGTCCAGCAGCTCTATCACTTGCATCGGGCCCTGAGGCCTGGTCCCTTGGGGGGTCCCCCCTAGCTATGGGTAGATGGGGGGAATCCTGATGACTGGTGCCTGGAGGACCTCTGTAAAAGCCACAGGTGGGGAGGCTGGGTCAGAAAGCCAGATGGAGGTTCCTTCTGAGCGGGAAAGCAGCTTGATACCTATTTCTGAGGAGCTACCTGTACTAGTTCAGCGAGAGCAGAGTCTTGCCTTCCTTGGTCCCACAGAGACTGAAGTCTGTCTGTCTAGTGTAGCCAAGCCTCATGTGAACTCACAGGAGGGACAGGGTGGAAGCCTGAATCTTGAGGTCCCCAAAAGAGGTCTCCCATGCCAGCAGCCCCTGCAGAATGTGTGTGTCAGTTGGCTCCTCAGCTCCAGGGGACTCTTGACCCAAACTTTGGGTGTCCTAGCTGGGCTAGTTATGGTCCCTGTGGCTTTGAACTGTGGTATGTCCCTTCTGATGCTTGTCCTGTACCTCTTTCTGACCTGATTCTTGTAGGGGCTGCCTATAGGTTTAACAATAACAGGTATCCTCCCCTCTGGGATCTGGAGATTGATAGTCCCTCTGTCACCCCAGAGAGTTGAGATGAGACCCAGGACCAGTGTAGTGAGAGACTTTGATTTTGAGAGTGCTTGACTGGAGAGAGGCCTTCCCATCTCTGAGTTCTCCAGACAGAACCAGGCTTCCTGCAGTAGTATTTGTGGAGTGGAACACAATGGTGGATGGTGTGAGAAATTTTAGAATGGAACCAGGCGTGCCCCCCCACCCACCCAACCCCAAGCCTGTATTTATTTTTGTATAATTCTCTGGATGAGGAAGAGTGGTCATGAGCTGGTCTTGGGGCACAATTACCCAGAGATATATTTATTAACAACCAAACTGTGCAACCTGCTGGAGCTTTATTTTTAATTTAATTTATATAGAGTACATATTATTATATGCCACAATAGAGCTCTATGAGAAATGATGTGTCATGCTATGCTGATCTCCTGTTTGGGCCTGAGTATATAGGGTGATCACTTTCTGGGGAATGGCCGTGGTCGGTGGTGGGAGAGGAGATGGCCATGGCCATGCCTACTGCTGCCTCCTCAATGTGGATCTGTATCTCTTTGTCTTGTGGTCCTAATATGCGTGGTCCTTTGATCATGCAAAAAAAAAAAAAAGAAAAAAATAGAGCCAGGTGACCATGGACCAAACTTCTGAAACTGTGAATAGAACTCAATCCTCCTGTCCTCCAGTTGTTCTCTATGGTATTTGGTCACAGCAAGAAATGTAACTAAACAGATTCTGCTATCTAATATTATTGTAATTTTAATATGGAAACAAATCTCAATTATTCAGTCACAAAAGAAGGGATAGAAACAGACATCTACATTTATCCATTAATAAATAAACTTGGTGAATTAAAGACTGCATTCACTTCTCAGCAAAGTCTTTCCTCTTTATTACCTGTGAACATAAAAAAAATAGAATATTTTTTAAGAAATATTTATGTGTGCATTGCCTACATGTATGGCTGTGTATTCATGTATGCAGTTGTCCATGGAGGTGAGAAGACAGTATTGAATTCCTTGGATTGAAGTTAGCAAACAATTTTGAACCACTATGCAAGTGCTTATATTAAACCTCAGGTCATCGGGAAGAGCAACCAGTGCTCTTGAGTGTGGAAGCATCTCTCCACCTCCCTACTGAATGGTATTACTTTTTGTGTTCCATCTCTACATATTGTTCCACATTGGATTAGAATACAGCACAAAAGAGCAACAATTTGAAGTCTCTGCTAGCTACTGCTGGGAAAAGTTATCAGACTCTTTGCAAGCAGCAACGCAATTGAGCAGTAAGCATATGAGCTAGGACCAGGCCTACAGAAACAAAATCCACTCTTCAGTTCCTAATTTGTATTTTTCTCTGAGGGCTATATTAGGTATAGAAGCCGGTTGGTCACATAAGGCAAACAACTCTGGTGAGTTTCTTCTTTTAATAGATTGAATGGTATACCCTTAAAACTCATGTTCATTCAGAATGTTGCAATGTGGCCTTATATGGAAATGGTCATTACAAAAGACTCAGATTGCCATAAAGTCAGAATAGATGACATAAATCAATGATCAAAGTCATGGTGTTCAGTGAGAATTTGGTTTCTTTAAAAATAAAATAACATGGAAATATTTTATAAGTTTTCATTTTAATCCCAAGTGTGGGGTATAGGGCTCCTTCAGATTTTCTCCAGCAGCTGACTATGATTTGCCTCATGCTTTAACTGGAGTGTGATTTTGTTAGCTGTAGATAGTTTCTGTGAGTATATGGCATTTGGAATTCTGGGGACTCTTCAGAGAGTATATAAATGCTAGGGCCCCAAGACATGCGGTTGATGTTGGTAAGTTGTTGGTTGCAGTTTGTTAAATATTCAGGAACAAAGAAGAAACAAGAAGAAATTAGATATCTGGACTACAAAGATCAAACTTGCAGAAAAGAATTCAATACCCCTAATCAGCAGGATGTAATCTGATGTTGACATTGCCCCTTTCTCCTCTATCACTTTTTTTTCTCTCCTATCTAGTGTTAAGGAGTTGAAAGGGTGGTTGAAAGAGGTGGAGAAGAATAGAAGAAAAAAGAACCCACAAAGTAGCCAAAAGTCTAGCTACAGAAGTGTGTGGGAAATTTGAGCGTGGAAATATACACAAGGGAAGGTAGTATGAAGAACACATAGAAAGGATATGTGATAACAGAATCAGAGAATGGAGAACTGTCTCTGTAAGCTTGGATAATATTCAACACAGAGTGAAGCACACAGTCACTAAGAAGCTAGGAAGAGGAATGAGGGGTACCTTCATTTCTTTCTCAGAGCATCTAAGCAGACCTAACTGTGCCAATCTTGAGAAATTAGACTTTCCTGCAGAACTGCTCACAAAAATCAATAATACCAGACTTCAGCCTCCTGAGGTGTGAATTAACAAGTCCCCATGGTGAAGTTACTTGGTGTATGGAACTTTCCAATGACAACACCCAGACTGGCTTCTGTCACCCTGCTGTTTTCTGTGTAGTAAGTCTGCACACAGAGCTGAAGAGGAAGGAGCTTATGGCTTTATGCCTGAAGGCTGCTCCAACTCCTTCACAAATAGGAGCAGTGGAAAGAAACTGACTGAGGAGCTACAATCTGAAGGGCCCACAGAGGCCAGGTAGGCACTTTAATGACTTCACCTGCTCCCAAATGCTACTGCTGTTTTCTAGGTGATTGTTGCCCTGAAGAGATGTGCGATCTCTAACACCCTGTTTTCCCATTCGTCACAACCATCCCAGGATGGGATTTTTGCATAAAATATCCCCTTCAGATAATATTCAATACCGAACGAAGCACACATATGTAGAGCTAGGCAACCTTTGCTCTGATCTTACAATGAGGGGATGATCGACATGCTCTGTGCTATCCCTCAACAAAAAAGCAGAAGAACCACATGGTTGAAAGGATGCATGTCTTAACTACATCTAAGGTATTGCTGGTATGCCCTGGAGCTTGCAGTCCACACACCTGTCTGGAGCCAAGCCTTGCATGGCAATACCGTCATCCTACCACTTTTCCTGAGCTGACAATGAGCAATACCTACCTACATGTTTGGGGTCTTATTGTGCATGTTCCCTCTGCAGGAACACTAACACCCACTCTGCAATGTATAATTGATAGCTTTGTTTACAGGCATTCAACTTTCAAACTTTTTTTAAACATATCACATATAAGAGAGACAAAGATTGCTATCCCCCCACCCCTTCTGCAGAAGGAAAAGTGGCTTTCTAAGTTGTAGTGTAAAGAGATTTAATTACAAGGAAATTGTCAAAGTGACTCACAGGCAAATGAGTATGCCCTGCCTCTCTCCCTAGCAGCAGGGCCTCCACGCACAACTGCTCATAAGAATTACAGGTCACTATTCTGGGATCAACCTTCCCTTTGGGGTGATAGAATATTGTGGAGTTGGCAGCTTTTGTCATCTGCTACTAAAGCCCCCCAAAAGAAAGGATTCAGCACTTTTAAAGGTTCCCCTGTCCCTAGACTAGTTTTGATTTACAGAGCTGACAAGGTCAGCTCTTCAATGGCTCCAACCCAGAGCCTCAAACTAAGAAAGAAAGATTCAATTTATCTCATAAGTCCAGATATGCTCTTGTCCGCTCTGTATCTGAAACCTCTGGTGACAAGAGAGGAGCAAACACCCCTGTGTGCTGCCGGTAATTTACTGTGTTGTGAATTAGACGACCTCTCCTCATGTAGAGACAATTGAGTTCCCTGTCACACCCTTGTTTTTATTACTTGATACTTTACCATTGTTGACTTTTTTTTCTGATACTATCAGTGATGTCTTCAAAAGCCTGTTGGTAGGTCATGACTGACCTATTTTAAGCCAGGGATGGATTTCCATTTTTCAATCTTTTTTATCTAGTCTTATCACTATTCATAAGCCTTAGGAGGAGCTCAGAGTTCAGAATCAACCTTGGGGTCAATCAATAGCCTAAAATGGAAAAGCTCAAGTGAGATGGAGCACAATGGAAAACATGTGATCTCATTGAAAGGTGCTATCAGGATGGCTCAGTGGTTAAGAGCACTTTCTGCTCTTACAGAGGAGCCAGGTTCAGTTTCCAGCACCCACATGGTAACTCCAAACCATCTGTAACTCCAGTTCCAGGGAAAAATACCTTCTGACCTCTACATTCACCAGAAACACACATGGTGCCATAAATACACACAGGAAAAAACTCTCATAAACATAAAAGAAATCAAATAAGTAAAACATTTTAAATTTTCAGGAAAAGTAATATAGAGTTAGTCTTTGAAGAACTTGTTTATCTTTCTTCTTCTGTTTTGAAAAATTGGCATGGCATCTGACTTAAAAGGAAACAAGTGCCTAAATAAATACTAGTATTGGGTATATCTCAAGAATTCTTTGAGATTGTCCAAATAGCATCTAACATCTGAGCTTTTCCCATAAAACAGGGTTTAAGATTACATTTCAATCAGTAAAATGCTGCTATGAAAGTATGGAAACTGAATTCAGACCCTGTATTCCTGTGCAAAAATCAGACTTTGCAGTGCATGTGTATTTCAGCTTGGGAACCTGGCTGCAGAAAGAAAAGACACTAAAGGACCCCTCAAGCTCCTTTCCCAGCCAGTATATCCAAATCTGTGAGCTCTGGTTTCAGTGAAGGACCTTGTGTCAAAAAATCTGGTAGAAAGCAATTGAAGAAGTCACCTGATGTTGGCCTCTGACCTCCATATACATGAACTCACATGTATATGTATGAATAAGTATATGCACCACACACACACACACACACACACACACACACACACATACACACGCTCACACACACACACCACAAATCCTATAAAACAAACTTAAAAGAGGTTAATCTGTGAATTTAGAGCCTTTTTTATTTTCTTTATTTACAATATCTCCTTTCCCAGGTTCCCCTACTCCCTCAAA